>NC_137005.1:41862017-42162017 GCF_032717465.1 Coenobita brevimanus | reverse complement strand
CGTTTGTTAGTTTCTTTTAAGAGAACCGTAATAGATACGGACCCAATTCTTTTTACATTACGTTGAAGTATGTTCAGGGAGTGTGAAGAAAATACAAAAAAACAAATTTTGGCAATAGCACGCGACGATGCACGAAAATTTCTGTTTAGGTGTTTGTGAGTTTCTTTCACAAGAACAGTAATAGATATCGACCTGTTTCTTTTTACATTAGGTCTTGGCAAGTCCAGGGAGTGTAAGAGAAGAAAAAATGCCTATTGCATGCGACGAAATGGCGTGAAATTGTCGGAAATCCCTCACGCAAAAAATATGCAAAAAATAAGTTTTTTGACTTCTTGGTCATCATTGTGGGCTCAATAACCATATCGAAACAAAGATTTTTTTTTTAAATAACAGAACAAAGGAAGAAAAAACAAATGAATAGAAAAAAATCCATACACCAGATTACTGGTGTCGTCCATTCATAAAATATCTGTAACAGCTGGACTTAAACAGCTGTAGGTTGAAGTTTGGAGGGAAACAACTCTGGGGAAGTGAGCTCCAGAGAGATGCAGTTTGGAGGCAGAAGTTCTGCAATATGCCTGAGTGACGTTCCAGTCATGAGCACTACCAGATGCCCGTGTAGCACGAGGGAAGGTACAGAGAGGTGGCACAATGGATGCAAATTCGTCTGAACATTTACCATAGAAATATCAATAGAATAATGCAGGGGAGGCAACATTCCTTCTTACTTGTAGGGGAGGTAGTTTATTTATAATAGCAGGGTTATTAATTATTTCAACAACTTTCTTCTGAATTTTCTCTAGTTGTTTTAACCCACCACGTGACAATGCCACTTGAAAACTGTCTGACATAATTCCATGACCAGTGCCAGTGCTGTTTTAAAACGGTTTAAAATAAACAAAATTCACTGTGACCATATTTTTCAAGATTCGCGGGTAAAAATTCGCAGGCATGTATGGTAACTGTTCCTCTACCATCCCCCAGGTTGTCAAGGCCTTACACTCACTCGCTCCCCCCCTTCACGCTTGCTCTGTCTCACTCTGCTTGTGTGCCTCACCCAGTGCTGTACATAGTGAAGGCATTTTGTAAATATTTTCATGTAAATGTAAGTTGTAAATATTATTTTGTAAGTGTAAGGACTATATAGTGAAGTCAAGTTGTAAATACCTTCTTGTAAGTGCCAGGACTATACATAATGAAGTCAGGTTGTACCTATCTTCAAGTAAATGTAAGATAATGCATTCACAGTGAGAAAGACCAACAAATTGTGATAGATGTTGAAGTAACAAGTAATCAGAAAAGTGTACTGAACATTGCTATACCTTTCCAGCATAAATACCTGATTTTCTCTTCAGAGAAAACGGCTTTCTCTCACCTATGTGGTGAGTGTGAGAGAGTGGGTATACCTGTATGCGAATATGCAGGACTCAATAAAACCCGTTTCTGAGCTTCGGCGAGAATTTTAATGGTGAAATTCGTTGTTTTCACATCAAAATCTATCATTTTAGCCAATAAAAAAAAAAAAGGTCAAAAATGGCCGACACTGAGGTGACCCATAGGGCTAAAAATAGCTGGCATGTGGTGGGTTAATGCAACCTCTCCACATCCATTCCAAAAGGGTGAGCAATATTCAAGCTGAAAGTGCACATGACTCTTGTAAATTGTAGCTAACTTCTCATCAGTGAAGAAGTTACAGACTGTACAGTAATCCAAGTTTATTTGAGGTGGTTTTTGCAAGTGATCTGACATGAGAGGTCCAGCTGAGGGCATTGTTAAGTGAGATGACAAGAATTTCAATACCTTTGGAGATGTGAATATTAGTAGCATTGAAGGTAATATACGTATCTGGCAATATCTGTCTATTAGTAAATTGTATACATATGGTTTTACTAGCATCAACTGAGACAAGGTTGTTCTGTCCCCATTCACTGATCATAGATAAATCTTGATTTATGGCTGTGCTGAGTTGAGAGGTAGAGATATTAGACTCTGTAAATGGGTGTCTGAGTGTGAATGAACTATGAAATGTTGAGTCAACTGCATATGAATGGATGGCATTGTGGGTGACAGATAAGAGATCATTATTATGAATCAGGAACAGCGTTGGCGCCAGAACTGATTCCTGTGGCACGCCGGCATTAATTGAGTGAAAATTGGTTTTTGGATAATGGGATCTGCAAACATTTCGTGATGGAAATGCTATCAGTTTGTCCAGCAAAGTTTTGCGGGGAAACACTAGTAAAATATAACAGGTGATGTGGAGGTGATGTCCTAACTGTAAAGTGATGAGCACTAATGCTGATGCTGGTTGCATCCATGCCACGAAGACTGAATGCTGTGATTAGGACAGGAAGAGCTTACAATGAGTACTTGAAAGGGTTGGAAGTAAAATGCACAGGTGCTTATCTCTCTTAACCCTAGATTAGCAAGGTCAGGATATGTACATGAGTGGCAAGGTGGTACCTGATTCAGTACCAAGTTTGGAAAATGAAAATAATTATGAAAATGGTATAGATTTTAATTACAAATTTTTTTCAAGGTAATGCAATGTATTTTGCAAGAGTTATAACCTAAAATACTGAGAAACAAAGAAAAATAGAATTTTTATGAAATAAATAATGGGCATCTATGTAGCAGCAGTGGGAGCATTGGACTCATCCCGAGGCACCGTTACACGTCCACCTCCACCTCCTCCACTTCCCTCCCCTTTATTGAATGCTTCTGTTGTTTACCTTCTTTTGTATAACACTCTTTTAGCTGCAAAATAACACACATAAATACATAATTATATTAACTAGTAAGCGTATGCAGCCTCAACCTCACGTTAGTCGCAAGGTGGTACCGAAAAATGGACCAAGAAGCATAAAACCGAAATTTTACACGGAAGCAAAACCTACCCACCATGCACGACCACAGCAGACCTTGAACTGAGAATACTGGGGAGGGCGGCCAGAGATGCCCATAGGCGGCGGCGTGGTAAAGTTGAATAGGCTTCTGGTACCGACTTCGGCGCCGCCTTGCTAATCTAGGGTATGCCCTATTTCTCATTCTTTACAGTGCAATGGAACTTTTGTCTGGAGGATTTTGTTCCTCCAAACAAAAGTTCTATCGCATTATTATTGATATTACTACTATATGCAATTTATCTTTGTTTATTTTAATGATTTTATTATAGTCTGTGTCCTACTGTTTGACCGTATTAGCAAGCCTCATTTGTGATGTTTTAAACAGATTCATTAAATGTTTTAGAGTATTGTTGTATTCACTCGCATTGGCTTCTAAATAGTCCTTATTTCTAAACATCTCTTGACAGCAGACACCTACAACTTTATGGAATTCTTGCTATGCTGATCAATGCAGATCAGTGACCCCACTGAGTCTAGCCATTACCTCATTAGCCCACTGGTCGGGTCTCTCATCACAGAGGTTCTCCAACAGTTGCTTGAACGTGATAGCAGTACCCCTACCTACAATTGTACACTGTCTGACCTGCACCCACCTGTGTGGATTCTTACTGTCTTTTGGCTTACACTCTTTCCCACACAACAGACAGTCTTATTCTTTCCCACAAAACAGACAGTCTTACTGGCAATCAAGGCCATTACATTAGGCCTTCACCAACCTTTTGGAAACACCAATGTCAACCAGCATAGACTTTCTCTTTCTTTGTTCATGGGAGGAGGGAACAGGGCAGCTCAGTGGTAGAACACTTGACTCTAGAGTGTAAGGTCGGAAGTTCGTGCCCAGCCCGTGTAGCTGCCTTGTCGAAAGGGGTAGTGCTCTCCCATCACCTAGTAAGGATATATGATCTATCCAGGTCTAGCTTATGGAATTTATTCCGTTTTCTCTGTTCATTGTTTTTACTCCTCGATGTATAGCTACAGTAACATGATAGCTACAGTAACTTGATTTGTGAGCTAGAATATCACTTCCTGACAGAGTTGTGTACAGTTCATCGCGTTTCACTTTGCTTGTAGTGACGATCTTCTGCACGGCCACGGTGTTGAATGTCTGTAACGCTCCCTTGGCACCACATGGTCTGAAGAGGCACTTCCCCTCTCCAGCAGCCATGACGACTGCGGTGGCCTGGGGTGCTGCAGGACTGATGCTGGGATGCTGATCACGCTGGCTCGTCGCACTCTAAAATGAGGAAAAAATTTGTAAGCCACTAAACCACGAGAAGATAACGAACGACATACATTCAGTCAATAGAGATGTTTTTTCTGATATATGCCCAAATTAGATTGTTCTCATCTGATTTGATCTTGACTTTGATCCCGTAACCAAAAATAACTCCAGAATGGGCTCCCTGCCCTCTAAACCCCCTAAAAAAAAAGGGTATTACACGACCCTCTATGTCACCGAGATTAAAAGATGAACACTCAAAATGACGGCGGCTGCCATCTTGAATTCTGACAAATGCTCAACGTTGTGAAGGTGGCAACCAAGCTAATTCTCTCCTAACTATATTTAAAACATTTCCGTGAAAAAAGTTTGCTGTAGTTAACACTGCAAGGTCTCATAACGGAATTATAAGGGCGGCAACTCGACTATAAGGTAAGTCAATTAACTTCAGTAAAGTCATTTCATCAGTCTGAGTTCAGAAGCTTCAGCTAAATTTGGTAATGTTGGGTTTGTTAGGTCAGAGTAGGTTGGGTAGCAGTAGTGGCAACACTGCCTGCACCCGGTGGACTAGGCCTGCCCTAACCTGACCCCTCCTGGCAGGTCAGGTCAGGGCAGGGACACCACTAAACTAAATACGAGCCACGACGCTACCTCCTGGGTGGTTTGGAAACACGTCCACACACACACACACACACACACACACACACACACACACACACACACACACAAAGACGCACACAGTTCTTATCCTTACCCTTTCCTCTACACTTCTCTCGTCGCTTCTTCTATATACGAGTACACTGTCATCCTGGTGGTAGCTGGTGGCAGCCATTGTCCAGTCACTTGATGCAGAGTTGCTTAGTGCTTCCTTCACCTTTACGATTCTGTTTCTGTATTTGCTCTCCTCTCTTCCTACTTCTTATTTTTTTTTTAATATCCTGGGGAGGGGAAGAAAGAATGCTTCACCAGCATCCCTGCCTGTCGTAAGAGGCGACTAAAAGAAGTCTTTTTGTTTCCAGTCTTTTTCTCCTTACTGTGCCCTCCCTCTCTTCTGCCCCATCTCTCTTCTTGATATTTCCTTGTTTCTTCCAGCCTTCATTTTCCCTCAACTCCTATCAGGTTATATATTTGGTTTTATAACATGGATAGTTTAAGGACCTCCCATTGACACCGACCCTTCCTCCGCTCCTCCCTATGCTTTAACGCTAAACCGTTTCATCACTAAACTGCTTCATCACGAAAACCACTTCAACGCCAGGCTTAGTGCCATACCAGTATAGCCCATTTATGGCTTTGTGCTGGTTACTGATTAGTCCCTCCTTCCTTCCTTCCTTGCTTACTTCCACCATTCCTTTTTTTTTTCTTTTTTCTTTTTTTTTTGTAACTCTTCTTTCCACTTCAGGTGGCTCTACACAGAGTGACAAGTCTGATGGTTTCCTGTAACTCAGAAAACCATTTACAATGCTGGGTGTTAGCCATATAACCAGATCACGGTATGTAGTGGAGCCAGCTGTAGTGCCCCTGTTAACTAGGTGTAGAGACGCAAAAGCGGCATCCAGCCGGGAACCAAACCTCCATACTTTTAGCCACGCCTTGCCTCGGCAATGCCCTGTCAACACACAAGGGAACATCACTTGACTGCATGGAACGACCCTCCAGAGACGGTTGCTTGCCTTTGGTCGATGAGTCTGCTGAGCTAGACAGACTGGGGTTGATGAACAATAGCAACAACAACAACAAGACTGTCATGCACTCATCATTAGCTACAGTATTTTCACCTTACGCTGAACCAGTCTTGCAATATCATCCCCCCCCCCCTTCACAAACACCGTCTCACACCTCACGTCTTATCAATACTACAATGCCAACCATTGCTCTTACTCTGTCATTCATCCCAGACGTTTTTCCCTTGCATCTCAAAGCACCTCTTCTCACATTCCTTTCACCTTGTCTCTCTCTGCTTTGTTATATCAATTGTCATTTAAAACACACTTCAGTTATCTCACAGGCTAATTAAACGGCAATACTTACTTCACCAATTACACAGAAACACCTCCGCGAATAGCATTATACCAGTCCTAAATTAGTCTGGTCTATCATGCAATCAAGATGGACGGTGAGTATTAGTGTCAGAACGGCGCGTAAGGCACGTAGGCGGCCGGATGGGCCATAAGGAACAGGTTATTAAGTTTATGCCTGTTGTCGTGCACAGCAAATAAAGATAATATCCCAGTTATTATTACATCCACACCCATTCAGACACGGCAGTCTGAGCCTCATTCTCATTTTCTTACGCTCACCCCAGAACCAGGCCCCATTCACCACCCTATTTGTCGCCCTTTATAACATGTAGGAAATGTGTAGTAGTATTTTCCACCATAACCAGGGAAAAGTTTTTCGGTGTTTAAAAGTCGTGTGTACTGTGGTAGTCTGTGTCTACACTAAATATACTGTATAACTGTGTTTATCCCCTGCCTGAAGGTACTGAATGAGTTGAATGAGTACTTATTACTGGTTCATCTCACTACCATGGTGTTACTTCCTAAGAATGACGGCAGCCAACCAGATGTAACTGAATACACCGGAGGGAATGTAGTTATTTTTGTTTGTAAAATATGCAAGAAAACCTGGACGAGTAAACTTGGTCAGTGAAGTGAAAATCTGCAATGCCTGTACCTTTGTCCTAAAGCAAAGATGACTGTAGTGAGTGCAATGAATCAAGTAATACGTCTGCTGAGTGTTAACTATAAGCTTTGTGGAAAGGTGGTGATGAGCAGGTTATGACAGACATCACAGCTCCTGGTGAGTGAGAATGAACAGGCTGGTATTGTGTAGTGTACGTCAACATTATTTTATACGTCCAGCTTTTGGCATAGGAGTAACAGCCAGTTCCATAAGGCCCAACAGTCTTTCTACGTACCATTTACCTCCCCATGTCACCACTTCGGCGCTAACAGCCACCATCCATATTGAATACACGAGAGGACTGTATCATACAGGTATGGTGTATTGGTATGGGGGAGGGGTGCTTTTACGACATGTCGCTGAATCATATGATATATCAGTTAAGTCTGACTGAACGAAATTCAAATTTGACACTAATCCCTGTCCCAGCCGGGAATCGACCTCGTGTCCATTAGGGCAGCAGGCCACCTCTCTAACGACTCGGCCACCACCTTCCCCACTTGCCAGAGACAATGTTCTAGGTGGCCACTGAGTTATTATTTGTATATTTTATACAGCTGGACGGGGCCACTGGTGCTTAAGACAGGAAGATGTTTTTCTGCGTATTGCACCTTAAATCCGGTGACGTATTTCTTAGTTCATTCTTGCCTCAGTTTGGCGATTTTTTCTTAGTACAAAATACCTCTCCTACTGAAGAGGTAAATGAAGGCTGTATTTGCCTCTCTACTCTTGGAAAACTCTATCGTGCTGAATAAAACTGCTTGTTGGCAACAAGTGTATAAATAAACATCACAGTACTGATGGGGTTACGGAAACGAAACAAAGTGATGAAGTTATACGATAGTGGCAAAGCATTTGTAAGAGTGTCTGGGTTTAGAATAACTATGGGAGTGATACAAGGGTGTGTGATGCCTCTGCGCAGTTGTTCAGTGTTTATATGAATTGGATTATTGAAGCGGTCGTAGTGAATGAGGTAAAAGGGAATTAAAGAATAAGGAACAGCGAAAGACGAATCATATCGGATTTCAGGAATGCAGATGATGTTTCAATATTAGTTTATACTGATGTGGTTATTGTATATACCGGTTCAAAATTTGGCTGCGGATTGAACTAATGATTCCGGATAGTAAAAGTGATGTATCGTTCTTTCTACAATCACAGAATCTATCTAGCTTCTGTCAGTGTTCACTTGTGTACATTTTTGTATCTAAAATAAGAATAACTAATAAAGAACTTTCTTTCTTCACACAAGTTCTTCAGTCGACTTCTATTATCGTTTGCTCTGGCGCATCAGCAAGACCTTTTACATCATTCGCAGGACCTGGACCAACTCTTTTAATCATATCATTAATCACAATCACTGTAATGGTTCTGGGCACATATTCCATCATTTAATATTGGTGTTAATAATTCACATCTTCCTCCACACCTCTGTCAACACTGAGTCCAGATGCATTAATCAGAACCACTTCTACCGCCTCACATTTAATGTTGACACATATGCAGGTCTGACGTGACACATTAATTACTGCACAATATTCTCCAACACTAACCATCTACAACAAACTCCCTTCTTCCTTAGTCTTCCCATGAACGCTCATGGTTGATTGTCTATACGTCTCACACCATTCTTTCATTTCGTTTCATTTTATTGTCATTAAGTAACTTTTTTTTTTTCAATAGGAAATCATATAAAGAAAAGCTTCCCACAGCCATTGCCTATCAGAAGCCGAACTCCAGAGGGACCTTGAGGTCAAGGTCACTGATCTTGTGCATATCATGTTAAGTCATCACAGTCTATAAGTCCACCAAGTTTGATGACTTTAATGCTTCATGGAAAATTAGATGACATCCGGAATATCCGGAAAAGTCCCAGTGTTGGGTCGTGGACGACCTCGGACGATATTCATCCGATTAAGATCATATTCCTTTCAGAGCTGCTCCCTGGCAATTGGTATATGATGTATAAATTTCTGCTTTCAGGCTTGAGTCGTTCCTGAGATAGTGACAACAATTTGTTTCCTATGTTCCGGATACTATTCAGGGATCCGGTTAACATATTTCCTTCCAATTTTGCCAGATGAAGCGGCCAGCTGGGGGACTCAGCTGACAAATTTTGAAGGTTATAGGCCAAACAGCCTCTGAGTAATAACTATTTACTTTTTAAGAAGAAATAATAATAATACGAAGAATATTGACAAAATAATACTGCCCACAGGGATGTGGAAAGTTAATCTCTTTCTTTTTGTCTGGTGGAAAGACTGCTCTCTCTCTCTCTCTGCAGAAACTTGCAAATCACCCTGTTGGTGGAGCTTGGTGGGCAGATGGGTGGGATGGGGGTGGATTGGTGGTTGGGTGGATTGGTGGTTTTCAGGGAGTTAGGGGCGGGTGAGGTATATCAATGGCTGGGCGGGTGGGAAGGATGGGTGATGGATGGGTGAGATGGAGTGGTAGATGTGGATGGGTAGGGTGGGTGGATGTGTATATTCTCTGAGGAAAAGGCAGGAGACGGGCATATGCTGCTAACTGTAGTTTTTAGCAAACCTAGCGACTTTTACTAAAATTTTGGTAATCGTGAAACATGTTTGTATAGGACGTTGGACCTTAATTAGTGACAAAACTTCTTATGTTACTGTTTAATTGGATGAACGAGGTTTAGTGAAAATAGCTGCATTAACCCCTACGGTCCGAGGATGTCTTTTCCTTATATAATTGCCATCACCTGATAATTTTATAAATGACTGAATTAATCCCTTCACAACCCATACTCTCCCTCTCTCTCTCTGCTTGAGGTGTTAAAGGCAGATCCTTTGCCACAGTCATTCTTAACGCTATCCAGCACACATTGCAGGTATTCATGGAGTACAGTTGTCAGTCGTCGCTGCAACACACCTTCTAATCCCACCCCAGGACGGAGGCAAGTCGTAGGCAAAGTTTCACACTGAACCAACACTTGTTATCGGTAGTTCAGAACATTTCCTAACTTCACCAGCATCAGTGCCATTGGCAACTGTTCCCCGTGTAGTTTAACAAAAGATCGTATTGCAAGGGGATTTGGAGTTTCCCATCACCTTTTCCCTAGTGATTTACTCTGGATACTACTCATCAATAGCATTCTTGTTTTAAAGATGCAAGCTATATCAACATTTAAACAAATTAACTGCGTATTTGTTATTTTAATCTTAATACTTTCAGGTGATATAATTCAACTTAGGAGAGAGACTGTTCGAAGTTGAGGTGTTAGATACAGCCTCCATCAACCTCTTCACAGCAAGAGGTCCTTCCAGAGTTGAGTTAAAATGGTTAAGGTGGAAACAAGAATGAATGAAAAATGTGCCATTTGATTGAAAATTGAACAAGGGTTCTTCCAATGTATGAATTCCCTCCGGCCGGGAGAGAGAGAAAAGTGAGTGTAAATATTGAAGTTATAAGAGTGCAGCGAACTCTTTCTTTAAATGTTTGAAGAATGGGAAAGTCGCAGGTGATAATGAGGTAGATACTGAAATGATAAACTGCAGTGGGGGGAGAGAACTGAGCTGTTTATGGAAAGATTTTTCAAATTTGGAAGGCTGTAAAGCTGAATATTGAAATGATCTAAAAAAGCAGTAGAGTGCAGTGAACTGCCTTTAAGAAGTATGTAATAAATACTCTATGAACGGGGATGTACTGTACCCATACGACTAGAGCTGGCTTTCACGTATTACGCAATAAATAGGACTTGACTCGGTCCCCGCGTGTATTTAGTTTATGCCCCTTAGCGATTCAGATTATGCCCCATATCTTACCAGTGATACCTCATGTTCCCGCAAAAGCACTTACCATCAAACGAGTTGATAGCAATTCCAAGCTGCTGTTTGGTGTTCGTGTCTCAGGGTCATTTATTACGACAGAGAGAACTATCGCATTAAAAAAAAAAAAAAATCCTTTTACACAAATATTAACAGTGTAGCTTCTGGTAACAAATATACATACATACACACAGTCTTGATATTCATGGAGTATGTCAGTACATGCTGGATACATTTGTAGTCAGTGATACATATATATAAATATATATTATTTATTTATTGATTTATTTGTAGGTCCTCAGCTTCTGTTTGTCTTCGTGGCAAACTTCTCCCCAAATGCCAAAAAACACTGCTGACATTTGCTCGGCTTCTACATGATAATTACCGCAGTTCCTGGGTCCATAAATCACTACCATTTAGGGCGTTTCAATTTCCTGTCATCAACTTTTAAAGGTATGCCATATTTTTATCCAGCAAAAAGGCGAACTTGGAAGGTTTCTGGAAATTTATTGGGTTCCAAATACACTCGTACTCTAAACTCCTTAACATCTTTTGCTTTTGGAGCTTTTTACTCCCTCCTTCTCTTTTCGTATGATTATCCTCACAAATCTGTACTGTATACACAGACACATGTAAATTTGGTATATATATATATATGTGTGTGTGTGTGTGTGTGTGTGTGTGTGTGTGTGTGTGTTTGTGTGTGTGTGTGTGTGTGTGTGTGTGTGTGTGTGTGTGTGTGTGTGTGTGTGTGTGTGTGTGTGTGTGTGTGTATGGCGATCACATGCCGTATCCTCCCGTCACCTCAACACAGGCCCCCACCATGTAGCTGCTCCGCTCGCTCAGCAGGAACGCCACCACTTCAGCCACTTCTATATTTGGGGGAAAAAAAAAAGAAGAGTAACATTAAATAAGAAAAAGAAACAGTATAAACATTTATAAAACTGAACATATTTATCAAGTTCATTCAGTCTGTCCATTACCAACAATTGAAAATAGGGACCTGGATGTAAATCAACGGTTGCGTGTCGTTCTGGGGTAATGTTTGTGTGCTTTCCTTCTCATTCACACTTGTATGTGTTTGTGATTGTCCCTCGCCACACAATACTGCCCGTGCATGGAGGGTTAAGCCCCAACACTAACCCCTTCAACTGCAAATCACTTTCTTGCCAACGATTTCTTCCCCTGTCCCCCTCCTTCCTACCGATCTGGTGGTTAGCCACCAACATCTGGTTCTTCCCTTCTGTCACACAGGCTGTATCATCGTTAGAGGGATGGCCTGAATATTTAGATAGCACGTGTTAGATAACACTGGAGTTCTGTGATTGAATCCACAATTTATCAGTCTTGTAGTGTGTTTCTCTTGCTTACTTATTTTCCTCAGCCAACCTCTTAAATGCCTCTCATCATACATTCAGCCCTTGTCTTCAACCTCTCATCTATTACATACTAGTAGTATCATTTCTAACCTCATTCTAGCCATAAAATTGTTATGTAGCTCTGCTGTTGCAAAGAACACATTATTGCAGTTTCCACAAACGAACACTAGAAAGGTTCTAGAACAGAACTGCAAAACAGACATCCCTTCTAACTATAACCTTATCACACACTTGTTATAAGTCAAAGGCCAGCTTAGAAGCGTGCATACTGTTAGACATTTTACAAGAAAAAATAAGAAAGACACGGTTTTTTCTTCTCCCTGTACACAAACTGGGGCCCATATCCACTGAATGTCCCAGACTGTGTTACTCATTTACTGAGTCACTGTTCTCTTTTTAAAGGATGAACTCTGGCAAGTTGCAACCACAGAATTATAAGAATGTCACTATGGGGGCTGTTGAAAGGTAGGAGTGCCAGTGGCGTCTAGGTTGTATCTGAGATGCAGGTGTTTTGCGTTTTGGGTGTGTCTGGAGTTTATCTTAGCGGTTTCTCCAGACAAAATATATGTTGGGATGTGTCCGTGTGCTGGATACGGTCTGGGTGGGTGTAGTTTTGAAACGTAGGCTGAGATGAAGGCGCCTGACGGCATCAAGCTGGTAGATACAAGTTCTGTGATTGGTTTTTATATCCATTGATGACGACGCTGTTTTTTTTCAGTAGTCATGTGTTGAGTACCAGTAGATGCATGAAAAAGTGGCATGTATGACAGAACCGTTAATATTACAGTAACCAGAAGCCAGTAAGTATTGTTCACGAGATCAAGAAACAAAAACCTTACAAAATAAGTGAGCTTTTATTCTCTGATGTGTTTGTCTACTTATTCTTATCATAATAAACCTGACATGCACACAGTACCTTGTGGAATACTGTATTATTTAACCGGGGGCGAAACTTATATATACATGGGTTCCTACACGCACTTTTTGCCAGTGGACGCAAGTCACACTTCGCCAGGCATATTATCAACCTGCAGACGATTTTTGTATTCAGTCGACCTCCATACGGCTGAATATAGCTTAAGGGAGACCTCTTCTGTGGGAAGAGTTAAGGAAGGCTATATTGTCTAACACATCCAGTTTGAAACCACTCTCATGACCAGTTTAAAATATATCTGGAGATAGCAAGAATAAGATAAAGGAAAACGTTATGGTTGTGAAAGAGTAAATTTCAACAGTTCGGTCCATCTGTTGCTGAATTCGCCATCCAGACGCTTTTATCTCTTATATAAGGGTTGGTGAAGACTGTACGAGTATCTACAGTAGCTGACAGTTTAATTGGTCCCTTGAAGAGTGTATAGAAAGAAGCAATTACCGAGGGTGTTAGTACTGGTTGTTGGAACCCTCTTTCGTTGAGTTCAACGTCCTGCTTCGAATTCTTCGATTCCCTGAAGCCTCCCGGTCCGTCTTTATTCACCATCAGATAATTCTATGCAGCGACGTATATCACTAATATATTAAAGAATTAGTGAAGGCTGCATCTAACACCTCAGTCGAAATATGCCTCCTAATATGCATAAGATCATCTAAAGATAAAACAAGTAAATAAGATAATCTGTGCAGGGGGTAATGCTGATTGTTGGAGCCTTCCCTCACCGAGTTCATTATCCTGCGTCATTTCCACTGAACCCTTGAAGCTGGCAAGAGAATAATAGATGTCCCATACCATGATAGGGTTAACAGTGACGGTATTCACACTATGGCGGTATTTTCGTCCTGCCCTTTGAGCGGTCATAACCAGTCACAACCCGAGGCTTCCCGTGACGTGACTGGTGTAGACATTTATCTCGTCAAAATGGCAGCACGAAAATGTGGCGTAGGTCATATGTGAACGACATCGATTCCCGTAGCTGGAACAAATATTACAGAGGAGACGTCCATGACAGGGTTTACAGTAATGATTTTATTTTGCTCTCTCTCTCTCTTACACACACACACACACACACACACACACACACACACACACACACACACACACACCAGGCCCGTAATTTTCAACACATATTTTGTGGGGCGGCTAGACAAAATGTAGGCCTATATACCTTCGTACTAGAAACTTATCATTAAATCAGAACGCTTCATTTTGCAGAACATCCGATATTTTTCAGTCTGATTCTACCTAAAAGTTGATGTTTAAAGAGGCAAGTATGTTTAGTGATTGAACTGGATGTGTAAATAAAAGGCTTCACTTTCTGCCAGTCTGAACATTGAGCTCAAACTCTAACCAAGTTTAATAATTCGGCTTTCCTACATTTTTGGTGTAGTAAGCTGCACCCCCATCAAGATTGTTCCTACACGCCTGCGGTAGGATTAAGGTTGAAACATACCGCCCTGCTTTTATTCTTTTGGAAACGATAAGATTATCAACAACTAAGTACTAGCCTATTATGATTTAGTTTATGATCAGTTTGGATCAGAATTGGAAATATTCGATCAAACACGCGTAGAATTGTTGGCATTTTCAACAAAATCACTCCAAGTTTTTCTTCCATTTTATTTTCATATTCAGCCTTATGAGTCCAACGTTGTTTTCTTTCGTATTAAAGTTCAATCATCTTCCATAACATAACATGTATTTGCCCCCCTCCCCCCCACACATTTGCATTCCATCATAAAACCCTTGATCTTAAAGCATACATATTCCACCATACGATATGCACAAAATATAAACATTTATTCAACATGCCAGACACGAGCAAACATGGCTTTTCTTCTCTCCGCTGTGTCAATAAATTCGTTCAGAACCGCCTTCAGATCAAGAGTGTCAAGTCTCAATGAATGAACACTCTGCATGTGGTTTAGCCGGTTGTGGGCCATTGTGCTACTCGAGTCTCTCAACCTTTAGTGTTACGATAACAAAACACAGAAGCATAATTATAAACATATAAGAGAGAAAATAAACTCACAGGCCAGAAGGCAATAGGGAGCTATCGACAACGTTTGGTGAATGACATGAACAGCATTGCCACACAACGTAAACATTGAAAAACATGTAACACTACCACGGTGCGTCTCAAATAGTTGTGCCAACAAGATTTAAGATAATATTCGACATATAGTATCATATTTTACTTACAAACTTGGTCAGTGTCATGAGTTGTTACTGAACCTCAATGTTAGTTGAAGTTTTGACAAATTAACATACAGAAAACATTGGGGAGCTATAGTGCCCCTAGCCCATCCAGAAATAACGGCCCTGCACACACACACACACACACAGCATCCAAGTTCTGTTCCACGTTTACCACCATACATACTTCCAAGTACCCATTGTCGTGTCGCAGCCGGGCTGGCGACCTCTAGAAATATCCCGCCATCCTAACCCGCCTCTGATTACATTAGTGCTGTCCTTTGTGCATATTTTCCTAGGCTGAAAAATCGCCTCTCAGGATGAGTTACACTTTTTACACGCAGTGATCTGCTCCCATTTTTTTTTCTCATTTGTTTATTCAGATGCTTTTTATTGACAGTAGCTTCTTTGCACTTGGGCCAATGATTATGCTGATCTATGTGCAACGCTAGGGAATTAGAAACTCTGTGACATCGCACATCTGTTTTGTGTTTGTTATCTTTGTATCCATTCCTCGTCCTGTTTTCTCTGTGTACGCTTTTGAGCATCCAATAAGCGGTATGTTGTATACTACATTGTTCTCGTTTTTACTTCCTCTCACTTTTGCGTTCACTATTTCTCTTATTTTACATCCCAATGGTGGTGCGATCCTAAGGCCTGCTCTCTTTAAGTACTTGTTGATAACCAAAGCTTTGGCTGTGTTGGGGACAGATGCATATCTTGTACTGACTTCGTTTGATTGAATATAGTAATTATCTCTTTTCTTTTTTATGTCATTATCCTTCCATTCTAGTTTTAGCAACATGCCTACTGTATAGGATAGCTTTTTAAAAGCTTCCATTATATATTAATAAGCTATGCTATCCAGTAGGCATGTTGTTATAACTAAGAAGGAAGTGCAGAGGTAGTCCCGTTTTACTTGTATAAAAGGTGACTACGTGTTTACCACACTTACTTCAAGGAAGGAAGATTATCAGTTGCAGGTCTTGTACAGCGGTATGATTATGAACTACTATGCGCAAAAATCCAAAAGAGTGAGAGGGTTGAAGCCTGCTGTCCCACGACACGCATATTAATATCTCAGTGCGCTATGGTCGTGTAATAAGCGCGTGATACCTTTCAATATATCATTGCTGCTTCTCTAGTCTGTCTTAGGGGGATTGCTATATTTATGGGACAGATTATACCTACAAATATTTCATGTCCAGTCCCTATGTTTGTCATTCCAGATGGTTACATTCTACGTTTGTGTCATTCCAGATGGTTAGGTTATTTATCTTGGTTAAATACTTCATTTTAACTATATAAAGTAGTTACAAGAAATGGGTGTGACACAACACTTAACAGCTATTTGGAATGAAATTGTTAAGTGTTACAAGTGAAAACTGCCATAGCATGATGAAATGAATAACATTACCAAATTATTAACAGTTGAAGTGGAGTCAGAAGTAAAAAAATACCCCAAATTCTGTACATAACTGAGTGCAGAAAATTGAGCTATTGACAATTTATCTTCACTGTCTACTGTGCAAGGCATAAAATGAGATACAGTGATCCACTACATCCTCTGGAAGTCAGTTATGAATACCTCTCTTCATACTATTAGTTTCTAAGTCAAGACACTCTTCCCTTCTGTGTGGTGCTGGAACCACATAAAGTACAACACACAGGACGAGAAAGAACGGCTAATACACATACTGTTACTAGTTCATCTGTAGTTCTGGTTCTTTGAACAGTGTGATTAGGAACTCTGCAATGGTCCTGTAATACAGTTATTGTTTAGTGCGACTTATTTGGCAGCAGTACTTTTACTACGCGTGTATTTCTCTATGAAAGATCCGAGGAGGGACACGTCTATTGCAGGTAAACATGTCTTAACCAACCTACGGCGGCCCCACCTACTGCTTAATGTTGGCACTGTCATTATCTTGTAAATGACTGCTGATCCCTCAGAGTCGCTTCTGACGGTACCTGCGATTGACTGAGCGAAGGCATGGTGTCAGCTGCTGCCAAGGGAGATTTACAGTTACAGAAGTTATGGACAGGGTGATGTGTCGGAAAGAAATATCTGGTTATGAGTAATTTATGCTTGGGATCTGTCGTCTTAACATCACAGTAAACAATAGCACCAGAAATTCAGATATTGCGTTTTGAGCACCGTAAGTACGTGTTTTGTGTATAACGCCCAGGAAACTGTTAACACACTGGGTGGTAACCATATAGTGAAATGGAGGCGTAGTGGTCTAGTGGGTTAAGGCATTCCATTAGGATGAGGCTCATATGAATTTCCATCTGCAGGGGGGTTGGGGTTCACTGCTGACATGACGGCACTGAAGGACGAGCGACGCTGGTCACCCATGGCTTACATGTTGGGAGTGAGCACTCCAGCCCCGAACCCCTGTGACCCCTGTGAAGCACAGAAGGACTGGATGATTAAACATACATTTTATAAGATCATGGCATTAGATATTATTACACCTGCACGGACGATAGTTCAGCAGATGTAATGCTTTTCGTAGCACATGTGTGCATGTGTGTGTGCAACTCTCTGTGTTTGTCGGGGTAAATAAATTACTGTAACTCAGTGTAGATCTGATTTTAAACAACTCTGTGGCAGTGTTGAGGATTAGTCAAGAGATTAACAAATTCTTTTGGAGACCAATCGCTCAGAGGTCAATGTCACATGGCAATGTTAACCTCAATAGATTTAGTCTGATTTAGGACAAACTTGGTGGAAGGGTTGAAGGTAAGGCAAGACTGGAGAGATTATTTTTTTTCAACAATCATTTAAAGGTCAAAGCCACACAGAACTGTCAAGGTTCTTCCCGTATGTGTCTGTGTGAGAAGAAAATAACTATGATAAGTTTCATCTGATTGGTACCATCCTTGTTAGAACAAGTGGCGATCAGTCAAGAGGTGTCACGTGGACGCATATTTTGTGTAGTTAATTGTTCCCCTTCGCGCCACTTGTATAACTAGCTAGTTAAGGTGTTACTAAATGAAGTTGTGGTAGGCCTGCATATAAGCCCAGGCGCAGAGGCTTGGCTCTCTCTCTCTCTGTTTCCCTGTCAGTGACGCCGGCTATAATAGGACTCGCCCACGTTTGCGGCTGTGGTGTGGTCCGCACCTCTGTACAGTGTTGCCACGTTTTCTATACCGTTATCTCTCTCTCTCTCTCTCTCTCTTTCTCTCTCTCTCTCTCTCTCTCTCTCTCTCTCTCTCCTGGCGGGAAATGTGAGCCACCCTGAGTACTTTTGATTCTTTTATAAGTTATTTATAACTGTGCTTTCATTTGTTAATTTGGTTTTGTTATATTTAGTGATGCCGACATGGCATTCAATGCATGCCCCTCTCCTGCCTCTCTCTCTCTCTCTCACCGACTGGGTGTGGAAGTGTTGCCGCTCGCGAGTGAATAATTTTTTTTTTTTACTTCGGTATTGGCATATGCCTACTATTTTGTCCTACATATTAGCTTATGATTATAAATGTGATTATTCCTCGTCCTTAAAATTATGGTAAAAGCCTGTAAATGTGAGCATTTTTCCCTAGCAACACCTGTACAAGCTATGGTTGGGTCTACGGAGGTACGTACTTTACCTTAGGCCAGACTGTGGTGTGTAAGTGTTGCCACTCACAAGAATTACATGAATTATTTCTTTTACTTTGGATATTGGCATATTTCTTCTTTTTTCAGGCTCATTATCTTATATCCATATCTGTGATATTATTACCCACCCTAAAACTACGCTAAAAACCATTAAAAGTGACTACAATTTCTTTTAGCAACACTGTACAATATGTATGCCATGTTTCTGTGTTACTGTATAAATATTTTATGCATAATAAGATTACTGTTGATTCATCCATCAAAATACACAAGTGTAAGTTTTATTCATCTGAATTTATCGAATTTGTGATGCCTTGTACATAAATAGCTTCCGTTTCATATCGCAAGTTGGGGAAACGTGGCACCATTGTACACAGGTGCGGGCACACCACAGCCGCAAACGTGCGCGAGTCCTACTATAGCTCTGGGTCGTCCAGGTTTAAGGTTTGTATATGTCCTTGGTTAGGGATGTAGGATGGACTTTAGCAAGTTTATGCTCTTGTCCAGTAGGCAGGGTGATGTTTTGTGTTTTGTTTTCCCACTATTGGTTGTAAGTTAAGGTAGTTTAATAGATTATGTTAATTTTGTACGTGGTGTTTTGACTCTCCTTAAATGTTCATATGCTAAAGTAACTCCAGATCTAAGTAGTACAATATGGTCTTGTCGTACACTCAATTATCATTCTATCGTGGTTTTACTCAGGCCGTGCACCCTGTCCACTTGGTGATTGGGTAGTTTGCGACAAATGGGGGCCTGTCCGGGATTGAATATGTATACCCCCTGGGGGTAGGGGGGTTTCAAGAATACTCCCCCAGTATCCCTGCTTGTCGTACGAGGCGACTAAAAGGGTTGGTGGTGGGTTAGTGCCCCACCCCGTAAAAAAGCAAATAAAGCGCCTCGGACCCGGACGGACCATACGTTGACGACTAAGGAACGGACAAAGGACATTCTGAGAGTAGGAACGTGGAATGTGAGAGGAGTGAATGATGAAGTGAAAGAGAGAGAGATTGTCCAGGTGCTTGAGGATGCAAAAGTGGATATATGTGGATTGACTGAAACTAAATGGAAAGGTGAAAGGATGAGAGAATGGGAATACGGTGTAGGTATATGTGTGGGAGTCAGTGAGAATGAGAGGGCAAGAGAGGGAGTATGTCTGATGATAAGCAAGAAGTGGAAGGAGAATATAAGAGAGTATGGAACAGTGGGTGCAAGGATTGTATGGGTGAGGATGAAAGTAGGTATACAAGCATGGGCGACTGTATGTGTGTATGCTCCAACAGAGGATCGAGTGGCAAGAGTGAAAGATGAGTTTTGGGCGAGAGTAGAAGCATGTATGGACAAGTTTGAGAGGAGCAAGAGAGTGCTGTTGATTGGAGACATGAATGGCAAAGTCGGGAATGTACGAGTGGATGGAGTGGTTGGTCAGTGGGGTGTGCCAGCGGAAGTAGATGGGAATGGTAGTGCTTTGGTGGACATCTGTGCTGGTAAGGGGTTGGCAATAGCCAACACCTACTTTCGTCATAAGATGATCCACCGGTATACATGGAGAGTAATAAGGAGGATGGATGGTGAACTTGTTGAACGAAAGGCAATGATAGACTACGTGTGTGTGAATGAGCGAATGAGAAGACAAGTGTTGGATGCAAGGGTGTGGAGAGGGTGGGGGAATGGAGTCTCGGACCATCACTTAGTGATGGCCAAGATAGAGCTGCAAAGAAAGTGGTTGAGGAGGCGAAGGGGAAGACAGGAGGAAGCAGCTCCTGTGAGAAGAGTGGAGAAATTGCAAGATAGTGAGAAGAGGACAGTGTATAAGAGCATAGTGGAAGAAAGATTGGGAAGGTATGAGCTAGAGCAGATGGAAGGGGTGGAAGACGTATGTAAGATATTCACGGAAGAGATAAGCGCAGCGTGTGAGGTGGTTTGTGGAGTGAGGAGGAGATGCAAGGGTGTGCAAGGGACAGCATGGTGGAATGATGAGGTGAAACGAGCTGTGGAACAAAAGAAGAAGGCATATGGTGAATGGTTGGCGAGTAGAGGTAGGGGAGAAGATGAGAGAGAGAAGAGAGAGGTATATGTGAGCAGGAGAAGGGAGGTTAAGAGACTGGTGAAGGAGAGTAAGAAGAAAGTGGATGAAGAGTTTGGGAGGAATCTGAGTGTGAAATGGAGGGAGAGTAAGAAATTGTTTTGGAAGGAGGTAAAGAAAGTAAGGCAGTGTGAAAGGGGAAATAGTAGGGGAGTGAAAGATAGGAATAATAGATTGTTGGTGGAGAAGAGAGAGAAACTGAGGAGATGGAAGGAGCACTTTGAGGATTTGTTGAATGTAGAGAGTGAGAGCAGTGTGAGTATAAGTGGTTGGGGAATGGCTGGGAGAAGAAGAGATGAGAGGAGGGAGGAAGAGATCAGTAGGTCGGAAGTAGTGGAAGCGATGAAGAAGATTAAGCTGGGAAAGGCCCCAGGAATTGATGGAGTGTGTGGTGCAATGCTTAGGTATGGGGGCGAGATTGTTGTGGAGTGGATATGGAAGTTGTGTAGATTGGCTTGGGAAGAGGGAAGGGTTCCAGAGGACTGGAAATCAGGTATAATTGTTCCTCTGTACAAAGGAAAAGGGGAGAGAGAAGTATGTGGTAACCATAGGGGTATTTGCCTTCTTAGTGTGACTAGTAAAATATATGGTAGAATACTCATTGATAGGGTTAGGCATATGACAGAGGAGCTAGTTGGAGAAGAACAAGGGGGATTTAGGAAGGGAAAAGGGTGTGTAGATCAGATATTTGTTCTAAGATGTTTAGTGGAGAAGTATCTAGAGAAGGGACGGAAAGTGTACGCTGCCTTCATGGACTTGGAGAAAGCTTATGACAGAATAGATAGGAAAGGTATGTGGAAGGTATTACGAATATATGGAGTGGAGGGGAAATTGTTGAGTGCTGTGAAGAGTATGTACGAGGGAGCTAGGGCTACGGTGCGAGTGGATGGTGAGCTGAGTGAGTTCTTTGATCTCAATGTGGGACTGAAACAGGGGTGTGTAATGTCTCCATGGCTGTTTAATATATATATGGATGGGGTCGTAAAGGAGGTACAAGGTAGGGCAGTGGATGTGGGGGTGGCCCTAATGAATGAGGGTGAGATTTGGAAGCTTCCGGTGTTGCTGTTTGCTGATGATACAGTGCTGTTGAGTGAAGATGAATGGGAGTTGCAAGGTTTGGTGAATGAATTTGGGACAGTGTGTAGGAGGAGGAAGCTGAAAGTTAATGTAAACAAAAGTAAAGTTATGGTGTTTGAGAGGAATGAAGTCACAGAGTGTGCAGTGAGGTTGGATGGTGAGGATATGGAGAATGTGAGTGCATTCAAGTACTTGGGTAGTGTGATGAGTAAGGATGGAACTTTGGGGGATGAAGTACGTGAAAGGGTACAGCAGGGAAGGAAGGTTGTTGGCACACTGAAAGCAGTGATGAGAAATAAGGAGGTGAGTATGGAAGTTAAGAAGCCACTGCATGATGGTATTGTGATCCCTACCCTGACGTATGGAAGCGAGGCGTGGACCTTGCAAGAGGGGAACAAGTCGAGAGTCAGAGCAGTGGAAATGAGTTACTTGAGAGGAGCATGTGGAGTGACATGGAGGGACAGGTTGACGAATGAAGAAGTGAAGGAACGTTGTGGGGTAGATGTGGATGTGGTTGAAAAGATTAGGAGAAATACACTGAGGTGGTTTGGACATGTGGAGAGGATGGAGAATGAAAGACTGACTAAGAGGGTGTATGTAGGTGAGGTGGAGGGAGGGAGAGGGAGGGGTAGACCGAGGATGAAGTGGAGGGATGGAGTTGAGAGGTATATGAGGGAGGGGGGGTGAGTTGGGGGGAGGGGAGTCAAATGGTGGGTGACAGAGTGACTTGGAGGCGTTTTGTCTGCGGCCACCCTTTGCGGGATTAGGGGGTCGGGCTATAGATAGATAGATAGATATTTAGCTACATTACATGTTTCTGTGTACTCCTTGTGCATTGCAATTCAGCCTTTAGCAACAACTGTTTCCCTCATATTTGAGTTTGCTTTAGGAAACAAGTGTTCTCCCTGGTAGTCCTAATTGTGTGCACTAGTGTATACGCGTGTAGCTAATTCCTGCTCAGTTACCTCATTCAAGAGCTGTGTTCCGTTCACGAAACTGTTCCTAGAGTGTTGTTGCTTTACAACTCTTGTTTGTTCTACTCTGTCTGGGCATATGGGTCATGTATATTGTATGATCTGTATTATTTGATAGTGTGGTGTATAGTGTTTTGTGGAGGGTTTTGTTGTCTTAGCTCCATACACACCACTATCGTTATATTTACTATACCAGTTGTTTTACTTGGATCTATTAGGAGATTATTACGTACCCACGTACAGCAGAGATTAGTACTCCCACTTTACTGGTGACATTGTATTCCCCACGTAATTTTTGCAGTGTGTGTGTGTGCGCACTACGTTCCCGTGTGTGGTGGAAGGTTTATTGTCCCACTAGGTGAAGTGGTTTACTGATATTTGAGTGATTACACTATCTAGCTAGCTAGCTTATTTTCATTGTCCTTCCCTTCTCGCCGCCATCATGTTTGTGTTGGAAGATTTTGTTTCTAATCCTACAGTGACTGTCCTTTCTAGGTTAACCAAGGTTCAGTGGGAAGTGCTGGCAGCTTATTATAAGCTTGAGCTTCGTCCTAGGTTGAAGAAAGATGATATAAAGCAGTTAGTACTTGCACACATGGTTAGGGAGGAAATTTTCAGTGAGGAAGAAGTGAGAATGTTGGAACATCCTAGTGATTTGATGGCTTTGAGGAAAACTGAGCTGGAGGAAAAAAGGCTTGAGGCTGAGAGGATGAAAGCGGACAATGATAGAATCCGTCTCTCTCGTAGTCCCACATCGCCTGAGTGTGAGCCAGATTCCTTCAAAATTGCTGCAGCATTAAAGTTTGTTCCTAAATTCAATGAGGAGGATCCAGAAGATTTTTTCACCCATTTTGAGAAGTCGGCTGAGCTCCATTCTTGGCCCCAGGATAAGTGGGTGTTGCTAATACATAGCTCATTTACTGGTAGAGCTCAGGAAGTGTTTACCGCACTGGATGCCACTCAAATTGAAGATTATTATTTTGTAAAAAAAACTGTATTGCATGCATACAAGAAAGTGCCCGAAGCTTATCGACAACAGTTCCGCCGTTGCCGTAAGACAGAGGGACAGACTTATGTAGAATTTTTCCGCCGCAAACAATGACTTTGTAAAAAATGGGTTGAGAGCGAGTTGACTAGTTTGACAGTTGAGGGCTTGCTGGAGTTGTTTGTGCTGGAGGAAGTGAAATCTTGCCTCCCAGCTAGAGTAAGGTCACATGTGGAGGAAAAAGGGTTATGTACGTTATCTGAGGCTGGCATTGCTGCCAATCATTTCTCCCTAACTAATAGTGATCCCTTCCACAAGTACAGGTTGACTGCTCCCCAGCATAAGCCAGCCAGCACTTCACAGAGTGAACAGCCCCTGAATAAGAAGCTGACGGAGTCCCAGGGACCTTCCTTCAAGCTTGAGCCCACTGGTGAGTGCGCTGGTGAGGAGACTCGTGGAGTTACTAATCAAGACGTGATGAGGTCTCTCTTCTGTAGGTACTGTAAGAAGCCTGGCCACATCATAAAAGACTGTAGGAAGTTGGCCAGTAAGTACAGCCTCACCCAGGGCAATGCAGTTCTCCATGCCAGTGCACTCACCCAACCAGTGGAGGTGAGTGACCCACAGGTTAGTAATTTACTTGTTTCGGGGCCATGTGAACATTCAAGTGATTCCCTTGAAGTACCCCCATCATTTAAACCATTCTGCTCAAGAGGTGTAGTATCAAAACATGAGTCCAGTAGATTCTCGGCTCCTGTTGTTGTGTCGCGTGACACTGGATCTGATCTATCTTTCATTTTAAAGGAAGATGTTCCCAATTTTGATTGTTATACAGGTGAGACTGTACTAGTGTCTGGTCTGCCAGGAGAGGCTAGATATCCCCTTTGCTCAGTGTATCTTCGGTCTGTGTTTGTCACAGGTCCTGTAACACTAGCTGTAGTAGATCACCTCCCCGTTAGGAACATTTCAGTATTAATTGGCAATGATTTAGCTGGTTCCCAGGTTATTGCTAACCCCATCGTTTCAGACAAACCTGTTGATATCAACAACACTACTGACCTAGAGCTGAAGCACCCTAATCTCTTCCCAACTTGTGCTGTTACTCGTAGTCAGAGCCAGAGGTTGTTGGATGCACAACCCCTGCTGTAGAGCCAGAGGAAAACACACCCGAGGGAGATGTTTCCCTTGCGGAATTGTTTGATGATACACTCAGTAAGTCTAGTTCTGGTCTCCTTGACTTTGGTAGCACCCCTATCACAAGGGAGAGATTAATTCAGGAACAGTCTAGTGACCCCGTATGTAAGTTGTTTCTTGCACAGCTTACTGAAGGTAATGAAATAGATGAGGTTCCACACTGTTTTTATCTCAATTTGGGGGTGTTGATGCGTAAATTCAGACCACCTAAGGCTCCTGCCAATCACACGTGGGAGACAGTCCATCAGATCGTCGTCCCAAAATCTCTACGTATTGAGATATTGAAGATGGCACATGATGGGGTGGGTGGACACCCGGGAGTCCGTAAGACTTACCACAAGATTTTGTCTTATTTTTACTGGCCAAAGTTGATGAAAGATGTTAGTACCTATTGCCGCACCTGTCATGTGTGTCAGATTAGTGGCAAACCAGGCACTGAAGTCAATCCTGCACCCCCTCAGCCCATTCCTGTCATGGAGGAGCCCTTTAGTAAGGTAATTGTTGATTGTGTGGGCCCTCTCCCAAGAAGCAAACGCGGGAATCAGTATTTATTAACCATAATGGATGTTGCCACTCGTTACCCTGAGGCCATACCTCTCCGTAGTATCACTAGTAGGAATGTTGTCAGGGCCCTGATCAAGTTCTTCACACAGGTTGGGTTACCTGCCATCGTGCAGTCCGACCAAGGGTCTAACTTCACCTCCAGGCTGTTTCAGCAAGTGATGAGGGCCCTGGGAGTCCGTCAGTGTAAGTCAACCGCTTACCATCCCCAGAGTCAAGGAGCCCTGGAACGTTTCCATTCTACCATTAAGACTATGATACGTACTTATTGTTTGGAAACGGGTCAGGATTGGGATGAGGCTATTGATCTTTTATTGTTTTCAATTAGAGATAGTGTAAATGAGAGTCTAGGCTTCACCCCGTTTCAGCTCATTTATGGACACCAGGTCCGTGGTCCTCTCAAAGTCTTGAAAGAATGCTGGTTGAATGACGAGAGTACTGTACCGATTGCTGCATATGTAACTCAGTTCCGCTCCAACTTGCATCGTGCATTAAAGTTTGCCCATTCTAATCTCAGTCATGCTCAAGTACGAATGAAAGACAATTATGACAAAATTCACAAGGCACAATCCCGCATTTTTCATGTTGGTGATCAAGTTTTAGCTCTGCTACCAGTACCAAAGCAGCCTCTTCAGTCTCGGTACTCAGGGCCGTATCATGTTTTGAAGTGGGTTGGAGACCTTAATTATATCATTGCTACGCCAGAGAGGCAGAAGAAAGGCGAAGTGTCCATGTTAATTTGTTGAAAATGTATCACTCTCGTGACCAATCACAAGGAGGGGAAGTGGAACAAGTCACCTTAACAGGAACTAGAGTAGTGAAAAAGTCAGAGGAAAATGACCCTACACCATTCGTAGGCAGTAAGCTGTCAAATCGTGAAATTCTAACAAATCTTATGAATAAATTAGAGCATCTGCCCCCCACCCAGGCAGGCGATATTGACTGTCTTCTACAGGAGCATCCAGACCTCTTTGGTGACACCCCTTGGCTCTGTACCCTGCTGCCCCATGATGTGGATGTTCAAGGAGCCCCTCCGATCCGACAAGCTCCATACTGTCTCAGTGCCGAGAAGAGGGAATTCCTGCAGTCCGAGGTGCAGAGACTAAAAGAGCAAGGTTTGATCCGTCCAAGTATGAGCCCCTGGGCCTCACCTGTAGTATTAGTTCCCAAGGCTGGAGGAAGTTACCGCCTTTGTGTAGATTATAGGAAAGTCAATGCTGTTATCCTGCCCGACTCCTTTCCACTACCCAGAATGGATGACATTATTGATGACCTAGGAGCGGCCCGCTACGTCACTAAGCTTGATCTCCTCCAAGGGTATTACCAAGTGCCCTTGACAGAACAAGCCAAGTCAATCTCTGCCTTTGTCACTCCAAGCGGCCTTTGGGAATTTCTAGTTCTTCCCTTTGGCATGCGGAATGCCCTGGCCACATTCCAAAGACTAATGAACAATTTGATAGCAGAGTTGCCTGGCGTCCATGTGTACCTAGATGACTTAGTTGTCTGGAGTGACAATTGGGAGGAACACCTTGAGAGGCTGCGAAAGCTCTTTGATGTCCTGGAGGAGGCAAATCTCACCGTGAACCTCTCCAAGAGTGAGTTTGGGCATGCCCACGTCGTGTTCCTGGGGCATGTGGTCGGGCAGGGCCAGCTAGCCCCTGTTGATGCAAAGGTGGATGCCATTTTACAATACCCACCACCAGCTGACTGAAAGTCTACCATGAGGTTCCTTGGGATGGTGGGTTACTATCGTCGTTTCTGCAGGAACTTTGCCCAGGTCGCTGCTCCCCTTACGGATCAACTTAGCTCCAAGAAGACGTTCCATTGGACAAATGAATGTCAGCGGGCATTTGAGGGTTTGAAGGCCCTGCTGGCTTGTGCTCCTGTGCTCTGAACCCCAGACCCACATCAGCCCTTCATCATTAGAGACGATGCAAGTGATGCAGGGGTGGGGCCAGTGCTCTTGCAAGAATATTGTGAAGTGTTACATCCCGTATGCTACTTTTCCCAAAAGTTTAAGGTTTATCAAAAGGCTTATGCCACTGTTGAAAAGGAGGCTCTTGGAATTGTCATGGCAATAGAAAAATATGAAGTATTTCTGTCTAGTAGCGCATTCCCCATCACGGTGTTCACAGACCACAACCCCCTTGTGTTTATCGAAAAGGTCAAGTTTAAGAATGCTCGAGTGCTGAGATGGGCTCTAGCCTTGCAACCGTATAATATAAAACTGCAGCATATTCGTGGCAAGGACAATACCACTGCAGATTCATTGTCAAGAGTGTGAACAGAGTGTAGGTTCCCTATGATTTACCATGTTATTTACCCGTTCTATGTTTTTAGGTTTAAGGAATTTTTGTAACATTGAAGTAAACCTACTTTTGTACCTCTAATGTTTGTACATGTTAGAGTAACTTTTTCCGGCTTGGTAAAAAGTTCTTTTTTTTTGGGGGGAGGTGTCACGTGGACGCATATTTTGTGTAGTTAATTGTTCCCCTTCGCGCCACGTGTATAACTAGCTAGTTAAGGTGTTACTAAATTAACGAACTGGCGACCCAATGAAGTTGTGGTAGGCCTGCATAAAAGCCCAGGCGCAGAGGCTCGGCTCTCTCTCTCTCTCTGTTTCCCTGTCAGTGACGCTGGCTAGCTCTGGGTCGTCCAGGTTTAAGGTTTGTGTATGTCCTTGGTTAGGGATGTAGGATGGACTTTAGCAAGTTTATGCTCTTGTCCAGTAGGCAGGGTGATGTTTTGTGTTTTGTTTTCCCACTATTGGTTGTAAGTTAAGGTAGTTTAATAGATTATGTTAATTTTGTACGTGGTGTTTTGACTCTCCTTAAATGTTCATATGCTAAAGTAACTCCAGATCTAAGTAGTACAATATGGTCTTGTCGTACACTCAATTATCATTCTATCGTGGTTTTACTCAGGCCGTGCACCCTGTCCACTTGGTGATTGGGTAGTTTGAGACAAGAGGTCGGTCTAGTTTTTTTTTTTTTTTTTTTTTTTTTTTTTAAAAAAAGGACAATGGTCAGGATCTCATAATAGAATCTATGTAAGAGGTTATTGTACAGTTTACACCGAACTTTCTACAAAAGTTCAGGGATAAGCAAGGATGAAGGAACTGGATATTGAGAACAATCAGTCAAAGGCAAAGGTCACACAGAAAGACCAAAGGCCAAAGTCAGATGGCATGGTCAGCGTAAACGGTTTTAATCCAATTTAGGGCAAATTTGGTGGAAGGCTTGAAGGAAGGAAAAGACGGATGTGTTCGATTCTAAGAACAGTAAGTCAACAGTCAAGGCCAGAAAGCAAGGCAAAATGTTCCACCCTATGACTCAGACAGTATATATTACAGTTTGGACCAAAGTTAGTGGAAGAATTAACAGGTAAACCAAGGATGGAAAGATTTGATTTTGAGAGTAAATAAGAACAACTAAGACAATTTTGATTCAATTTGGACCAAACTCAGTGAATGGGTAGAGTCAGGCGAGTCATAGCCATGTCAAATATTCCTCCCTTAGATCATTTGTAAAAGCGGAGATGTTGCACTCTCTGAGTGCTCATTCCTATTTACTCTGTCACTATGAAGTAAGGAAGGTTGTACCATGTGATTCTTTAACCTGCCCCCTGGCCACAGTCTTCTCAGTGAATCAGGAGTAAGCCTTACCAGGATAACAGACCTTGCTAGTTTACCTGTTATCCCATTTTGCTTATACTGCATCTCATAACATAATCTTCTGCAGTACAACCTAGCACATAAGATTTCATACTTTGTTGATGTTGTTGTTCCTTGACCCCCAATCTGCCTGGCCAAGCAAACCCGTCAACCACGGGTAAGCAACTGCCCCACTGGGTTCGTCCCACAGATTCCCAACCCCGTTGATGCTGTCTGCATTTTAGTGTGGTATAGTATGTGCTTTGCAGTGCTCCATTACGTGTGTTATATTGTGTGGGTTCATTCTAGAAGCGCGGCATGTACAGTCTTTAGTTCCACCCAACGTGAATCTACACTGAAGTGGATTGGGTGATGTCCTGATCTAAATCTAGCTTGGTGTACTCGATCAGGTCTATCGAACCCTCAAACGGCGGGCTACTTTCCAATTTTACGTCCGTGTGGGATGAGTTATTTTGGAAAAAATTAAGTGTTATTAAATCAGGCTAAACATGCATAAATGGATCAGAACAGCAGAAAAAACAAAGAATTTAATGTTACTCTCTTCAGATTGCACGCGGGCTGGGTGGTGGTGGGAGGTGAGTGAGAGGGGTGGTGGTGCGTCAAGGTCACTCTCAGTGGCACGCGACTGAGAGCACACAGGCACAGTCTTGCTTGCTGCTTTTTTTTTTTTTTTTTTTTTTTTGGAAAAACACACTAAAATATTCTTTTTACATTATGTATACTGTTCTGTCATCAAGGTGCACTATGAACACTACACGAATTATATGTAAATTTTTTCTTACTTTACGTTTCTACAGGTATAATTTTACCTATGTAAATATTATGTACAACTGTTCATATTACCACAACTGTTCACACTAATATGTTACAATATGGTATTCTGTGAAGCAGTCAGTACAGACCCACACCACACTCCTGGCATATAATAGGCCCGCACTGGAATGTGTTCTGGAACGTCGACCGCCTTTTCCTTGACGAATGTTCCGGAACGTTGTCGCCTTTTATGGGTTAAGAATGCCTCTGTTTATGGTAATTTTGTGAGGAGGGGCTTGTAATACGCTGTTCTGAATGAGATTTGTACTGACCTGCGCAGGAAATGAATATGTTGGTAATTCTTCATTGCCAATGTTGGAATGTTTGGAGGTGGGATGATGTTGAGGAGAGTCTGGTAATGTTTGTGCGTGTTTGTTTTATATGCCTAGTTGTGTTGTGTGGCCCTGTTATATAATGACAGGGGTAATGTGTGTTGGGGTAGGCTGCCACATAGAACTGTATGCCTCTCATATCAAGATACTAAGAGCAATGACTTTAGTTTCAAAGAGTAAGTGAGCTGTGGGAGTGGTTTTGGTGCAGCCAGTAATGATGTGTGGGGCGTTGTTCTGTATGGTCTGCAAGGTGCTGTAGTGGGTGTTAGATAGGATGGGGGCCCATGCCGGGCAGGCACAGGACATCACTGGTGTTGTAAATAAACTGCAGAGCAGCAACAGATGGGATGTCATTCTGATTCTAACATACGTAAAACCTTATAGCAAAACATATAGAATGAATATTGTTATTGTAAATATTCTCATAATAGTTTCTTGTTTATAGGTACTGTGTTTTTGACAGTGTTATCATGCATGGCAGTCAATGCTCATATTACTGTACAATGCACAAGGTTTGCAGAGGAAATATCTGTCGCGTACAGGAAACAATTACTGAATCCCTCACAAATGACGATGTCATCAGGCTTCTGCATCTTGGCAGAAGTAACAAGAACTACCATATAGTTTATATTATATTTTACCTTAAATCTAATGAAACTGTTGCATTCACGTGAATTCTTTAATGAGGTTCCTGCTTCTCTTAATCTGATTCAATTTTCGTATTTAAAGTAAAAGAATATAAAAAGTTGAATAGGAATTACTTTTATATAATTTAGTTTTGCTTAGGACGAATAGTTCAAAATACATTTCTGCTTTCCAACCATTTTTGTGTCCATTTATGTAATGTAAATTTATTAAGTCTGTGTAACAGCAGAGCTATGGATGAAAGAATCTGAACATAAAACCTGGTAAAGCCTGGGCGAAAATGACACCTCACCCTCGCAGCCACTCTTCTTCCTGGTGTCGGACGTCTACACCCGGCATATTAAATATTTTCACTTCACAAATCCAGCCACCAGTCACCTCACAACATAGACCTACTCATTGCCTCCACTAACCTTCAGGGCGGCCAGCTCTACCCAATGGTATGAGCCGCATGAGGTCCTTACTTCGACGTGCAGTCATTGGTGTGTCAATCAGTCCAGGAAGCACACAGTTTACACGTATGGCTTTGCTGAAATGGTATGGAGATCCAGTAACTTACATTGCAGTATGGATGAATCATATTACATAAAAAAATCGTTCTTTATATACAGTATCAGGAAAATAATTACCAACATTAAAGCAAATACAGTACATGGAAGCCATGATCAGTCCATTGCCTGCATGCCTATATGGTTTAGCTACCTCGCCAATTCCGCAGCACACGTCTTGGTGAGTGAAATAAGTCCTCCTTTACTGGCAGTATAGCCACTCCAATTGGTGGAGCCAGTTTTCCCGTCAATACTTGCAATATTCACTACTGCACCCTTGGGGTCATTCCCATTTTCCAGCAGTTATGTTGCGAAAGCCTGTGTTACCAAGAAAGTTCCCTGCGGAGTAAAATATGATAATACTAGATTCATTGTTGCCTGAGTATAAGTATTTTCATAACAGTTTGAGCATTTTCTGTTACTTTTTATGTCATGTACTATTAAACACCGAAGTGATTGTCACAACTTGGAACTGACTGTCAGGTTGACATCAATATTTTTCTTCCAGGAGTCACCATCAGTCTCTAAGATGGGAGCTGTGATGGCCACGCCGGCACAGTTGACTAGCAGCGAGGGCGAGGCACCACACTGGTCCTGGGCTGACTTCATGGCGTCCTCCACACTGCACCTGTCTCTCACGTCCATGGCCACAGCCACGTGCTGCCGCCCACCTGCCAGAGACAGGGGAATAATGTATATGTTCTTTACTATGAAATATTACAAGAAGTTTCGTAAATAATAACACCAAAGTCCTGCACACCAGAATATTTTCAGGTGCAAATAGCAATGATAGGAAATGTTTGGTGCAGCGTCAAGCCCAAAAAAGTATGTTTGTGCTGCAAGGAACTTAATAATGACCTTTGATTCCAATAAGAAAGTTAAATGGACATCACCAGAACGGACCTAAATGCAAAATTATAAAGTTTTACCTCAGGACTGCAAGCGGGTCACAAAAAGAGTTTCATTAGATTATTTACCGTCAAATACACCAGGAAATATGTCAACCTTCTCCCCAGGCAATAAATAGCTGTACCATCCTGTCTTACAAGTGGAGGTGTGGACAAGCCGACACCAAAGAAAGCAGAAATGAGCGAGCTGCACCACTTGTGAGAATGGCTGGCCTCCCTGAGATGCTAGTGTTAAGGCCCTCTCCCACTTCGGCGTAAATAGGCACGATGAAGCCACGATGAAAATCGTGGCCGAAGTCGGTGATGTGTCGACGATTCTGACCAAGAATCGTGGCGTCGGCGTAATACCGGCAACACCAGTACGACAAAACGCCGAAACCTCGGCGGAGTATACAATATAACTGGCGACTAGTAGCCGACATATCGCCGATATGTCGGCGTAATGCACAAGCATTATTCTAAATTCAAATTTTAAAGGTTTTTCTTATGGCGACTCAACGACGATAAAGGTACAACGGCAGTGTGCTGTCGACGATGTATCGTCGATGTGTCGGCGAATGCATCGCACGCACCTCGCAGACAAAACGCTGAGGCCATCGCAGGTGCCTCGCCGTCATCGGCGTATTTAAGGCGATTAATCGACGATTCATCCGCGAAATCTCGGCGATATATCACCGACATTCATAAGATGAAATATTACTGTCGCACAACCCGGTACATATCGTACGGTTTACGTAGGCTATGTCGTATTAACCTCACCAATGCATCGCCGATACATTGCCGATGCTTCGCAGTATGACCGTATGACATCTCAACGTTTTTTTTCACCGTCGACGCCTCGCCGATGTCGGTGATCATACGCGGTTTATACGCCGGGTAATCGCCAACGTCGCCGAGGCGTCGCCTTGTTGTTTACGACTAATCTGCGAAATTTTACAAAATCGTGGAGGGCCACGACATTTTCATGCAGCATGAAAACGTCGTGGTCCCCCACGACAAATTGCCACCTCGTGCGACGTATCGGCGCCATGCCACGAATGGACAAGATTTTGATCACGAATACCCACGATTAGGGATTTTTGACACATCGTGGCTTTATCTTCCACACTTTCGCCGAAGTGGGAGAGGGCCTTTATATTCTGATTCAGCTACTGAGTAAGCAGCCTGATCCACAGGTCTGGGGAGATTATGAGAGAGAGAGAGAGAGAGAGAGAGAGAGAGAGAGAGAGAGAGAGAGCTATCCACTTATTCTGACCACTCCTGAGCACATAATTATAGAACAGCGTTTCTGGGTTTTAAATACTCATAAGAAAAAAAAAAAAATCGTCGAGTCAGCATGGTCAACAATGTCAGCCTGTTCACTGCACCAAACACACCGAGCAATATATAGTTTATAGAAGGAGAATGAAACAAAAGCATTTCATCAGTACTTGGTCTTTCCACTCATAACCTTTGGTATATACAACTAGTAGGCGGTTTGACCTGCTGCCGAAGGTTACATATATATATATATATATATATATATATCTGTCTATCTATTTATCTATCTATCTATATGTCTATCTATCTATCTATATATATAAATATATATATGGAGCCTCTGTGGTACAGTGGTAGAGTGTGCTTTTCGTACACGGGTGAACCAGGCTTCGCGCCCCGCCGGGGTAATAAACTCTGGGAGTGTTCACCCGGCCACGTACTGCATTAGCGGACACAAGGGGTGCCGTGGTTGAACCAGTGTCGCTTATTATAAAGTATGCTTGCACCCAGTCGGCTTGCGCTGGCCGATTACATTTGGTTCACAGACTAGACAGAGGCGGTGGCTCAATCGGTAGAGAGGCAGCCTGCAGTCCTACCGGCCTCAATCGGTAGAGAGGCGGCCTGTAGTCCTACCGGACCCAGGTTCAAATCCCGGCTGGGGCAGGGAACAGTTGAAGGATTTGAATTTATTAAAAATCAGACTTTACTGATCTACCAGAAGACCTGACGACATGTAAAAATACCCCCGCTAATACCAATACACCAGTCTTGTATGAGACAGCCATAGCATGTATTCAATATGGACGGTGGGTGTTAGCGCCGAAGTGGTGACATGTAGAGATGTATGGTATGTAGGAGGACTACTGAGCCTTGAGAACATGCTGTGAAGCCTATTCCCAGAGTCGGACACATAAAAAAAAAAAAAAATCCAAAGCCACTCCAACACTACAATTACACTTACAAGCACTTCTCACCCTACATGCAATATCTACCAGACAGCCTAAGCCGCTTGGTAGAGATACATTGTATCGTCCCGACTTCGGTCGGGATAGGCCGGTCCTGCACTGGATACTCAAACTGTTGCTGATGATATATATATATATATATATATATATATATATATATATATATATATATATATATATATATATATATATATGTGTGTGTGTGTGTGTGTGTGTGTGTGTGTGGGTGTGCAAATATGCAATGAAGGACTTTTACTCATCTAACGGTCATTTCTGATCTTCCAAAATTACTCTTTCATTTTCACATTTGTTGAACAATCACAGATGAAGGTAACTGCGTCACTCTTTGCTTCCACCTGGAGCCTAGTATGGCCCAACTATGATAAGGGTGTTCGGGGGAAGGGGAGTTTAGCTGACAAACAAATCGTCTACCATAACAATATATATATTTTTTTTTCTCAAAACTTCACTATTAGTTTTTCCATTCACGCAGCAGGTAAATATTGGTATGAGAGGTTTGGTACGTCTGCCAACACTCTTGTACTTTGATCAATGATCTAACTTCAAGGAACACATCATGAAGCACAGGGTGGCCGCAGGGGAGGGGGGGGAGGTGACATTTTCCAGAGCTGTACCACAGCCTTTTCTTTTTTTAATTTCTTCACTTTTTTCCAGCTTTTATCTTCCCCCACCCACTTGATCATATTGGGGGCTTTCTGGACTCCAGATGGAAGAAAAGATTGATGTGATAACCTTCGTCTGTCAGTGGCTCAATAACTGTGGAAATGCAGGATAACTGTCAGCTGACAAATTGTTGTCAAAGAAGAACACCATCAATGCACACTTTGCGTATTTGTAAAAGAAAAAAAGTTCTGATATGATGCGGAATATGTTCATAGCTGTACTAAAAGCAATTGGTGGGAAGACTGAGTACCGATAAGCAAGATAAATAAAACTGCAATGAATTTGCTTATTTTTCATATATAACGACTGCATGTATTGTGTGATGCAATGAACAGGCCGGCGATGTTTACTGTACTGAGTTTTTTTTTTTTTTTTTTTTTAATTCGAGTTGAGTATATTGTCATAGTTGTCAGTGCAGAGGAAGTGTCACAAATCAAACGTTTAAATTTCGAGCACTTCTTACAGGCATTGAAAAAGTTGTAGATTTGTGACAAATGACTGATTGTCTAACGAACTTGAATGCCACTGCACCCAACACGGCACTGTAGGTTATTAGGCTGTATACATTATTATATTCAATTATGAAGAATTTGTTGATATTGTTTATATTTCTTAGTCTGTGGTTTTGGAATGCATTAATTTTAAGAGCCTGATGGCCTGGCAACCCACACCATGGAATATTCACGAAGTATTTCTTGACCCGGGATGTGAGGCTAACACTGTTTAAGATAGTGCAGAACAGCTTTGCTTTATTTATGAAACTTATACAAATGAAAACAATAATGCACCTGTGTCTGTGAATGTGATTATTTAATGTCATCTAAATTAGTAGCTGACATCTCTAGCCATCAGTAAGGGAGAGAGATACTGCTGGAAAAACAATACACTCCTTACTCTAACTTGGCCTAAAATTGTCACTGTTCCTCTTAAATGTTAAGCTGGAACAGGATTGTAGATTAAAACCGAATCATGTTGCTAGTCACGAGGAATTGCTATGGAAAGGACATAAAGGTATACATCACTCATGACAGTAACAGACTACTTTACTGGTGCTGAATAATTGCCATATTATGCCACTTCGATAGGCAGAAAGTTAACAACCTGATATTTATAATCATGTTATTGTCAGAATGCCCTTAGTTAAAGAAAGTGAACTGGCGTTGTAAGGTGAAAACCATGTATTTATTGATAGGTTAACTTAAATCATGCTAAGGTTTTGATGGAGAGAGAGAGAGAGAGAGAGAGAGAGAGAGAGAGAGAGAGAGAGAGAGAGAGAGACAGACAGACAGAGACAGAGAGAGAGAGACAGAGAGAGTTGTCAGCAGACTGTTGCTTATGTTGACCATTTTCTCCATAGTATTACACTGAACACAACGGCGCATCATGCAAACATAACTTTACCTCTGGCTAGTCTGTGACGCAATGGACAGGAGAGTGACTCACCAGGCAGGGGAGTGACTCACCAGGCAGGAGAGTGACTCGCCAGGCAGGAGAGTGACTCGCCGGGCAGGAAAGTGACTCGCCGGGCAGGAAAGTGACTCACCAGGCAGGAGAGTGACTCACCAGGCAGGAGAGTGACTCACCGGGGAGGAGCGTGACTCACAGGCAGGAGTGTGACTCACCAGAAAAGAGAATGACTCACCAGGCAGGAGAGTGACTCACCGGGCAGGGGAGTGACCCACCAGGCAGGAGAGTGACTCACCAGGCAGGAGAGTAACTCACCAGGCAGGAGAGTGACTTACCGGGCAGGAGAGTGACTCACCAGGCAGGAGAGTGACTCACCAGGCAGGAGAGTGACTCACCGGGCAGGAGAGTGACTCACCGGGCAGGAGAGTGACTCACCAGGCAGGAGAGTGACTCACCGGGCAGGAGAGTGACTCATCAGGCAGGAAAGTGACTCATCGGGAGAGTGACTCACCAGGCAGGAGAGTGACTCACCGGGCAGGAGAGTGACTCATCTGTCAGGAGAGTGACTCACCGGGAGAGTGACTCACCAGGCAGGAGAGTGACTCACCAGGCAGGAAAAGTGACTCAGCAGGCAGGAGAATAACTCACCAGGCAGGAGAGTGACTCAAGTGACTCACCAGGCAGGAGAGTGACTCACCAGGCAGGAGAGTGAGGGTGTGTTTGGCCGCCTGAAGGTTGGTATCAGTGACCACCACTTGGGCGCCCTCCCTGGCCAGCACCTGACAGCATGCACGCCCAATGCCGCTCCCGCCGCCTGAAGTGATAGGCAGTAATCAGTTCACAGTAAAATTTACTCTTTAAATATCTAGCATTATATCTAGTGAGTGCTCTGCTATCTCAGTGAACAATTTTCTCAGTCAGTACCCGGTGATCTCTCTCTCTCTCTCTCTCTCTCTCTCTCTCTCTCTCTCTCTCTCTCTTTATAATGCCATCAGTCAGTCAGTGTTCAGTGCCCTCTGCTTGCTGTACAGTACTGTCAGTCAGTACTCAGTACTTCTTGAGAAGTACAGTTTTCCTTTTGGTACTACAGTTTAATGTACAATGGTGGATAGTAATATCACTCGGATTTTTTAACAGAACAATTATCAAACTCTCACGCAATATTCTGAGCGACTCTTGAGTTCCAGCGATCGCATCACTGGGTTTTGAAAGTCATTGCTCACAAGTCCCAGCATTGATCATAAAGTGAATCGATATTTTTTTCTGTAATTGTCCCAGCATCCATAAATCACTGCTCTGTATATAAACTCCATGAGACCACCTTATACCGTAGGACCAGACACTCAAGAGCACATTTTAGTCCATTCATTCAGATTATTCATTCATTTTCTTGCGCACCTTCATACAAAGTCATTCAAACTGGGCGAGACATTATGTATCAAGGGATTAATCAGTGCTGTATTAAACCTTTCCAATTGGTCTAAGCTGACTGATATCGCCTGGTGGTAGCAAATATAATATTAACAGTATTACATCGGACTGAAAGGATTAGTGATAATACAGAACCGGTGAGCACTTCTCCAATCTGATGATAACAGGGAAACTAACAGTATGACAGTGTGGTCTTGAGAAATCTTACTGACCAGCATAATTTTACACAACTACACACTGCTTGGTTACCAAAGACTTAGGCTGCCGTACAGTCAACAAAGGCGGTGTCGTCTCGCCAAACTGTTCATGTGCCATGAGAATTAACGTCATAGTCGAAGTGTTTGCTTAATGACCACTTACTTCATCTTGAATGTTAATTGCAACGTTATAATATTGCCACATCTGATATCAGTAACAAGCAAGAGGATACCGAGATATAATGTATTACTAAGGAAGATGTCTTATGAATTCTCCCCAGCCACTTCGACTATGACCTATTTATACCAGTCAAGTAGGTGGTGACGAAGAGTTATCACCACGCAATAAGTGTTATTCTGGACTAGACGGTGTTTTGCAGCCATCACTGTGACTGCCTGTTGCATCTCAAGTATTTGTTCAGCGCCCAGTAACCATCATTGCATTACACTGGCCTCATCAAAATTTTCATAAGAAAATCTAACCAGCACTACAAATGGTTACCAGATTCTAAAGAAGTATATACCATCCGTAGGTGCCACACAGTAGCTAGTAAGTTATAGCGATAATAATAGGTTGTTCAGACAACATTTAGCTTTACCCGAGATCAAAAGAGCAGATATACCCACCATTAGCTTTGCTGACTTCACTGGGTGTATGGACGCCAACTAGCGACTGCCTTTGGATGAGGAGTATTGGAAACTAAATACAAGATATTCCCAAGGAATTTAATATCATTGCCTCAAGACAGTAGACCACCTTCAAACTGTGTGTGTGTGTGTGTGTGTGTGTGTGTGTGTGTGTGTGTGCGTGTGTGTGTGTGTGTGTGTGTGTGTGTGCGTGTGTGTGTGTGTGTGTGTGTAAGGAAGGAGGAGGGAGTGGCGTGAACTTTGGATTAGTGAAGTTATTCAGCACCATAATCTGCATGTCCTCTTTCCAGTATTGCTCTACTGATTTTCCCGGTAGCTAATTATTTCAGTCTAATGTCACTTCCATCTCTGCAGTTACAGTTTGACTACTTTCAGTGAGGTTGTCAATCACAGGCCAAATCAAATCAGTCGTATACACGAGGCCAAACCGATCCTACAGTACAACATACCTTGTGTGTGTGTGTGTGTGTGTGTGTGTGTGTGTGTGTGTGTGTGTGTGTGTGTGTGTGTGTGTGTGTGTGAACCATCATCGTACACATCACAAATGTCTGCGAGGGCGAAAATGGTGTGGGCCACACATTCGGGCTGTGTGTCGGTCGGCCATCTTGTCTCCTGTATCGCTTGTGAGAAACTCTTTAAGTCCTGGTGACAGCTGCCCACCATTCCTAACTGGCCCCGAGATGTGAGAGGTCACAGCGCTTACGTGCTTTCATAACATGTAATCTCGGGATTTCTCCTGTGTTTAGAGGTGCTCATAAGGATTTTCGAGTCCTCCTAAGGACTTTAGAGCTTTAATAAACACCGGTCCAAAGGTCTAATAACTGAAGATATAAATTGGTACATCTTTTGCTGGTAATTTCATCTTAAAAATATCCGAAACTTTTACAATAAATAATAACAGCTAAAAGAAAGCCCAGAAAACAGTCAGCACATTGTTTGAATATTCATCACCTTCAGTCACCCTAAGCTATATTAAATCCTCTGGCGATAGCTAGAATGAAATATCAAACAGGCATCATCATTACCCCCTTCAGTCAGAGTAAGGAATTTATGCTTTGGCTATCTCACAATTGTACTCAGCTTAAGAGAAAGTGTTCGCTTCGGAGGGTGTGCTGTATCATTCCTTAACTCCTTCAGTGTTAGGGCGCTCTCCCAGGTGGAATGAAATCATGTGGCAACAGCAAGAATACACTACAAACAACTTGTCCTGCAGTGGCGGCTAAGAGACTTGCTGTGTTATCATCTGTACACGACTGACCTGGGCTCGTATTCTCGTCGGCTAAGGGAGATTCTTAACACCTCTGAAGCTTCCCAACACCTCTTCCTGCTGCGACTTATTTTTGAATATGGATGGTAAATATCTATATGTACATTATTTATGGATAGGATGGTGATATGTGGAAGTATTTATATAAGACAGAGGAGGGCAGTAACGTGTAAAAAACAAAATAAATGGCTTAGGAGGAGGTGTTAGGGAGGTTCCTCAACCAACGAGAATAAGGGCCCCTGAGTCACCTGCCGCAGGTACGCCACTCAGTCGCCAAGCGGCGGTAGTAAGCCATCATGGTGACTGGCAAGTTGGTTAGGGCAATGTGCTTGTATTGTCGTCAGCTGAGCAGCATCTCTAATAGTGTTGCCAATTTAGCGTTTTTAATCTAGATCTTGAGATATTAACGAAATCTAGCTGTATCATAAGACATTGATACAAATTTTTGCGACATTGCAGAGATTTTATGGTCTTGTCTTACAATATTCTGGTTTTATTATTATTATTATTTATTTATTTTTTTTTTTGCGTCCTACTAGCTGTGTGTGAGTGCAAGGTTAGTGGTATATGTAGCACTGGATTTAGCATCATCACTCTCTGCCCCATCGTCCTTACCATTTTGTTGTTCGTGTTACACCTTAAAGTACTTTTTACCCATTTTTTCATTTTATTTTTGATATTTCTAAATGAATTTCATGGACGAGGTCTTTCCCACTATATCGATTAAATTAAACCTTCAGGAATTCCTTCATGTCAAGACTTCTTTCCTAAATGAAATAAATTATCTAGAGTTACCAAGAATACATGTACTGGTACGTCATCATAGTGAAGGGATTAATATTATGTTGTATGTTATATGTCTCTTAAATGTAAAATAGTGGCATTGCTTGCGAAAATAAATGTGTAAATGAACATTTTTCTTCATTGTCATTAACCTTTCAATCCACTGGCGTTTTTTGTACACTGTTCTTGCAGCTGACGGACGATTTTATTCGTTCAAGGGGAGACTTGTACTGAAGAACTTACCATAAATTTCGCACCATTTTCTGCGTACGGCGATTGTTAAATGAAAATTTCTTACTGAAAACTATTATAGTTTGAGCCAGAGGAATTACCCAGTGCACACCAGTAACGTGTTTTTCCCTGATATTCTCGCTCCTTCAGACCTTCCTGCGTAGTTTAGGAAAGTTTTCGAAATAGTGGCGTGAAATGTACCCTTCATTATCTATCACTATAGGGAGGCTCTGCCATATTAACAATAATCCTCTTGAGGCAGCAGCAGTATTAAACGTAGTCCTCGTAGCCCCTGGTTCACCTGTAATGTAAATCTGGCTGACTGAAGGCTGAAATTATCCTTCTCAGACATTTCACCATCCTACTTTCGGAGGAAAGGGATGTAGCTGAGGGACGTTGTATAACTAGGCAGTTTAGCTGACCGGTTACATCGGTGCCACCACATGAAGGCATTCCTCTCCAGTACCTTGGAAAAGCAGCAAACACAAATTAACAAACACTTCTTTCAACAGATGAAGTCAAGCTGTTGTATATGATAAAGTGCATACAATGTTACCTGTGACGAGAGCGATTCTGCCTGCGAGGGTGCATGACGGTGTGGTGGTGGTGGTGTCTGCTGACGCTGCCATTATCACTGTTAACACTCACGCTATCCTACCGCACTGACAGCCTCACACTGGCACAAGGCCAGTCTCTGCGTGTGTGTGTGTGTTTTCGTTAGCGCTTATGCATGCGTGCACTTGTCTGTGTGTGAGTGCATAAAGAGGGAGGAGGGTGCAGCATGAACTTTGGATTAGTGGAGTGATCTAGCACCATAATGTGTGTGTGTGTGTGTGTGTGTGTGTGTGTGTGTGAGAGAGAGAGAGAGAGAGAGAGAGAGAGAGAGAGAGGTGGGGGGGTGGATAAAATGTTGGTCTCTGTGGTAATATGGCTGCTAATACTGTACAAAACTCCGTCGTAAACATTGTCCAATAATGCGAAGTAATGGGAGGTAAAGTACAGTCACTCATGAAAGACATGGTACCTCGCTAGCCAACCCCTCCGCGTTTCGTGTGGTAACACTGTAACCTTTACGACTCCAAGTGATTCGAGTTGGGCTTTGAGACACCGTGCCTGAGTCAACCCCGATTTGATTTTGTTTCACTTCCTGATGAACTACTGTCACTATGCCGTGTGCGAAAATGCTCTTCATAATATTGCTTTGTAAGTTAAATCATCGGATCTTAGTGTATGCGGAAAATCCTTTGACCTCAGTAGATAATCTAACGTTGCACACTTTCATAATGCAGCATCTATTATTCACATTAAAACATGAGTGGATGCACAAAAACAATTACGATGTCGTATCTGCCAGTGATTTCCAGCCATTCCCCACACAGTTCAAAACATTCCGTTGCTGTGATTTATATAACTTTCATCCCGTAGCCTAACCTTTGACGTTACGTAAAAATATTTATTGTCACGTTACCGACTTGGATTGACAGGGAGGCTTTCTCGGCGTATTACATGCACCACAGTCTAAGAATCTTTTCATCATAACGGATGGTAGTACAATATAATAGAAAAGTCTGACAAGGTAACCTTCCATTACCAGTGAGTAGAAATATTCTGAAAAAAAAGAAAAGAAAAGAAAGTGAAGTAATTTTTCGTTATACAGTAAGTCGTTACCACATGTTCTACGATTCAACTGGTAGATGAGAAGTTATGGGCACCACTTATTTTAATGACGACAGAAGTGTCAGTGCTTGTGGTTTTTAACACAATAATAACTATACAGAGAACAGGTCATGGGCTCAATACCCAAAGACCACCACATACAAAGACAGTGGTTGCCCTAGCCGACATCCAGTATCATACGTTTGACATAAACGTTCCACAAAATAACAGTGTCCCCTTCATCATGATTACGTGATAATACTTATCTGACTACCACCAGGCAATCTTATATAAGTTGCGAATGACTTCAAGATAGCAAGAGTTTATTCAGTACTGTTATTGAACACACCAATAATAAGCCTACCATTAAAACCATACTAATAATGAGCAAACAAAATAATTAGGCGTCATCGTACTTGCGGGTGTGAAGTCTTAATACATGTGCAAAGAACATGTGGGTCCAACCTCCACTAACCAGTCGATGGGGTTTCAGATGCAGAAAGCAACGAAATCTGAGCAGCAGTGGAAAGCATCATACTACTGCAAAGAAACATGCGTGGATATTGTGTGGGGGGGAAGGGGGAGGCCTATGTCTGGGTGTCAGAGGTGGGATGAATGGATATGAAGGGCTGGTCAGAGCTGGATGTAACACTCTGAAAAACGGTGGCATGATTACTTATGGATTTGCAAATATCAACTGTTGATAACTCATTGTCAAACCCTCCACAATTTATCACCAAATCCCTTTTTTCATCGAAAAAAATCCATAAAAATATTTATGTAAGATACTTTATACATAAATTTTGGTGTTATTGTTCATTTATTATAAACGCTCATTGGTCTGCCGAAAATACGCGGAGGCATACGCCCCCCATGCCCCTCCCTACCCAGAATCCGTGCCTGCTGTGTGTGTGTGTGTGTGTGTGTGTGTGTGTGTGTGTGTGTGTGTGTGTGTGTGTGTGTGTGTGCATGTATGTGTACAAGGGTGTGTGTATGCATAAACGCGCACTCACGGGCAACCTACTGGGCCTACTGCCACCAAAAGTAGGACATGGGGCAAACTGAATCAGCACATGAATATGTCCTCTGTCCTTTTAAGCTTAAGTCTTCTGAAATTCGTATGTGCACAACTAGGGTAACCCATGAACTTGTATGTGACAGAGATGTCACCAGTCACTATCACTTTCCCTTATCTGTGCATATGTGGCAGAGATACGGCCAGATTAGCATGTGATTTAGCCCAGACATGTCCCTTCACCCATTGCCACTGACGTAGTTACCCCAGTAGTGAATGGGTGAAATACAAGTTGAAAAGATAATGTCAAGAACAATAATTCTTTTGTGTTATCAGTTTTGCTGCCTGTGAGGGTATAACCCTATCTTCGCTGTGTTTGCTTAGCGTTCAGTTTCTCTGCTTCTGGGCAGATAATGCTTGTTGTTTTTCCCAGAAATTGTGCAGACCCTTTTGTCCCTGACCATAAGTGGGTGTGACTTATAGTGTGGAAGGAGCATTTTTTTTTTTTTTTTTTATGCGAGGAAGAAGGAACCAAAGGTCACGAGCCCGGAATAACTGTTCCTTCCAAGAGAAAAACAAAATACGAGAGAAAGCTAAATTCAAGATCCGATCATTTCGAGATGCCTGGACACACTGCGTTTGAAAGACTGGAGATTATAGGAAGCAGGAAAAACAGTCAGACGAAGACCGTTCCAGACTTGACCTGTTGCATAAATGAAAGACTGGGAGTAACAGTTAACTCTTGCATTAGAGAGTTGGACAGAAAAGGGATGAGAGTTTGCTGCTAGGCGGGTGCTACGCACCCAAATTAGAGGTGGAGGGATACATGCAGACAGTTCAGAGGAGCAGTGAGCATTAAAGTAGCGATAGAAAAGAGATAAAGATGCAACACTGCGGCAAAGAGACAGAGGTTGAAGGGAGTCAGTAAGAGGAGGAGAGTCAATGAGACGAAAAGCCTTTGATTCCACCCTATTGAGAAGCGCTGTATTTGGGGAACCTCCCCACACATGAGAGTTGTACTCCACACAGGGGTGGATAAAACCCCTGAATAGAGTCAACAATTGTGCAGGGATAAGGAAGGAACGGAGTCGGCTTAGCACACCTAATCTCTTGGAAGCAGATTTTACAAGAGATGTACAGTAATATGGTCTTTCCAAGATAAGTCCCGAGTAAATGAAACCCCAAGCATGTTCAAGGATGATGCAGGATTAAGCTGAATATTATTAAACATTAGTGGGTACTCCTGTGGAAGATTTTGTCAGATTGATAGGTGTAAGAACTGTGTCTTTGATGCATTAAAAACAACAAGATTATTTTTATCCCAGTCAGAGATACGAGCCAAGTCAGACATCATGTGTGCCATAGCCTCATCCCTTGTTTGATGAAGTAACTGCTGTGATGGGCGTTGCGGGAACTGAATGGAAAGGTGAAGGGTGGAGTCATCAGCGTATGAGTGGATAGGGTTAGAGGTACAGCTTAAAAGGTCATTGATGAATAAAAGGAAGAGAGTTGGTAATAGGACAGAGCCCTGAGGAACACCACTGTTGATAGATCTAGCAGAAGAACGATGACCGTCTACAACAACAGCTATAGAACGACCAGAAAGGAAGCTAGAGATGAAGGCACAGATAGAAGAATAGAAACCGTAAGAGGGCAGTTTGGAATTTAAAGATTTATGCCAGACTCGATCGAAAGCCTTTGAGATGTCAAGTGCAATGGCAAAGCTTTCGCCAAAGTCCCGAAAGGAGGATGACCATGAGCCTGAAAGGTAGGTGTGAAGATCGCCAGTGGAGCATCCCTGACGGAACCCATACTGACGATCAGAAAGAAGGTTGTGATGGGAAAGATACTTTAAAATTTCGCTATTAGGAATTGACTCAAAAACTTTTGAGATAAAGGATGTTAAAGCAACTGGATGATAGTAAGAGGGTTGAGAATGGTCACCCTTCTTTGGGACCGGCTGAATGAGAGCAAACTTCCAGCAAGAAGGAAAGGTACAAGTTGATAGGCAGGGTGTAAGCACAGAAGCACTGTTCTTGAGAACAACAGGAGGGACTCCATCAGGCCCATATGCCTTGTTAGTACTGAGGCCTGTGATGGCAGAAAATACATCAGCTGAAGAAATTTTAATGTCAGCCATGAGGAAGTCAGAGGGGGGAAGTGATGGAGAAACAGCACCGGAATCGTCTAAGGTGGAATTGGAAGAGAAAGTCTGAGTGAAGAGATCTGCTTTATCAGTAGAAGAAATAGTTACAGAGCCATCAGAGTAGAAAAGAGGAGGGAAGATTGATGAGGTAAAGTTGTTAGAAAGGTTTTTGGCAAGGTGCCAGGAGGAACGGGAAGAATTCGAGTTGAAGAGTTGAGAGGATTTAGCATGGATGAAATTATTTTTAGCAGAGTGAAGAACAGACTTAGCATGATTCCGGGCAGAAACGTATAAAAGATGTGATTCAGGGGTGGGTTGGCACTGGTACCTTTTAAAGGCCCTCTCTTTGTTGCGGACAGCATTAGAACAAGCGTGATTAAACCAAGGCTTTCTTGAGTTAGTCAAAGGATAAGAGAAAGGAATGTATGCTTCCATGCCCTAGAAAATAAGCTACGTAATGTGCAACGCACACGCAGATGGCTCCCGGCCATGGGAGCAATAATCATTCCAGGGAAAATCAAAGAAGTACTGCCTGAGGGCCTCCCAATCCGCAGCTCCAAAGTGCCACAGACGACGTTTCTTTGGTGGGTCCACAGGCTGTACCGGAGTGATAGGACAGGTTAAGGTGATAAGGTTGTGATCGGAGGAGCCCAACGGAGAGAAAAGATTAACAGTGTAAGCCGAAGGATTAGTTGTAAGGAAGAGGTCAAGTATGTTGGAGCTCTCTCCAAGGCGGTAAGAGATATGGGTAGAGTGCTGTACAAGCTGCTCTAGGTCATTAAGAGCTTGTTCACCAGGTGGATCAGTGAAAGAAGACGAGAGCAAAGGTGGTGGTGAACATTGAAATCTCCTAGAATGGAGATTTCAGAGAAAGGAAAAATGGATAGAATGTGTTCCATCGTCGAAGAATTTTTGATAGTCAGTAGAATTAGGAGATAAGTAAACAGCACAGATATATTTAGTCAGAGAATGACAGGAAAGCCGAAGCCAGAGTGTAGAGAATTCAGAAGAATCGAGTTCAGGAACACGAGAGCAAGATAAGTCGTTGAGTATGTATACACAACAGCCACCTTTGGCTTTGAAATGAGTATAGAGAAAGTAGGAGGATACAGAAAAGGGTTTGCTGTCAGTTGCCTCAGACAGCTGAGTCTCAGTTAGGAAAAGAAGGTGAGGTTTAGAGGAGGAGAGGTGGTGCTCAACAGAGCGAAAGTTAGATGAAAGGCCACGAATGTTGCAGAAATGAAGAAGTGAATCAGACAGTGGTTCCAAGCAGCTCGAGTCGTTACCGGGAGAGGGGTGGAGGGTGGGGGCATTTATGCCCCCCCCCCCCGGGAACTCCGAGGGTATGTATTTTGCAGCCATGATTTTTTTTAAATTTCGGGAAAGGAAGTGTAGTGTGTGCTGTGCATGTAGTTTGGTGTTGACAGTTAGAGAAACTTGTATTGGAGAGCATGCTGGCCTACTCTCTGTGTTACTGAGACACTGAAAAAGTTCAGCAAAGGGGGATGGTCGAGAGGGCTGATGAAACGGGAGCTCCAGCTCTCCCTGTCATCAGCTTTCCATCCACCTTGGGAGTACTGCCCTGCTCGACTGGTGCTACAGTACTTACCAATAGGAGCCTAAAAAATGCTTTCTTGGCTTTCTTGACGGCATGCTAATGGTTATGTGTGAGATGTGTAAGGCCCCCATTGGTAGCAGGTGCCTCCACTCTTTGTGTATGACTGAAGATTACTCTTAAGACAGCCTAGTGGCTAGTTAGCTGGGAGAGGCGGAGTAAGTCTACTTTATAAGCTCGAGGACCATGTGAGAGACACACTTTTTTGTCACTTTTTTGTCATACATTTTGACACATTTTGTCACCTTTTGTCACGTTACACTTTTTGTCACATTTTGTTGCATTTTTCCACATATTTTCACACATTACTAAATACGTTACTTTAATTACAATACACACTGTTTGTGCACCGTTTCCCATTTTTGGTTCACCACTCCATGAAACATCACTGTGTGATTTATATCTGGATTATATCATCGAGTTCTCCTAGTTTCCTCGCGCTCTGTAAGTACGTTGCCTCCACTGATTGTAATCTGCTTAGGTAAGAAATAATTATTTTTATATTTGTATTCTGAGGCCTATGTGAATTCCCCTTTCTAAAACGAATCTTGGTTTCTTCTTCGGTGTGCGTATGTTATAGTGTAAGGTAAGTAACGGCCATACCACGTCGAATACACCGCTTCCCGTCTGATCAGCGAAGTTAAGCAATGTTGGGTCTGGTTAGTACTTGGATGGGTGACCGCCTGGGAACACCAGACGTTGTTGGCATCCCTACGTGTCAAGTTGGGTTGGTGGAGGATTAGTGCCTCTCCCTGTAAAACAATTAACTCTAAGCCCTTGGCCACCCCATTTGGGATACATGTCTGGCAATGAATGAATGAAAAAGTTAGTTTTCAATCTTATTCCTTTTGGTGCTTAATTAAGGGTTAAGAGTGCACCGTAATATATACCCCCATAACAATTTGGCGACCTCCTGCCAGGATAGCTCTGTGACATAATATTGGTAACTTTAGCCACATACACAGTGCTTACTCCTATCTACTTAACTATAATCAGTAATCATGGCCCTAATGAGTGATAGTGATGTGATAGTGATTATTGGAATCCAAGCCTTCCCCAACCAGAGTGAAAACACAAAACATGAGCTCATATTGCTTGCCCAGGCCTTACAGTTGAGATTTTCTGCCTCAGTCACTAAGACTGTTACTTGATCGAATATTTGACACCATGTTTGAGCAAAGTGAGTCCTCCATAGCTAGTTCAGAGCCATCTGATACTGCACAAGGTGTTGACCCTGAGATTTTGGCGTCGGAGATACCTGGCCCCAGTGATTTTTCTGCTCATGATGCTGGTGACAAAGTGCAACTTGAGCTAGCCAGAATTAAGCTGAGGGAACTAGAAGTGCAAGCCATAATAAGAGAACAAGAATGGAATGCTAAAATGAGAGAAACAGAATCGAATGCTCAGATGAGTGTTATAATTACAAGCCCAAGTGAGACAAAAAGAAATGGATCATGAAATCACACTGGAGTACTCTGATAGTCCACCTCTAGCTAGCAGTAGTTCAACTGCCAGGGAATATTTTGATGTTGCTAGGAACATTAAGCTAGTACCTCCCTTTAATGAGCAAGACGTCACTAAAGTACTTCCGTATGTTTGAAAAGGTGGCAGGTCGTCTCTCGTGGCCAAAAGGCTGCACTGCTGCAGAGTATTTTGAAAGAAAAGGCTCAAAGGCTTATATTTCATTATCAGTTGATCAAGTGCTAACTATGATTGTTTAAAAGAGGCCATTCTAAAAGCATATGAACTCGTGCCAGAGGCATATAGGCTTAAATTTAGATCTACCTTTAAACAGAAAAATCAGACTCATGTGGAATATGTTTAAGTACTCACAGACTTATTTGATCAATGGTTACATTCGAAGAAAGTTGATTAAACTGAGAGAATTAATGATCTTGGAATACTTCGCTGGTAACATAGATAGGGATGTTGCTACACACCTAACAGAGAAAGATTTAGATACCCTAGCTGAGGCTGCTGTTGTAGCAGATAATATAGTATAATTTATAAGCATGAACGTAAGCCTCAGTCATTTTTAAGGGTAGGAGAGTGAACCACCCAGTTTTTGTGAACCCTTCTGGTAAAGGCAAGTTAATGTCAAGTGACACTAGTGGGAACACTGCAACCCCAGAGCATGTTAGTTCCACGAAAGTAATTGAGGACAGTGTTGCCAGAGGGTCAAGAAAAAGTGTCAGGTTTTGCCGGTATTCCTAGAAAACGGGCCACTTGGAAGATTGTTGCTGGAAAAAACGAGGGAAAAGTTCCAATGTGAAACCTACTACAATACTTTGGTAAACTCTTGGGGATCTTGTGACACCAACAGAGAGCAGCCACCCACAGATATTGTTAGCGGTGGTCAGACACCCCCCCAGCAGGTGCATATTGTTGATAAGGCCAGGATGGAGCTGTCAATGGTTGATTGACAGACTCCTGTAGAGCCACTGCTAGACACTAGTAAGAATTGAGCAGTGCAGCCGTCAAGTTCAGGTGAGAGTGGTAATAAGACTTCATCAGAGTATCCTCCCCCAAGCAGTACACAAAGTGACTCCTTCTCAGATCATTTATTTGCTAACTTCATATCTAAGGGGTTAGTTTCACTTGATGGAAAAAGTGGTCAGGAAGTCACTATAGTTAGAGACACAGGAGCTTCACAGTCACTAATACTGAAGGGGATTGTTGATGTAGCTGACCCTAATGAATGTGTCTTGTTGCATGGTATAGCTGAGTTTGTATCTGTTCCCCTAGTTGAGGTGAAGCTCCAGTCAGAGTTAGTTACTGGTTCAGTGTGTGTGGGTGTTGCCTGTACCAGGGGTCAGTTTTCTTTTGGGTAATGACTTGGCGGGAGAACAAATGAGTGTTGTTCCCTGCGTGTCAAAAACTCCCGTGAGTGAGGATAGGTCTACAGAGTTGTAAGTTGTACGGTATGTCCTAAATTGTTTCCCGCATGTGTTGTAACTAGAGCTATGATGGCAAAGGTCAGCCATGAGAATGTTGACAGTAATGGCACTGGCAATGCCGACGAAGATTTTGGGCTTGGTGTTACCTTTCTCGCCCAGTTAAATGACTCAGAGGTTGATGATTATCCCCAGGCTGATGTAAATGCAAAGTTAGCTGATATGCAAAGTTCTGATCAAGAGATTGCCACCTTAATTGGGTCAGCAGTTAGGGAAGATGAATGTGAGTCTGAATGGACAGAAAGTTATTATATAAGGCCAAACAACGAGTTAATGCGAAGATGGCGACCTCCTAGTGTTGCTTATGATAACAGGTGGGAGACTATGTACCAGGTGGTGGTTCCAAGACCCTATAGGCAAAAAATTATGTCCGTTGCTCATGACTCTTCTTTAGCAGGTCAGTTGAGGTGAGGAAGACTCTCTCCCGCATCTGGCAGCATTTTTACTGGCCTGGAATCCGTTAAGATGTCTCCCGGTTCTGTAAGTCATGTCACACCTGTCAGCTAGTCAGTAAGAGCAATAACCCCATCCCTGTGGCTCCTTTGATTCCTCTACCTGTGTTTGAGGCTCCATTCACTAGGGTCCTTGTGGAAATTGTTGGCTCTTTGCCTAAAACCCCCTCAGGCCACCAGCACATCCTCACAATGTTAGGCATGGCCACTAGATATCCCAAAGTCATTCCTTTGAGAAATATTTCAGCTAAATTGGTTGTCAAAGAGATACCGACCTTCTTTACCTGTTTTGGTCCCCCTAAGGAAGTTCAGTCAGATCAAGGTAGTAATACTGTTCAGACAAACCCTAAAGGAGTCAGGAATCTCCCAGATCACTTCCTCAGCATATCATCCTCAGAGTCAGGGTGCATTAGAGATGTATCACCAAACTTTGAAGTGTATGCTTAAAAAGTTGTGTGGAGATGAAACGGAATGGGACAAGTGTTGCCTTTCCTACTTTTTGCAACCAGAGAGGCACCAAGCGAGCCCTTGGGCTACTCCCCCTTTCAGTTAATCTTTGGCCTTGAAGTAAGAGGTCCTCTTAAACTCCTCAAAGAACAATGGGTCAAGGATGATGACCAAATTAACTTGCTGGAGTACCTGTCAAAATATAAAGAAAAACTGGCCTATATTATGGAAGTAGCCAGGGCACACTTGGAGTCATCTCAGGAGAAGATGAAGAGGTGGTATGACCACTCTAAGAAAGTTAGGCACAGAGTGTTTCACCCAGGCAATCAAATTCTTGTCTTGCTTCCCATTCATGGTCAGCCTCTGCAGGCAAATTTAGCAGGCCCTTAGGTAGTGGAGAAGAGGTTAGGTGAAGTAAATTATGTCATTATACCCCAGACCGGAGGAAGGAATGAAGATTGTCCCATGTAAATATGTTGAAGGAGTACCACAGGCGAGACGTGGAACCCCCTAGAGCTGCATGCGTGGTGTCGGCTGTCGAGTTGGTGGAGGATGAGGGCTGCCCTTTGACTTTGGACCAGACGACCAGTTGGAGAGAAAACCAGGGTGTTTGGAGTACAACTGACTGATAAATTCTCCCATTTGACTGCAGAGCTGTCTGTCGAACTTGTTGCCCTTCTCAGGAAGTTTCCTGATGTCCTCCGGGACACCCCAGGATGGACGGAAGTGGCACAGCATGACGTGGATATTGGAGACGCCAGCCCTGTCAAGCAGTCACACTGCCGGGCTAGTCCTCAGAAGCAGACCATCACTCATGAGGAACTGAACTACATGTTGCAGCAGAGGATAATTGAGTCATGTCAAAGTGAGTGGTGCACCCTGGTCATAATGGTTCCAAAAACCTGGTGGATCACATCACATTTGCATTGATTATCGTGAAGTCAACTCCTTTACCAAGACTGATATTTACCCACTTCCCAGAGTAGATGATTGTGTGAACGCGATAGGCAGTGCTAAGTTTATTACAAAATTAGATTTGATGAAGGGATATTGGCAAGTCCCACTGACAGAAAGGGCCTGAGAAATTTCCTGTTTTGTGGTCAGTGGCAATTCATATAAATGTAAGGTCATGCCCTATGGTATGAAGAATGCTCCTGCCACCTTCCAAAGGTTGATCAATGATCTCATCACAGATGCAGAAGGTTGTAAGACTTACATTGATGATGTTATTTTTAGTGACACCTGGTAAACAACACCTGAGCCAACTAGATCCCTTGCTGCAGAGACTGTCCTCTGCTAATTTAGCACTTAATTTAACTAAATGTGAATTTGTAAGGGCTCAAGTGTAGTACCTAGGTTATGTGGTTGGATTAGGCCAAGTGAGTCCACCTGATGTCAAAGTTCAGGCCATAGTCAATTCCACCCAACCCAAAAATAAGAGAGAGTTGCAACGATTCTTGGGTATGGTAGGGTAATCCAGACGTTTTGTCTTGAACTTCTCTGATCTTGTAGCTCCCCTCACTGATTTGTTAAGAAAAGGAGTCAAGTATGAGTGGATGTCAGAATGTGAGGATGCCTATTCTAAAGTCAAAGCAATCCTATCAAGTCACCCAGTGCTTCAAGCTCCAAGTTTTGATAAACCCTTTACATTAGCTGTTGATGCCAGTGGCCTAGGGGCTGGTGCAGTTATGCTTCAGGATAATGATCAAGGCTTTGAGATGCCTGTGTGCTATTCTAGCAAAAAATTCAATAAGACCCAGAGAAATTATTCAACTATTGAGAAAGAACTCCTTGCATTCATACTTGCCCTTCAACACTTTTCTGTTTACGTTGGTCCAGGGTCAGGTGATGTGGTAGTGTACACTGATCACCACCCTCTGAAATTTTTGTCCCAATTTAAGGACCAAAATCTTAGATTGGTGGCTCAGTCGGTAGAGAGGTGGCCTGCAGTCCTACTGGACCCAGATTCAAATCCCCGCTGGGGCAGGGAACAGTTTAAGGATTTGAATTTAATAAAAAACAGACTTTACTGATCTACCAGAAGACCCGCCTCATGTCGTAAAAACACCCCCGCTACTATCAATACACCAGTCATGTATGAGACAGCCCTAGCATGGCCTTGGGAGCAGGCTGTGAAGTCTATGCTCAGAGTTAGACTAAAAAAAAAAAAAAAAAAAAAAAAAAAAAAAAAAAAATTGACCAGCTGGCCCAATTTTTTCAGGAATATTCCATTGATGTGCGCCATATAATGGTGTTACTAATGTTTTAACAGATTACCTGTCCAGAACTTAAAATTGAACAGTATCTAGAAATTTCCCCTTAGGAAATTGCTTCTCTCAGGTAGGGAGGTGTCACTGATGTTGTTACTCCAGTAGTGAATTGGTGAAATATAAGTTGAGAAGATAATGTATGGAGATAAGCGAGCCATCAAGAACGATAAATCTTTTGTGTTATCAGTTTTGCTGCCTGTGAGGGTATAACCCTATCTTCGCTGTATTACTTAGCGGTCAGTTTTTCTGCTTCTGGGCAGATAACGCTTGTTGCTTTTCCCAGAAATTATGCAGAGACCCTTTTGTCCTTGACCATAAGTGGGTGTGAATTATAGTGTTGGAGGAGGAAAATGAGAGTACTTGCCAATAGCAGTCTAAAAAATGCTTTCTTGGCTCTCTTGACGGCATGCTAATGGTTATGTGTGAGATGTGTAAGGCCCCCATTGGTAGCAGGTGCCTCCACTCTTTGTGTATGACTGAAGATTACTCTTAAGACAGCCTAGTGGCTAGTTAGCTGGGAGAGGCGGAGTAAGTCTACTTTATAAGCTCGAGGACCATGTGAGAGACACACTTTTTTGTCACTTTTTTGTCCTACATTTTGACACATTTTGTCACCTTTTGTCACGTTACACTTTTTGTCACATTTTGTTGCATTTTTCCACATATTTTCACACATTACTAAATACGTTACTTTAATTACAATACACACTGTTTGTGCACCGTTTCCCATTTTTGGTTCACTACTCTATTTAACACTAGTGTGTGATTTATATCTGGATTATATCATCGACGAGTTCTCCTAGTTCCTCGAGCTCTGTAAGTACGTTGCCTCCACTGATTGTAATCTGCTTAGGTAAGAAATAATTATTTTTATATTTGTATTTTGAGGCCTATGTGAATTCCCCTTTCTAAAACGAATCTTGGTTTCTTCTTCGGTGTGTGTATGTTATAGTGTAAGGTAAGTAACGGCCATACCACGTCGAATACACCGCTTCCCGTCTGATCAGCGAAGTTAAGCAATGTTGGGTCTGGTTAGTACTTGGATGGGTGACCGCCTGGGAACACCAGACGTTGTTGGCATCCCTACGTGTCAAGTTGGGTTGGTGGAGGATTAGTGCCTCTCCCTGTAAAACAATTAACTCTAAGCCCTTGGCCACCCCATTAATGAAAAAGTTAGTTTTCAATCTTATTCCTTTTGGTGCTTAATTAACCCGTCACGTCCCGAGCCTTTCCGCACCTATGACATCCCCCAGTCCCGAGCCTTTTTGGAAAAAATTTTTTTCTTATGAAACTTCCTGCCAGGATAGCTCTGTGAGATAATATGGTAATCTTGAAGAACAGTTGTCTCTGCAGTCTACTTAAGTGGTCAGTAATACATGGGTTTCCCTAATGAGTGATAGTGATTCTGTAATGGGCTGATTATTGGAAACGTTTTCTATGGTAAGGAGTAATGAAAACAACACACAACACCTCATACATTTACAGTTGAATTTTCTGTACTAATAAACAATAACAGTAACAATATAATGGATTTCAGACACATGTTTGAGCAAAGTAAGATTGTACCATCCATAGCTAGTTCAGAGCCATCTGATACTGCACGTATCATGCTATCTGCTAATTTTGGCTGTTATGGAGTCTACCGATCATTTTTCTGCTCATGTATGCTGGTGTTTCAAAGTGACAATTTACTAATTACAACTGTTTGTAAGTGATTTCAGATGTTTTCATTCATTTTGATGACATGCAGCATAAGTTTAGCGCACATCAGCTTAGTAAGCGCACTCGCTATGTCTCGTATTTCAACATACCAAATTGTTTTATCACTTTCTAATTATTTTCCCATTTACATAGAACCTTTCCCCCACCACTGTGAAGGTTTTCAATTATTTTCATTCATTACGAGGGCATTTAGCGATATGCTAGCGCATATTCACGTAGCAACCACGATCTCAAACACTCGTGTTTCATCATCTACTTTATTTATTCACTCCAATTATATTTTCCCACTTACATTACACACGTTTACACCCTCCAATGCACTGTACATACTTACTGCCATTATTTATTCAAGTGAGCGTGAGAATATCGCCTGAAAATACCCTCGCAAGGAATGTTACGTCATACATAATACTCACACACTTATATACTAATTCACGCACACACTTATATACTAATTATTCACTTTATCACTTGCTGACTTTTATTTTGACTAATACGTGCCTTATTCATTCGACTAGGCGTCAGGAAATCTTATCTTTATAGACACGCTATGAATATTTGACTTAGGAAATACATCATCATATACAATAATTTGAACTTATATTATACCAGTAAGAATGTCACATAATAGAAAATATATAATAAGGGGCCGTATTTATTGCACTGAGCGACAGAATATCGCATCAAACAACCCTCTCTATGTAAGTTTCAACTTAGGGCAGATTTATATACTTACACCCAATGTTTGCACTTATGTTCTACCCGTAGGCACTTTATACTAATATTTGGCGATCCACATGACTGATTTTTTTCACAGAGCGTCTGTCTGTCGCATTTACATCATAATTTCTGCGTCCTTTCGCAATCACACCATGCTAAAATTGCAGCAACGTGTGGTATTCACTAAAACATGGGTGAATACACAGACCCACGTCACACTGCACGCACTCATAGCGGGTGTCCTTCCTCTGTGTCGTGAGTCGCACCTGGGAATTACTGCACACGTGACACCTGCGCTGGGGCCTAGGTCTGTTGGGCTGGGGCGGGATAGGAGTGGGGAAATGGCGGGCGGATATTCTCTGGGGAGTGTGGGTAATTGGGGCAGTGCGGGGGCGCTGTTGGGGCCTTTCAACCGCATATTTTGCAAAGATTTCTCGTGTGAGCTCCCTCACAAACCCTTCAAAGGTTTCCTGAACTCCTGTGGTCATGGCGTGAAGGTGGTGGCAATTCAGAGCAGTGATATCTAGCAAGTGAAAGAACAGTTTCTTATACCACTTCATCGTGGTCCTGGCACACTCTACCGTCGATATCATGGAGTCTGACTGGTCCACGAGGCGCATGTTTATATTATAGTCCATGACACATTCAGGTTTCCAAACACGACGCCTGCTCTCGCTATGGTAATCAACAGAATCAGTACGGTGCATCAAGGGGCGGTGAACCGTGGACAAGAGGCTTACTTCTCTGTTGTGGTTCCACATTGTTGCAAGGATGTTGTTTGCTTTGAAGAAGACAACCTCACTCCTTGCAAGTTTCCGCCCTACCTTGACCATGTGACGCCGGTTCACCTTTACAGTTCCACATACTCCCGTTTCATGTCTGTGAAGATAACGAGCGAGAAGAGGGCTAGTGTACCAGTTGTCGAGGTAGAGAACGTGACCACGATGAAGGTAGTCTTGTATCATCGTCTTTACCACTGCTCCAGAAAGTCCTATACTTCGATCTTCTATTATGTCTGTCTGTGCACCGGTGTACAAGACTATGTCTTGCACGTATCCAGTCCTACAGTCACACATAACAAAGATCTTGAACCCAAAACGGTGCCTTTTGCTGGGTATATACTGTCTGAATGAAATATTGCCTCTCCACAACACGAGACTCTCGTCTATGACGAGATCTCTATAGGGATAGAATGAGGATCGAAAGGTTTGCCTGAGGTGATCAAAGACCAGCCTAATTCGCCTCATTTTGTCCATGTTGTTTGCATTTGCAGGGTCATTAGCATCATAAAAATGGAGGCGACTTAGAATTTGTTGAAACCGATTACGGCTCATCACTTGACCAAATATGGGGGTAAACATAACAGGGTCCCTAGTCCAGTAAGCAGGAATTCTATTTTTTCTTATTATACCCATCAAAAGGACAAGGGCAAAAAATAAGAACATTTCTGGAATGGAGACAGGGTAATCATATATCATTGAATGCCTACTCCTTCTTCCCAATCTTTCACTTTCTAGCCGCTGGCCGCTTGCAAACAGGTTTGTTTGAAGCACGATCTGATCAACGAAGGCCTCACTGAAAAACAGGTGGAAAAAATCCAACCTGCTTGAATTACAGTGAATACCTGGTGCAATGCAGCCAGATCGCCCCTGCTCAGTGAAGGGGTGAATGAGGAGAGAAAATCACTCCCATCCTCCCAATCCCACGACACAAATCCCTCGTCCCCATCACCGCCTTCGTCTGGGTGGGGAGGAGATCCTGGTTGGGGAGGTTGGGGAGAAGGAGTACGGAGGGCTTCCCACTGTCACTCCTCTTCCCTCTGCCTTTACCCTTTCCCTTTCCCTTACCCTTACGGCCTTGAGGAACATTAGGGGGCTGTGGGGATGAAATAGTTTGATATTGGGGAGCAGAAGACGTGCTGGGGAGTGGTTCCTCCCCACCTTCCCCCTCCATTACCACACCACGTGCTCTCTCACGCAACCTTGCCTCGAACACGTGTTAGGGGATATTGGGGAGCATAAGACGTGCTTTGGAGTGGTTCCTCCCCACCGTCCCCCTCCCTCACAACCCCACGTGATAAGGAACGCACCCGCACTGGCCCACGTGATCCACTCTGCCGCCTCACACTGCGTAGGGAGAGCAATGACTCACCCACCTCACTCTCACTTTCCCTAATCCCAGGAATGTCCATTTCACTCCCCACTCCCTCCACTTCACTTCCTACCGCCCCAAACAGAATGCTTGGCCCATACCTGCTTAGACGACGTGGTGTGCGCTCTGGGCCACGATGCGTAATCACCTCCCGCCCATACCACGTGGCAGCACGTCCCACGTCTCCGTCCTCGTCCTCGTCCTCGTCCTCGACCTCGAATTCGGCTTCCAAGGCACGCTGGGGATAGGGATATGACATACCACGTGCCTTCTTTGCCTCCTGCCCCTCTCTAGCAGCACGGTAAGTCACGTACTGCCGTTTCCTTGGTGACGGAACTTCCTCGTCACTGCTGGTGGTTTCTTCCTCATCTGGCTGCACATAATCTTTGTCCATCTCCTCGTCATCCAGTGGGGAATCACTGTCGCCGGTAAAGGTGTCCAGGGCGACTTGAATTTCGCTCTCTGAGAGACCTCTCTTAGCCATGTCTGAGCAGGACCGTGGCTACCAGGTGAGTGGACGAGCGGCGGGCTAGCGCGGGTCGCGCGGGGTCGCCGAGTGTCCCCGCCTGGTGGCAGGTAGGGGAAGGTCAGGCGAGGGTACGTACCGCAAATCAAGCGCGAAATTTGAAAATTGTCGAAATTATGCACATTGCAATTGCACGACGTACTGGTACGTCGCCGGGACTGGCAAATGCAAATCGTGGTGACGTACCCATACGTCGTCGGGACGGGGCGGGTTAAGGGTTAAGAGTGCACCGTAATATATACCCCCATAACAATTTGGCGACCTCCTGCCAGGATAGCTCTGTGACATAATATTGGTAACTTTAGCCACATACACAGTGCTTACTCCTATCTACTTAACTATAATCAGTAATCATGGCCCTAATGAGTGATAGTGATGTGATAGTGATTATTGGAATCCAAGCCTTCCCCAGCCAGAGTGAAAACACAAAACATGAGCTCATATTGCTTGCCCAGGCCTTACAGTTGAGATTTTCTGCCTCAGTCACTAAGACTGTTACTTGATCGAATATTTGACACCATGTTTGAGCAAAGTGAGTCCTCCATAGCTAGTTCAGAGCCATCTGATACTGCACAAGGTGTTGACCCTGAGATTTTGGCGTCGGAGATACCTGGCCCCAGTGATTTTTCTGCTCATGATGCTGGTGACAAAGTGCAACTTGAGCTAGCCAGAATTAAGCTGAGGGAACTAGAAGTGCAAGCCATAATAAGAGAACAAGAATGGAATGCTAAAATGAGAGAAACAGAATCGAATGCTCAGATGAGTGTTATAATTACAAGCCCAAGTGAGACAAAAAGAAATGGATCATGAAATCACACTGGAGTACTCTGATAGTCCACCTCTAGCTAGCAGTAGTTCAACTGCCAGGGAATATTTTGATGTTGCTAGGAACATTAAGCTAGTACCTCCCTTTAATGAGCAAGACGTCACTAAAGTACTTCCGTATGTTTGAAAAGGTGGCAGGTCGTCTCTCGTGGCCAAAAGGCTGCACTGCTGCAGAGTATTTTGAAAGAAAAGGCTCAAAGGCTTATATTTCATTATCAGTTGATCAAGTGCTAACTATGATTGTTTAAAAGAGGCCATTCTAAAAGCATATGAACTCGTGCCAGAGGCATATAGGCTTAAATTTAGATCTACCTTTAAACAGAAAAATCAGACTCATGTGGAATATGTTTAAGTACTCACAGACTTATTTGATCAATGGTTACATTCGAAGAAAGTTGATTAAACTGAGAGAATTAATGATCTTGGAATACTTCGCTGGTAACATAGATAGGGATGTTGCTACACACCTAACAGAGAAAGATTTAGATACCCTAGCTGAGGCTGCTGTTGTAGCAGATAATATAGTATAATTTATAAGCATGAACGTAAGCCTCAGTCATTTTTAAGGGTAGGAGAGTGAACCACCCAGTTTTTGTGAACCCTTCTGGTAAAGGCAAGTTAATGTCAAGTGACACTAGTGGGAACACTGCAACCCCAGAGCATGTTAGTTCCACGAAAGTAATTGAGGACAGTGTTGCCAGAGGGTCAAGAAAAAGTGTCAGGTTTTGCCGGTATTCCTAGAAAACGGGCCACTTGGAAGATTGTTGCTGGAAAAAACGAGGGAAAAGTTCCAATGTGAAACCTACTACAATACTTTGGTAAACTCTTGGGGATCTTGTGACACCAACAGAGAGCAGCCACCCACAGATATTGTTAGCGGTGGTCAGACACCCCCCCAGCAGGTGCATATTGTTGATAAGGCCAGGATGGAGCTGTCAATGGTTGATTGACAGACTCCTGTAGAGCCACTGCTAGACACTAGTAAGAATTGAGCAGTGCAGCCGTCAAGTTCAGGTGAGAGTGGTAATAAGACTTCATCAGAGTATCCTCCCCCAAGCAGTACACAAAGTGACTCCTTCTCAGATCATTTATTTGCTAACTTCATATCTAAGGGGTTAGTTTCACTTGATGGAAAAAGTGGTCAGGAAGTCACTATAGTTAGAGACACAGGAGCTTCACAGTCACTAATACTGAAGGGGATTGTTGATGTAGCTGACCCTAATGAATGTGTCTTGTTGCATGGTATAGCTGAGTTTGTATCTGTTCCCCTAGTTGAGGTGAAGCTCCAGTCAGAGTTAGTTACTGGTTCAGTGCGTGTGGGTGTTGCCTGTACCAGGGGTCAGTTTTCTTTTGGGTAATGACTTGGCGGGAGAACAAATGAGTGTTGTTCCCTGCGTGTCAAAAACTCCCGTGAGTGAGGATAGGTCTACAGAGTTGTAAGTTGTACGGTATGTCCTAAATTGTTTCCCGCATGTGTTGTAACTAGAGCTATGATGGCAAAGGTCAGCCATGAGAATGTTGACAGTAATGGCACTGGCAATGCCGACGAAGATTTTGGGCTTGGTGTTACCTTTCTCGCCCAGTTAAATGACTCAGAGGTTGATGATTATCCCCAGGCTGATGTAAATGCAAAGTTAGCTGATATGCAAAGTTCTGATCAAGAGATTGCCACCTTAATTGGGTCAGCAGTTAGGGAAGATGAATGTGAGTCTGAATGGACAGAAAGTTATTATATAAGGCCAAACAACGAGTTAATGCGAAGATGGCGACCTCCTAGTGTTGCTTATGATAACAGGTGGGAGACTATGTACCAGGTGGTGGTTCCAAGACCCTATAGGCAAAAAATTATGTCCGTTGCTCATGACTCTTCTTTAGCAGGTCAGTTGAGGTGAGGAAGACTCTCTCCCGCATCTGGCAGCATTTTTACTGGCCTGGAATCCGTTAAGATGTCTCCCGGTTCTGTAAGTCATGTCACACCTGTCAGCTAGTCAGTAAGAGCAATAAACCCATCCCTGTGGCTCCTTTGATTCCTCTACCTGTGTTTGAGGCTCCATTCACTAGGGTCATTGTGGAAATTGTTGGCTCTTTGCCTAAAACCCCCTCAGGCCACCAGCACATCCTCACAATGTTAGGCATGGCCACTAGATATCCCAAAGTCATTCCTTTGAGAAATATTTCAGCTAAATTGGTTGTCAAAGAGATACCGACCTTCTTTACCTGTTTTGGTCCCCCTAAGGAAGTTCAGTCAGATGAAGGTAGTAATACTGTTCAGACAAACCCTAAAGGAGTCAGGAATCTCCCAGATCACTTCCTCAGCATATCATCCTCAGAGTCAGGGTGCATTAGAGATGTATCACCAAACTTTGAAGTGTATGCTTAAAAAGTTGTGTGGAGATGAAACGGAATGGGACAAGTGTTGCCTTTCCTACTTTTTGCAACCAGAGAGGCACCAAGCGAGCCCTTGGGCTACTCCCCCTTTCAGTTAATCTTTGGCCTTGAAGTAAGAGGTCCTCTTAAACTCCTCAAAGAACAATGGGTCAAGGATGATGACCAAATTAACTTGCTGGAGTACCTGTCAAAATATAAAGAAAAACTGGCCTATATTATGGAAGTAGCCAGGGCACACTTGGAGTCATCTCAGGAGAAGATGAAGAGGTGGTATGACCACTCTAAGAAAGTTAGGCACAGAGTGTTTCACCCAGGCAATCAAATTCTTGTCTTGCTTCCCATTCATGGTCATCCTCGGCAGGCAAATTTTGCAGGCCCTTATGTAGTGGAGAAGAGGGTAGGTGAAGTAAATTATGTCATTATACCCCAGACCGGAGGAAGGAATGAAGATTGTCCCATGTAAATATGTTGAAGGAGTACCACAGGAGAGACGTGGAACCCTAGAGCTGCATACGTGGTGTCGGCTGTCGAGTTGGTGGAGGATGAGGGCTGCCCTTTGACTTTGGACCAGACGACCAGTTGGAGAGAAAACCAGGGTGTTTGGAGTACATTGACTGATAAACTCTCCCATTTGACTGCAGAGCTGTCTGTCGAACTTGTTGCCCTTCTCAGGAAGTTTCCTGATGTCCTCCGGGACACCCCAGGATGGACGGAAGTGGCACAGCATGACGTGGATATTGGAGACGCCAGCCCTGTCAAGCAGTCACACTGCCGGGCTAGTCCTCAGAAGCAGACCATCACTCATGAGGAACTGAACTACATGTTGCAGCAGAGGATAATTGACTCATGTCAAAGTGAGTGGTGCACCCTGGTCATAGTGGTTCCAAAAACCTGGTGGATCACATCACATTTGCATTGATTATCGTGAAGTCAACTCCTTTACCAAGACTGATATTTACCCACTTCCCAGAGTAGATGATTGTGTGAACGCGATAGGCAGTGCTAAGTTTATTACAAAATTAGATTTGATGAAGGGATATTGGCAAGTCCCACTGACAGAAAGGGCCTGAGAAATTTCCTGTTTTGTGGTCAGTGGCAATTCATATAAATGTAAGGTCATGCCCTATGGTATGAAGAATGCTCCTGCCACCTTCCAAAGGTTGATCAATGATCTCATCACAGATGCAGAAGGTTGTAAGACTTACATTGATGATGTTATTTTTAGTGACACCTGGAAACAACACCTGAGCCAACTAGATCCCTTGCTGCAGAGACTGTCCTCTGCTAATTTAGCACTTAATTTAACTAAATGTGAATTTGTAAGGGCTCAAGTGTAGTACCTAGGTTATGTGGTTGGATTAGGCCAAGTGAGTCCACCTGATGTCAAAGTTCAGGCCATAGTCAATTCCACCCAACCCAAAAATAAGAGAGAGTTGCAACGATTCTTGGGTATGGTAGGGTAATCCAGACGTTTTGTCTTGAACTTCTCTGATCTTGTAGCCTCCCTCATTGATTTAAGAAGGAAAGGAGTCATGTATGAGTGGATGTCAGAATGTGAGGATGCCTATTCTGAGGTCAAAGCCATCCTATCAAGTCACCCAGTGCTTCAAGCTCCAAGTTTTGATAAACCCTTTAAATTAGCTGTTGATGCCAGTGGCCTAGGGGCTGGTGCAGTTATGCTTCAGGATAATGATCAAGGCTTTGAGATGCCTGTGTGCTATTCTAGCAAAAAATTCAATAAGACCCAGAGAAATTATTCAACTATTGAGAAAGAACTCCTTGCATTCATACTTGCCCTTCAACACTTTTCTGTTTACGTTGGTCCAGGGTCAGGTGATGTGGTAGTGTACACTGATCACCACCCTCTGAAATTTTTGTCCCAATTTAAGGACCAAAATCTTAGATTGGTGGCTCAGTCGGTAGAGAGGTGGCCTGCAGTCCTACTGGACCCAGATTCAAATCCCCGCTGGGGCAGGGAACAGTTTAAGAATTTGAATTTAATAAAAAACAGACTTTACTGATCTACCAGAAGACCCGCCTCATGTCGTAAAAACACCCCCGCTACTATCAATACACCAGTCATGTATGAGACAGCCCTAGCATGGCCTTGGGAGCAGGCTGTGAAGCCTATGCTCAGAGTTAGACAAAAAAAAAAAAAAAAAAAAAAAAAAAAAAAAAAGATTGACCAGCTGGCCCAATTTTTTCAGGAATATTCCATTGATGTGCGCCATATAATGGTGTTACTAATGTTTTAACAGATTACCTGTCCAGAACTTAAAATTGAACAGTATCTAGAAATTTCCCCTTAGGAAATTGCTTCTCTCAGGTAGGGAGGTGTCACTGATGTTGTTACTCCAGTAGTGAATTGGTGAAATATAAGTTGAGAAGATAATGTATGGAGATAAGCGAGCCATCAAGAACGATAAATCTTTTGTGTTATCAGTTTTGCTGCCTGTGAGGGTATAACCCTATCTTCGCTGTATTACTTAGCGGTCAGTTTTTCTGCTTCTGGGCAGATAACGCTTGTTGCTTTTCCCAGAAATTATGCAGAGACCCTTTTGTCCTTGACCATAAGTGGGTGTGAATTATAGTGTTGGAGGAGGAAAATGAGAGTACTTGCCAATAGCAGTCTAAAAAATGCTTTCTTCGCTCTCTTGACGGCATGCTAATGGTTATGTGTGAGATGTGTAAGGCCCCCATTGGTAGCAGGTGCCTCCACTCTTTGTGTATGACTGAAGATTACTCTTAAGACAGCCTAGTGGCTAGTTAGCTGGGAGAGGCGGAGTAAGTCTACTTTATAAGCTCGAGGACCATGTGAGAGACACACTTTTTTGTCACTTTTTTGTCATACATTTTGACACATTTTGTCACCTTTTGTCACGTTACACTTTTTGTCACATTTTGTTGCATTTTTCCACATATTTTCACACATTACTAAATACGTTACTTTAATTACAATACACACTGTTTGTGCACCGTTTCCCATTTTTGGTTCACCACTCCATTAAACATCACTGTGTGATTTATATCTGGATTATATCATCGAGTTCTCCTAGTTTCTCGCGCTCTGTAAGTACGTTGCCTCCACTGATTGTAATCTGCTTAGGTAAGAAATAATTATTTTTATATTTGTATTCTGAGGCCTATGTGAATTCCCCTTTCTAAAACGAATCTTGGTTTCTTCTTCGGTGTGCGTATGTTATAGTGTAAGGTAAGTAACGGCCATACCACGTCGAATACACCGCTTCCCGTCTGATCAGCGAAGTTAAGCAATGTTGGGTCTGGTTAGTACTTGGATGGGTGACCGCCTGGGAACACCAGACGTTGTTGGCATCCCTACGTGTCAAGTTGGGTTGGTGGAGGATTAGTGCCTCTCCCTGTAAAACAATTAACTCTAAGCCCTTGGCCACCCCATTTGGGATACATGTCTGGCAATGAATGAATGAAAAAGTTAGTTTTCAATCTTATTCCTTTTGGTGCTTAATTAAGGGTTAAGAGTGCACCGTAATATATACCCCCATAACAATTTGGCGACCTCCTGCCAGGATAGCTCTGTGACATAATATTGGTAACTTTAGCCACATACACAGTGCTTACTCCTATCTACTTAACTATAATCAGTAATCATGGCCCTAATGAGTGATAGTGATGTGATAGTGATTATTGGAATCCAAGCCTTCCCCAGCCAGAGTGAAAACACAAAACATGAGCTCATATTGCTTGCCCAGGCCTTACAGTTGAGATTTTCTGCCTCAGTCACTAAGACTGTTACTTGATCGAATATTTGACACCATGTTTGAGCAAAGTGAGTCCTCCATAGCTAGTTCAGAGCCATCTGATACTGCACAAGGTGTTGACCCTGAGATTTTGGCGTCGGAGATACCTGGCCCCAGTGATTTTTCTGCTCATGATGCTGGTGACAAAGTGCAACTTGAGCTAGCCAGAATTAAGCTGAGGGAACTAGAAGTGCAAGCCATAATAAGAGAACAAGAATGGAATGCTAAAATGAGAGAAACAGAATCGAATGCTCAGATGAGTGTTATAATTACAAGCCCAAGTGAGACAAAAGAAATGGATCATGAAATCACACTGGAGTACTCTGATAGTCCACCTCTAGCTAGCAGTAGTTCAACTGCCAGGGAATATTTTGATGTTGCTAGGAACATTAAGCTAGTACCTCCCTTTAATGAGCAAGACGTCACTAAAGTACTTCCGTATGTTTGAAAAGGTGGCAGGTCGTCTCTCGTGGCCAAAAGGCTGCACTGCTGCAGAGTATTTTGAAAGAAAAGGCTCAAAGGCTTATATTTCATTATCAGTTGATCAAGTGCTAACTATGATTGTTTAAAAGAGGCCATTCTAAAAGCATATGAACTCGTGCCAGAGGCATATAGGCTTAAATTTAGATCTACCTTTAAACAGAAAAATCAGACTCATGTGGAATATGTTTAAGTACTCACAGACTTATTTGATCAATGGTTACATTCGAAGAAAGTTGATTAAACTGAGAGAATTAATGATCTTGGAATACTTCGCTGGTAACATAGATAGGGATGTTGCTACACACCTAACAGAGAAAGATTTAGATACCCTAGCTGAGGCTGCTGTTGTAGCAGATAATATAGTATAATTTATAAGCATGAACGTAAGCCTCAGTCATTTTTAAGGGTAGGAGAGTGAACCACCCAGTTTTTGTGAACCCTTCTGGTAAAGGCAAGTTAATGTCAAGTGACACTAGTGGGAACACTGCAACCCCAGAGCATGTTAGTTCCACGAAAGTAATTGAGGACAGTGTTGCCAGAGGGTCAAGAAAAAGTGTCAGGTTTTGCCGGTATTCCTAGAAAACGGGCCACTTGGAAGATTGTTGCTGGAAAAAACGAGGGAAAAGTTCCAATGTGAAACCTACTACAATACTTTGGTAAACTCTTGGGGATCTTGTGACACCAACAGAGAGCAGCCACCCACAGATATTGTTAGCGGTGGTCAGACACCCCCCCAGCAGGTGCATATTGTTGATAAGGCCAGGTTGGAGCTGTCAATGGTTGATTGACAGACTCCTGTAGAGCCACTGTTAGACACTAGTAAGAATTGAGCAGTGCAGCCGTCAAGTTCAGGTGAGAGTGGTAATAAGACTTCATCAGAGTATCCTCCCCCAAGCAGTACACAAAGTGACTCCTTCTCAGATCATTTATTTGCTAACTTCATATCTAAGGGGTTAGTTTCACTTGATGGAAAAAGTGGTCAGGAAGTCACTATAGTTAGAGACACAGGAGCTTCACAGTCACTAATACTGAAGGGGATTGTTGATGTAGCTGACCCTAATGAATGTGTCTTGTTGCATGGTATAGCTGAGTTTGTATCTGTTCCCCTAGTTGAGGTGAAGCTCCAGTCAGAGTTAGTTACTGGTTCAGTGTGTGTGGGTGTTGCCTGTACCAGGGGTCAGTTTTCTTTTGGGTAATGACTTGGCGGGAGAACAAATGAGTGTTGTTCCCTGCGTGTCAAAAACTCCCGTGAGTGAGGATAGGTCTACAGAGTTGTAAGTTGTACGGTATGTCCTAAATTGTTTCCCGCATGTGTTGTAACTAGAGCTATGATGGCAAAGGTCAGCCATGAGAATGTTGACAGTAATGGCACTGGCAATGCCGACGAAGATTTTGGGCTTGGTGTTACCTTTCTCGCCCAGTTAAATGACTCAGAGGTTGATGATTATCCCCAGGCTGATGTAAATGCAAAGTTAGCTGATATGCAAAGTTCTGATCAAGAGATTGCCACCTTAATTGGGTCAGCAGTTAGGGAAGATGAATGTGAGTCTGAATGGACAGAAAGTTATTATATAAGGCCAAACAACGAGTTAATGCGAAGATGGCGACCTCCTAGTGTTGCTTATGATAACAGGTGGGAGACTATGTACCAGGTGGTGGTTCCAAGACCCTATAGGCAAAAAATTATGTCCGTTGCTCATGACTCTTCTTTAGCAGGTCAGTTGAGGTGAGGAAGACTCTCTCCCGCATCTGGCAGCATTTTTACTGGCCTGGAATCCGTTAAGATGTCTCCCGGTTCTGTAAGTCATGTCACACCTGTCAGCTAGTCAGTAAGAGCAATAAACCCATCCCTGTGGCTCCTTTGATTCCTCTACCTGTGTTTGAGGCTCCATTCACTAGGGTCATTGTGGAAATTGTTGGCTTTTTGCAACCAGAGAGGCACCAAGCGAGCCCTTGGGCTACTCCCCCTTTCAGTTAATCTTTGGCCTTGAAGTAAGAGGTCCTCTTAAACTCCTCAAAGAACAATGGGTCAAGGATGATGACCAAATTAACTTGCTGGAGTACCTGTCAAAATATAAAGAAAAACTGGCCTATATTATGGAAGTAGCCAGGGCACACTTGGAGTCATCTCAGGAGAAGATGAAGAGGTGGTATGACCACTCTAAGAAAGTTAGGCACAGAGTGTTTCACCCAGGCAATCAAATTCTTGTCTTGCTTCCCATTCATGGTCATCCTCGGCAGGCAAATTTTGCAGGCCCTTATGTAGTGGAGAAGAGGGTAGGTGAAGTAAATTATGTCATTATACCCCAGACCGGAGGAAGGAATGAAGATTGTCCCATGTAAATATGTTGAAGGAGTACCACAGGAGAGACGTGAACCCCCTAGAGCTGCATACGTGGTGTCGGCTGTCGAGTTGGTGGAGGATGAGGGCTGCCCTTTGACTTTGGACCAGACGACCAGTTGGAGAGAAAACCAGGGTGTTTGGAGTACATTGACTGATAAACTCTCCCATTTGACTGCAGAGCTGTCTGTCGAACTTGTTGCCCTTCTCAGGAAGTTTCCTGATGTCCTCCGGGACACCCCAGGATGGACGGAAGTGGCACAGCATGACGTGGATATTGGAGACGCCAGCCCTGTCAAGCAGTCACACTGCCGGGCTAGTCCTCAGAAGCAGACCATCACTCATGAGGAACTGAACTACATGTTGCAGCAGAGGATAATTGACTCATGTCAAAGTGAGTGGTGCACCCTGGTCATAGTGGTTCCAAAAACCTGGTGGATCACATCACATTTGCATTGATTATCGTGAAGTCAACTCCTTTACCAAGACTGATATTTACCCACTTCCCAGAGTAGATGATTGTGTGAACGCGATAGGCAGTGCTAAGTTTATTACAAAATTAGATTTGATGAAGGGATATTGGCAAGTCCCACTGACAGAAAGGGCCTGAGAAATTTCCTGTTTTGTGGTCAGTGGCAATTCATATAAATGTAAGGTCATGCCCTATGGTATGAAGAATGCTCCTGCCACCTTCCAAAGGTTGATCAATGATCTCATCACAGATGCAGAAGGTTGTAAGACTTACATTGATGATGTTATTTTTAGTGACACCTGGAAACAACACCTGAGCCAACTAGATCCCTTGCTGCAGAGACTGTCCTCTGCTAATTTAGCACTTAATTTAACTAAATGTGAATTTGTAAGGGCTCAAGTGTAGTACCTAGGTTATGTGGTTGGATTAGGCCAAGTGAGTCCACCTGATGTCAAAGTTCAGGCCATAGTCAATTCCACCCAACCCAAAAATAAGAGAGAGTTGCAACGATTCTTGGGTATGGTAGGGTAATCCAGACGTTTTGTCTTGAACTTCTCTGATCTTGTAGCTCCCCTCACTGATTTGTTAAGAAAAGGAGTCAAGTATGAGTGGATGTCAGAATGTGAGGATGCCTATTCTAAAGTCAAAGCAATCCTATCAAGTCACCCAGTGCTTCAAGCTCCAAGTTTTGATAAACCCTTTACATTAGCTGTTGATGCCAGTGGCCTAGGGGCTGGTGCAGTTATGCTTCAGGATAATGATCAAGGCTTTGAGATGCCTGTGTGCTATTCTAGCAAAAAATTCAATAAGACCCAGAGAAATTATTCAACTATTGAGAAAGAACTCCTTGCATTCATACTTGCCCTTCAACACTTTTCTGTTTACGTTGGTCCAGGGTCAGGTGATGTGGTAGTGTACACTGATCACCACCCTCTGAAATTTTTGTCCCAATTTAAGGACCAAAATCTTAGATTGGTGGCTCAGTCGGTAGAGAGGTGGCCTGCAGTCCTACTGGACCCAGATTCAAATCCCCGCTGGGGCAGGGAACAGTTTAAGAATTTGAATTTAATAAAAAACAGACTTTACTGATCTACCAGAAGACCCGCCTCATGTCGTAAAAACACCCCCGCTACTATCAATACACCAGTCATGTATGAGACAGCCCTAGCATGGCCTTGGGAGCAGGCTGTGAAGCCTATGCTCAGAGTTAGACATTAAAAAAAAAAACAACAAAAAATAAAACAACATTGACCAGCTGGCCCAATTTTTTCAGGAATATTCCATTGATGTGCGCCATATAATGGTGTTACTAATGTTTTAACAGATTACCTGTCCAGAACTTAAAATTGAACAGTATCTAGAAATTTCCCCTTAGGAAATTGCTTCTCTCAGGTAGGGAGGTGTCACTGATGTTGTTACTCCAGTAGTGAATTGGTGAAATATAAGTTGAGAAGATAATGTATGGAGATAAGCGAGCCATCAAGAACGATAAATCTTTTGTGTTATCAGTTTTGCTGCCTGTGAGGGTATAACCCTATCTTCGCTGTATTACTTAGCGGTCAGTTTTTCTGCTTCTGGGCAGATAACGCTTGTTGCTTTTCCCAGAAATTATGCAGAGACCCTTTTGTCCTTGACCATAAGTGGGTGTGAATTATAGTGTTGGAGGAGGAAAATGAGAGTACTTGCCAATAGGAGTCTAAAAAATGCTTTCTTGGCTCTCTTGACGGCATGCTAATGGTTATGTGTGAGATGTGTAAGGCCCCCATTGGTAGCAGGTGCCTCCACTCTTTGTGTATGACTGAAGATTACTCTTAAGACAGCCTAGTGGCTAGTTAGCTGGGAGAGGCGGAGTAAGTCTACTTTATAAGCTCGAGGACCATGTGAGAGACACACTTTTTTGTCACTTTTTTGTCATACATTTTGACACATTTTGTCACCTTTTGTCACGTTACACTTTTTGTCACATTTTGTTGCATTTTTCCACATATTTTCACACATTACTAAATACGTTACTTTAATTACAATACACACTGTTTGTGCACCGTTTCCCATTTTTGGTTCACCACTCCATGAAACATCACTGTGTGATTTATATCTGGATTATATCATCGAGTTCTCCTAGTTTCTCGCGCTCTGTAAGTACGTTGCCTCCACTGATTGTAATCTGCTTAGGTAAGAAATAATTATTTTTATATTTGTATTCTGAGGCCTATGTGAATTCCCCTTTCTAAAACGAATCTTGGTTTCTTCTTCGGTGTGCGTATGTTATAGTGTAAGGTAAGTAACGGCCATACCACGTCGAATACACCGCTTCCCGTCTGATCAGCGAAGTTAAGCAATGTTGGGTCTGGTTAGTACTTGGATGGGTGACCGCCTGGGAACACCAGACGTTGTTGGCATCCCTACGTGTCAAGTTGGGTTGGTGGAGGATTAGTGCCTCTCCCTGTAAAACAATTAACTCTAAGCCCTTGGCCACCCCATTTGGGATACATGTCTGGCAATGAATGAATGAAAAAGTTAGTTTTCAATCTTATTCCTTTTGGTGCTTAATTAAGGGTTAAGAGTGCACCGTAATATATACCCCCATAACAATTTGGCGACCTCCTGCCAGGATAGCTCTGTGACATAATATTGGTAACTTTAGCCACATACACAGTGCTTACTCCTATCTACTTAACTATAATCAGTAATCATGGCCCTAATGAGTGATAGTGATGTGATAGTGATTATTGGAATCCAAGCCTTCCCCAGCCAGAGTGAAAACACAAAACATGAGCTCATATTGCTTGCCCAGGCCTTACAGTTGAGATTTTCTGCCTCAGTCACTAAGACTGTTACTTGATCGAATATTTGACACCATGTTTGAGCAAAGTGAGTCCTCCATAGCTAGTTCAGAGCCATCTGATACTGCACAAGGTGTTGACCCTGAGATTTTGGCGTCGGAGATACCTGGCCCCAGTGATTTTTCTGCTCATGATGCTGGTGACAAAGTGCAACTTGAGCTAGCCAGAATTAAGCTGAGGGAACTAGAAGTGCAAGCCATAATAAGAGAACAAGAATGGAATGCTAAAATGAGAGAAACAGAATCGAATGCTCAGATGAGTGTTATAATTACAAGCCCAAGTGAGACAAAAAGAAATGGATCATGAAATCACACTGGAGTACTCTGATAGTCCACCTCTAGCTAGCAGTAGTTCAACTGCCAGGGAATATTTTGATGTTGCTAGGAACATTAAGCTAGTACCTCCCTTTAATGAGCAAGACGTCACTAAAGTACTTCCGTATGTTTGAAAAGGTGGCAGGTCGTCTCTCGTGGCCAAAAGGCTGCACTGCTGCAGAGTATTTTGAAAGAAAAGGCTCAAAGGCTTATATTTCATTATCAGTTGATCAAGTGCTAACTATGATTGTTTAAAAGAGGCCATTCTAAAAGCATATGAACTCGTGCCAGAGGCATATAGGCTTAAATTTAGATCTACCTTTAAACAGAAAAATCAGACTCATGTGGAATATGTTTAAGTACTCACAGACTTATTTGATCAATGGTTACATTCGAAGAAAGTTGATTAAACTGAGAGAATTAATGATCTTGGAATACTTCGCTGGTAACATAGATAGGGATGTTGCTACACACCTAACAGAGAAAGATTTAGATACCCTAGCTGAGGCTGCTGTTGTAGCAGATAATATAGTATAATTTATAAGCATGAACGTAAGCCTCAGTCATTTTTAAGGGTAGGAGAGTGAACCACCCAGTTTTTGTGAACCCTTCTGGTAAAGGCAAGTTAATGTCAAGTGACACTAGTGGGAACACTGCAACCCCAGAGCATGTTAGTTCCACGAAAGTAATTGAGGACAGTGTTGCCAGAGGGTCAAGAAAAAGTGTCAGGTTTTGCCGGTATTCCTAGAAAACGGGCCACTTGGAAGATTGTTGCTGGAAAAAACGAGGGAAAAGTTCCAATGTGAAACCTACTACAATACTTTGGTAAACTCTTGGGGATCTTGTGACACCAACAGAGAGCAGCCACCCACAGATATTGTTAGCGGTGGTCAGACACCCCCCCAGCAGGTGCATATTGTTGATAAGGCCAGGATGGAGCTGTCAATGGTTGATTGACAGACTCCTGTAGAGCCACTGCTAGACACTAGTAAGAATTGAGCAGTGCAGCCGTCAAGTTCAGGTGAGAGTGGTAATAAGACTTCATCAGAGTATCCTCCCCCAAGCAGTACACAAAGTGACTCCTTCTCAGATCATTTATTTGCTAACTTCATATCTAAGGGGTTAGTTTCACTTGATGGAAAAAGTGGTCAGGAAGTCACTATAGTTAGAGACACAGGAGCTTCACAGTCACTAATACTGAAGGGGATTGTTGATGTAGCTGACCCTAATGAATGTGTCTTGTTGCATGGTATAGCTGAGTTTGTATCTGTTCCCCTAGTTGAGGTGAAGCTCCAGTCAGAGTTAGTTACTGGTTCAGTGCGTGTGGGTGTTGCCTGTACCAGGGGTCAGTTTTCTTTTGGGTAATGACTTGGCGGGAGAACAAATGAGTGTTGTTCCCTGCGTGTCAAAAACTCCCGTGAGTGAGGATAGGTCTACAGAGTTGTAAGTTGTACGGTATGTCCTAAATTGTTTCCCGCATGTGTTGTAACTAGAGCTATGATGGCAAAGGTCAGCCATGAGAATGTTGACAGTAATGGCACTGGCAATGCCGACGAAGATTTTGGGCTTGGTGTTACCTTTCTCGCCCAGTTAAATGACTCAGAGGTTGATGATTATCCCCAGGCTGATGTAAATGCAAAGTTAGCTGATATGCAAAGTTCTGATCAAGAGATTGCCACCTTAATTGGGTCAGCAGTTAGGGAAGATGAATGTGAGTCTGAATGGACAGAAAGTTATTATATAAGGCCAAACAACGAGTTAATGCGAAGATGGCGACCTCCTAGTGTTGCTTATGATAACAGGTGGGAGACTATGTACCAGGTGGTGGTTCCAAGACCCTATAGGCAAAAAATTATGTCCGTTGCTCATGACTCTTCTTTAGCAGGTCAGTTGAGGTGAGGAAGACTCTCTCCCGCATCTGGCAGCATTTTTACTGGCCTGGAATCCGTTAAGATGTCTCCCGGTTCTGTAGGTCATGTCACACCTGTCAGCTAGTCAGTAAGAGCAATAAACCCATCCCTGTGGCTCCTTTGATTCCTCTACCTGTGTTTGAGGCTCCATTCACTAGGGTCATTGTGGAAATTGTTGGCTTTTTGCCTGAGACCCCCTCAGGCCACCAGTACATCCTCACAATGTTAGGCATGGCCACTAGATATCCCAAAGCCATTCCTTTGAGAAATATTTCAGCTAAATTGGTTGTCAAAGAGATACCGACCTTCTTTACCTGTTTTGGTCCTCCTAAGGAAGTTCAGTCAGATCAAGGTAGTAATATTAATTCCAAACTGTTCAGACAAACCCTAAAGGAGTCAGGAATCTCCCAGATCACTTCCTCAGCATATCATCCTCAGAGTCAGGGTGCATTAGAGATGTATCACCAAACTTTGAAGTGTATGCTTAAAAAGTTGTGTGGAGATGAAACGGAATGGGACAAGTGTTGCCTTTCCTACTTTTTGCAATCAGAGAGGCACCAAGCGAGCCCTTGGGCTACTCCCCCTTTCAGTTAATCTTTGGCCTTGAAGTAAGAGGTCCTCTTAAACTCCTCAAAGAACAATGGGTCAAGGATGATGACCAAATTAACTTGCTGGAGTACCTGTCAAAATATAAAGAAAAACTGGCCTATATTATGGAAGTAGCCAGGGCACACTTGGAGTCATCTCAGGAGAAGATGAAGAGGTGGTATGACCACTCTAAGAAAGTTAGGCACAGAGTGTTTCACCCAGGCAATCAAATTCTTGTCTTGCTTCCCATTCATGGTCATCCTCGGCAGGCAAATTTTGCAGGCCCTTATGTAGTGGAGAAGAGGGTAGGTGAAGTAAATTATGTCATTATACCCCAGACCGGAGGAAGGAATGAAGATTGTCCCATGTAAATATGTTGAAGGAGTACCACAGGAGAGACGTGAACCCCCTAGAGCTGCATACGTGGTGTCGGCTGTCGAGTTGGTGGAGGATGAGGGCTGCCCTTTGACTTTGGACCAGACGACCAGTTGGAGAGAAAACCAGGGTGTTTGGAGTACATTGACTGATAAACTCTCCCATTTGACTGCAGAGCTGTCTGTCGAACTTGTTGCCCTTCTCAGGAAGTTTCCTGATGTCCTCCGGGACACCCCAGGATGGACGGAAGTGGCACAGCATGACGTGGATATTGGAGACGCCAGCCCTGTCAAGCAGTCACACTGCCGGGCTAGTCCTCAGAAGCAGACCATCACTCATGAGGAACTGAACTACATGTTGCAGCAGAGGATAATTGACTCATGTCAAAGTGAGTGGTGCACCCTGGTCATAGTGGTTCCAAAAACCTGGTGGATCACATCACATTTGCATTGATTATCGTGAAGTCAACTCCTTTACCAAGACTGATATTTACCCACTTCCCAGAGTAGATGATTGTGTGAACGCGATAGGCAGTGCTAAGTTTATTACAAAATTAGATTTGATGAAGGGATATTGGCAAGTCCCACTGACAGAAAGGGCCTGAGAAATTTCCTGTTTTGTGGTCAGTGGCAATTCATATAAATGTAAGGTCATGCCCTATGGTATGAAGAATGCTCCTGCCACCTTCCAAAGGTTGATCAATGATCTCATCACAGATGCAGAAGGTTGTAAGACTTACATTGATGATGTTATTTTTAGTGACACCTGGAAACAACACCTGAGCCAACTAGATCCCTTGCTGCAGAGACTGTCCTCTGCTAATTTAGCACTTAATTTAACTAAATGTGAATTTGTAAGGGCTCAAGTGTAGTACCTAGGTTATGTGGTTGGATTAGGCCAAGTGAGTCCACCTGATGTCAAAGTTCAGGCCATAGTCAATTCCACCCAACCCAAAAATAAGAGAGAGTTGCAACGATTCTTGGGTATGGTAGGGTAATCCAGACGTTTTGTCTTGAACTTCTCTGATCTTGTAGCTCCCCTCACTGATTTGTTAAGAAAAGGAGTCAAGTATGAGTGGATGTCAGAATGTGAGGATGCCTATTCTAAAGTCAAAGCAATCCTATCAAGTCACCCAGTGCTTCAAGCTCCAAGTTTTGATAAACCCTTTACATTAGCTGTTGATGCCAGTGGCCTAGGGGCTGGTGCAGTTATGCTTCAGGATAATGATCAAGGCTTTGAGATGCCTGTGTGCTATTCTAGCAAAAAATTCAATAAGACCCAGAGAAATTATTCAACTATTGAGAAAGAACTCCTTGCATTCATACTTGCCCTTCAACACTTTTCTGTTTACGTTGGTCCAGGGTCAGGTGATGTGGTAGTGTACACTGATCACCACCCTCTGAAATTTTTGTCCCAATTTAAGGACCAAAATCTTAGATTGGTGGCTCAGTCGGTAGAGAGGTGGCCTGCAGTCCTACTGGACCCAGATTCAAATCCCCGCTGGGGCAGGGAACAGTTTAAGAATTTGAATTTAATAAAAAACAGACTTTACTGATCTACCAGAAGACCCGCCTCATGTCGTAAAAACACCCCCGCTACTATCAATACACCAGTCATGTATGAGACAGCCCTAGCATGGCCTTGGGAGCAGGCTGTGAAGCCTATGCTCAGAGTTAGACAAAAAAAAAAAAAAAAAAAAAGATTGACCAGCTGGCCCAATTTTTTCAGGAATATTCCATTGATGTGCGCCATATAATGGTGTTACTAATGTTTTAACAGATTACCTGTCCAGAACTTAAAATTGAACAGTATCTAGAAATTTCCCCTTAGGAAATTGCTTCTCTCAGGTAGGGAGGTGTCACTGATGTTGTTACTCCAGTAGTGAATTGGTGAAATATAAGTTGAGAAGATAATGTATGGAGATAAGCGAGCCATCAAGAACGATAAATCTTTTGTGTTATCAGTTTTGCTGCCTGTGAGGGTATAACCCTATCTTCGCTGTATTACTTAGCGGTCAGTTTTTCTGCTTCTGGGCAGATAACGCTTGTTGCTTTTCCCAGAAATTATGCAGAGACCCTTTTGTCCTTGACCATAAGTGGGTGTGAATTATAGTGTTGGAGGAGGAAAATGAGAGTACTTGCCAATAGCAGTCTAAAAAATGCTTTCTTCGCTCTCTTGACGGCATGCTAATGGTTATGTGTGAGATGTGTAAGGCCCCCATTGGTAGCAGGTGCCTCCACTCTTTGTGTATGACTGAAGATTACTCTTAAGACAGCCTAGTGGCTAGTTAGCTGGGAGAGGCGGAGTAAGTCTACTTTATAAGCTCGAGGACCATGTGAGAGACACACTTTTTTGTCACTTTTTTGGTCATACATTTTGACACATTTTGTCACCTTTTGTCACGTTACACTTTTTGTCACATTTTGTTGCATTTTTCCACATATTTTCACACATTACTAAATACGTTACTTTAATTACAATACACACTGTTTGTGCACCGTTTCCCATTTTTGGTTCACCACTCCATTAAACATCACTGTGTGATTTATATCTGGATTATATCATCGAGTTCTCCTAGTTTCTCGCGCTCTGTAAGTACGTTGCCTCCACTGATTGTAATCTGCTTAGGTAAGAAATAATTATTTTTATATTTGTATTCTGAGGCCTATGTGAATTCCCCTTTCTAAAACGAATCTTGGTTTCTTCTTTGGTGCGTGCATGTTGTGATGTAAAGTTAGTTAGTTTTCTTGTGAGCTTTACCTTACCCCTTTTGGTGATTAATTAAGGGTATAGAGTGCACCGTAATATATACCCCCATAGCACCACGCATATGTGGTAGAGATGTGGCTTGGCTAGCTGTCGCTCTGGCTATGAGACATTCCCTCAACCCACGCATATGTAGTTGAGATATGGCCAGGCTAGCTTTTGCTTTGGCACTGACACATCTCTTCAACCCATGCATCTGTGACAGTGATGTGGTCAGGCTAGCGTTCTCCCTGACAATGACACATCCCCTTCACCAATGCATATGTTGTAGAGATGAGGACAAGCTTACATTTACTCTGACACTGACACATCCCTTCACACACATATGTGGTAGGCAACAAAGGAGAAATTGCTGATATGGATATTAATTTGGAAAGACAAAATTAGCTCTTGAGCTTCAAGCTTTGTGATCACAGACCATGAACAGACTGCAACAGCCAAACTCAGTGATATCATCTCCATAGTGATTGGACATTAAAATTACAATATACATAATATCTAAGCCGCCGCCGAGCTTTTCCAAGTGTGTGTTAGATTGTAGGGATTTTAAGGAGAGAATGTTCGTTGTGCTTGTCGTGCAAGGCAGGACAAAGATAAAGATGAGTCTGGGGTTTGACTGCAGTTTATTTCTTCAGAAGGAATATCTCACAAGAGCAGTACTGAGGCGAGAGCGGTTTTATGCTTGCTAACTCCACGTGGAGTGCTCTGTTCCTGCCTCTCCCCACCGTCTCTCTCTCTCTCTCTCTCCTCTCTCTGCTAACCCCTTCTGCCCTGTCTGTCCCACTTCCCCTGTATATGACAGGTTGTGTCAAACGAACAGGCACGTGTGTGTGTAGAACTTTCCAAGCCTGGGGAGTTTCCATCAGGCATCACACTGTGCTGTGTGTGAAATTCCTAACTACATCATGTGCAGCATTATTTCCTCTAGCCCTCTTGCTTAGGCACACCTTTCTTCTATGCTCTCTATTACATATTAACATTATATACATTACTAGCTATTATGTAATGTTATTATGATATTTTAGTGTCCTGATGTCGCTCGGTCATGCCTAGCTGGCATACCTACCACAGCATGTAGAAAACAAATTACATATTCTGTTATAAACTGTTAATACATTGTATTCATCACAATATTGTAGAGACACAATAATATTGTAGAAACATAACACATTGTAGTAATATATCCATCCATCCATCATCCAATCCTACGTTGCACCATGAGAAGCGTAGGAGTCCGGGGCTAGGCAAGTTGGTCCTGACATTTAAGATGAGAGTGACCAGCCTCACTCATCCCTGAGTGGCATTACGTGAGCAATAAACCCCAACCATCCCTTGGATATAAACCTGCATTGGCTCAATCCGATGGGAGCGTAATAATTGCCCACTAAACCAATAGGCGCCAAAATTTGGTTATATGGTTACCACCCAGCGTAGTAAATGGTTTCCTGGTGTACAGGAAACCATTTGGCTTGTCACTCAGTGTTGAGTCACCCACAGGCAGAAGGAAGAGGAAAGAATGAAGGAAAGAAAGACAGAAGAGGATGGACGGACAGAAGGATGGAGGAGAGGAAAGGGCAGACACCCGAGAGCAGCACTACATCGAGTGAGTGGATGGTGAGCGCCCCCACTTACCTCAAGTATTGTGTGTATAACATATATATGTAACGGAATATATACATGGTAGTAAAACTGAATATAGTGTACAATATTGTGTAACATATTGTAATATATTGGTACAATTGTGTATGTACAACAGACATACGCATTTATTTATGCAATGGTAATATAATGGTAGTACCTTGCCAAGACTACTGTATGGTAAGAATCAGCTATATGTAATGTACCAATGTACCTGTCATATATATATATATATATATATATATATATATATATATATATATATATATATATATATATATATATATATATATATATATAATAGTATTGTTATATGAAATGGGTACATGTATATCAGTTTATCATTCATGCATGGTTAGAATAATATTATATAATATGTTACCCCATAATTTTCCTTAATTTTTTTTTTTTTTTTTTTTTTGTATATATACTTTACAATATTTACATATTATACACATTTCACTCAGGGGGTCTCACTTGAATGTTTACTCTTCTTCCCGTAAATACTGACTCCAAGTTTGCAATCCTGGCTTGCATTTTGTGTGTAAACAATAGTATTATACTAAATACAATGGAGAAGATTATAAAGACAACTGGACCTGTGTTATACACATAATATGGACTGAACATACTTATACTCAGTTCTTCCCAGGACTTCATTGTTTGACCGACTAATTGCATAATTTCAAACTTAGGTGAAGTCAGCTTAATATTTGTGCCCATGTTTAAATACATCTCAGGCAGTGGTTGGAAGTATCTGTGTGTGTGATTAAGGATGGCATGGTGATTGTTTGTAGTTAAGGTGGACAAAGATGGTGTAAGCACAGCACAATAGTAATGTGCATTGTATAATCCTGATGCTGAAGTATTATGAGTGAAATGGATAAACTGTGGATGCCCGACACGCTGTTGGTGGGTGAGTTTATCTGGAGCAAATGTGAAGCTGCAGTGCTGATGAATGTCATGATTTCTTGTGATGGCCATTTCACAAGGGATTGTTCCAGTTAGCTGAAACGTGAAAATGTACGCAGAACAAAGGTGAACAGCATGTAAGTATGTACAACACTTTCATTCAATTGTTGATTACCTATCGAAAGTGACAGTGTCCTGTCTCCTGGAGACCATGATGAGTTCGCTGTTGGTGCTGATGTTGATGATGACCAAGGTGTCATTGTTCTTAGAAGGAAAAGGCTTTATTTGATAGACTGTAGACATATTATCTGTTATGAATGGTACATGAACTATTAGTAATGTTGGTGTTAGAGTCGCTTGTAAGTATGGATAATATAGCATGAGATTCCTGTCCTGAAACAAAGGCTTCAAACCATGTTTATGTGTCCCTTAACTGATTATTTGACGTAGATCGTGAACTGGAAGTAACTTAATGGCGATCTTGGCATTACCAGCATTAGCAATACCTTTCATCAAAGCTTGATAACGAGCTCTAGTGTTGTCTAACTAGAGTATTATTATTTCATTATGTTCTGTGATTACTGAGAAATGTTAAAAAGGTGTCGTGTTTTCCTTCCATTGCATTTATTTTGTCCACACTCTGGTGACTTATCCTTTCTGCCTTTCTGAGATTTTCACAATCGTCATCATTGTTGTGTTTTGACTGTCAACTAGCTTCTGATGATATGTTAATACCTGAGCTATCTTATTAAAGTAGTTGTTTATTATTTGAATATCTTTTTCCGTAGCCAGTCCAAAAGAATTCCCTAGAATTGCACCACCCAGGTCGAACAAACCGCGCCTCTCACGTGTATGTGTGATGTTGTTCATGTCCCTAAGTGCCTCCGTTCCACGAGATGGGATATCTTGGATCATGATGAGCATGGTAGCTTTTGCTTGATCTAATTCCCATTTTGCCAACTTCATGAATTCAGTCACTTCCTTTGTGTTATGACCTGAAATAGAACTTCTTATCATAGCTTCCAGTGTCCTCAGTGGCTTGGCAAGGTTTTCCAACTATACTGGTAATTCATATAAGATGTCCAAACTAATTTCAGTACTCATGATATCTTTTACAATTGCTGTTGAGGCCGTTGGGGCTGTGAGGCATCCTTGCCGTACTGTGTGTTGAGGGTCTAAGTGGGCTGGTCCTCTTGCTATATAGATGAGAATCCATGGTATAAGTCCCCTCATCGTTACCTACCGAAAAAAAAAAAAAATTAGCTAAACCAGCCATGCTGAGGTCGATGATAGTGATGATGTGCATTACAAACTGGCTCTTGGAGAACCATAACTTTGCTCGTTGTTTTCACTTATAGATGGAGTTTAAATCGATACCTAGATCATGTAAATGCTGTATTGTGGCATTTGTAGCAACATTGCACCTATTTTTGTTTGTTATGCGATCTTAGCTAGAGAGATTTTAATACTGTCGCCATTAACCCTTTCATGACGGTGAAGCTCTAGTCTTCCATTCCACCTAATGCCAGGCGATTTTATTCAGCTGAGAGCAAATCACAGGACGCTGACACTGTTAAAAGTACACCTGGTAATTACAGAATATATAGGATGGAGAAAATGCAGAGATGTGGAAAAGTAGTGACAGACTGAATATGGAAACAGCTTGGTGGAAGGACAGAGAGAGAGAGAGAGAGAGAGAGAGAGAGAGAGAGAGAGAGAGAGAGAGAGAGAGAGACAGACAGACAGACAGACAGACAGACAGAAAAAAAAATTATAATTCAAAAAAAAAAAAAAAAAAATGGCCAAAGTGATGACCTGTAACTTGAAGTAGGTAAAAGAAACCCAACCCGTATACTGGATCGATCCCGGGCCTCACTGTCCAGACCCAGTTATCTAATTGTATTTGCTGTAATGGTTTCTACCTGTCTGCCTGCCTAGCTGTCTATTTCTCACCCATTTCGTCACCCTGTTATTATATGCCATCATCATCATCATAATCATCACAACTATTCTTTCATTCCGTGACAGATCTCTGCCAGCTTTCTCCCGGGTTGCTGTGATGGTTATTTATTGCACAAAGAGGAGAGGAAATCTGAGAACGAGGTAACTGTATTATCGGAAAGTAGATGTAAGTGCGATGTTTGTGAGTTTTTGAAATGTGTGTGTGAAGGTGCGTGTGGAGGGTATTGTTGTTTGTTTGTTTGTTTGCATGTAATTTACCGGGTCGGTCATGATCACTTGATGGTCGTGATCGTCAGCTTTTTACCCTCCCGGAAGGGAGCTGAGAGCTCATATAGTCCGATCTAAGGGCAAGGCTGTGACCTTCACACAAGCACACACCCGTCCCCTTGCTCAAGGGGGACAGTAACCACCCACTTCGTCAGTGAAACTTTTCGCAACCTGAGCGAGGCGCGAACTCCCGTCCACCAGTTGGCAAGCGAGAACGTTACCACTGCACCAGCGAGCGGTGTGTATGTGTATATGTGTATGTGCATGTGTGTTTAAATGTGAATGTGTGTGAATCTGTGTATGTGTGTGAAAATGTGTAAGGGTGTGCATGTATGTTTGTGCATGACTGTACATTGTGTATGTGTGTGTGCAGGCCTGAAGCCAAACTCTTCGAAGGGGGAGGGGGGTCTTTTTTCTTGCATCTGGACTTACACAGCAGCATTCAGGTCAAATGCCTACTCCATTATTGCTATAGAGGTCTGGGTGTATGCATAAGCGACACTGAGAAGCAGCACAAAACTTCTGAACAACCGAGAGTGACTTTTTTAGCAATGATATCAACAAACAGACCGTGACAAAAGTGAACGTTTCGGCAGGTGGGGGAGGGAGGAGTTTCCGAATCTCTCGACTCCACCCCCCTCCCCTCCGTCTATGGGCCTGAAATAGTAAAACATAAACAGAGAACACAGGTTAAAAAAAAAAAATAATAGCATGAAAAACAAAACAGAAGCACCTTGGTAAAGCTGGCGGGTGCTCAGTAAACAGTGCCAGTTATCTACCGGTGTTGGCTGCTGTGGCTTCTGTCCGTCGTATGTAAGGAAAATCTATCCATCTGTCTTTCTGTATATCACTTCATGTAGTTCATCAGTTTACTAACCAGATTATTAGTCTGGCATCTTATCAATCACACTGTTATTCTTTCTCTTTCACTATTCATCTGACTCACTGTCCATCCACCTGTCTGTCTGTATGTGTTCTGTTTTCAGTATGAATCTCCACCCGCCTTCGTTGGTGGCGTTTTTTATGTACTTTTTATTTTTTCATTCTATCGGTCTGTCTATTTGTCTTTGCATCTATGCATATACCCGTTTACATATCTGACTCGTCTCTCTTTATTACCATCTATCTATCTGTTCATTTATCTGTCGGGCTGTCCTTCTGTCTTTCAATAAATCTGTTATACAAAGTGACCACCACATATTCATTATAGCCATTAGTAAAGCCTTGATAAATTGATAGGAATAATAACTCTTTCATTTCACAACCCCAACTATTTTATTTCAGCTAAGGCCAGAAGATTTTATTCAGTAGAGCGAATTATAACAGCTTGAGAGAGGTAATAACACCATTAACCTTTTCACGATCAGGGTAACTCTAGCTTTGTATTGCAACTAACACCAGACGATTGTATTCATCAAGGAGCAAGTCTAAGAGGTTGAGAGTGTCAATAAATGAAGTCAGTGAATCAGTAACACAGTAATGAAATATACTGTAAACTCTCTCAGGCTCGTAGGATTCACTCAGTTCAGTCAAACCGGCTGCCGTTACCTGCAGTAATGTAATAGAGTTGTCCCCACCGTGACAGGGTTAATGCTGCCGCTGAAAAAAAATAAATCTGTGGCTCCTATAGCTCACTCTCACCTGAATATAATTATCTGGTGTCAGCTGGAATAGAATACTAGAGTTGTTCCCACGATGAGAGGGTTAATAACTAATATTTACACGCTCAAGCTCCTAGGGATTACTCTCAGGTGAATAAAATCGTCTGGCGTTACCTGGAATAAATCAGTGAGTTATTCCAACCATGAGAGGGTTAACATAAACAAACCATTATTATCCAGGAATGGGGATTGATATCTGGTTCTCAGTCAGGGTTCCGGTTCCTGTGCCCTTCAGTACGATAACGTGGTTTTAATTTTAGTCTTGCTATTACCAGAGGATTTTATTCCAGGATTTCATTGGAGTGGAGTAGTGAAGGAGTTGATTAAGGCCGTATCTAACTCCTCCAGCTGGAAATGTCTCTCCTCAGCTGAATAAAGTTATCTGGGAGTAGCAAGAATACAATGACAAAGAACGTAATCGGTGTGAAGGGGTTACTCCTGTCAGAGAGAGAGAGAGAGAGAGAGAGAGAGAGAGAGAGAGAGAGAGAGAGAGACCCATTATAGTTCATTGAAAGTGTTTGTATTACATCCTATTTTCTCATTTTCTTTCCTTGCTGTGTCTTTTTTTTTTTCTTATCATCTACCGTTTTATTAAAGCAACACAGGCTAAATGAGATGAAGGAAGTCTGTCATGATCAGTACTAACCACCATCAGCACCACTACTACTACCACCACCATTATCCATACAGTTATCATTAGTCTCATTAAAACTACCGTAACCTATACTATCATCACCATCATCATTACCACCATCACCAGCACCACTACTACCACCACCATTATCCATACAGTTATCATTAGTCTCATTAAAACTAACCTATACTATCATCACCATCATCATTACCACCATCACCAGCACCACTACTACCACCACCATTATCCATACAGTTATCATTAGTCTCATTAAAACTAACCTATACTATCATCACCATCATCATTACCACCATCACCATCAGTCACCATAATCATCACAACCACCATTATCATCCACTACATAGATCCAGTTCCTATATTACAGCATCACAAGCTATATTTCTTTCTGTCTCCCTAGGTTTCTGTCTTTCTAGCCATTCTTTCTTCCCTACTGTCCTCTATCCCCTTTCAACCTTTTACTCTTTGTCCTTTCGTTTTGGTCTCTCCTTTAATCTCATCTTTTCCATTACTTCTTTTCTTTCACCTTTCTCATTCTTTCTCGTTCAGTTGCTTCTTCTTTCCTCTCTTTCTTCACTATTTTACAATAATAAAGCAAGAGGGAAGTAGGAGCCAAGATGGAGTAAGGTGGAGCGGCCTCAGAATCTGTCAATGTTGTCTCCAGTTGGACCCCGGTCCTCACGAAGCTCCTTTTGATATTTCAATATGTTTTCTTCCTCTTTGCACCCGTGGTCGCGGAGCTAGAATGATTATATTTTGAGCGCTCTGTGTGTGTGTGTGTGTGTGTGTGTGTGTGTGTGTGTGTGTGTGTCAATGCACGAAACTTGGTGGAAGGCTTGACGGTCAACCAAGGAGGAAACCAACTGTTTCTGAGAGCAACATGTCAAATGCCAAGGTCGCCTGGCTAGACCAAACGTTGACCTAGCAGAATCAACTTTGAGTTTTCACTCAGATTATACCAATCTCTGGGGAACGGTTGAGGGTAAGGCAAGAATGAAGTCATTTGATTTTAAGAACAATGAGTCAAAGGTCAAGGTCACAAAGCAAGGTCAAAGTTTGACTTCAGTATGCGCTTGCTAACTATATAACTCAGTTTTCATCCTATTTTGAGAAACTAAGTTGAAGGGTTGAAAGTCAGGCAAGGAGTAAACCTCTGTCAGGCTAACAAAAGCAGGCAAATATGACTCTCTCTCTCTCTCTCTCTCTCTCTCTCTCTCTCTCGAGCATTTTGGATGCGAATAGAGTTATTTTTCTGGGAAATACTAATTCATTCTATATTAAAAAGAAATTATTATAATCGGAACTGTACCAACAAAAACACTGACCAGTCTCCTTTTCATTATATTTATGACGCCCATTCACGCCGAACAGATCAAATTAAACAGTAAGTAGGAACATATTTAGTGAGTGAAAATACTTGTGCTGAGAGTGAACCAATTGTAGTCAGAAAGAAACACTTTTCACAACAGACAGTTTGTTTCCACATATAATCCCTCTCTACTGTGACGTCTGTTTCTTATGTTCGTGCTGTCTTGAGATAATTTCCATCGCCTTTGGAGAAACATCTCTAACTGGGCGGGTTAGATACTGCCTGTAATCATCAGTTAACTATGAGCCCTTTTTAACTGGCAGAATATTATCGTCTGGATATTACAAGAGTGAAATTTAAAGACGTGACAGCATCTAATGATTTTATAATATTACGTGATCGCCAGTGAACTGGTACATGTAAACAAAAAGTTTATCAGTATTCAGACGTCTGTTGATGAAATGCAATTCAAGTATGAGGCAAAATATATGACATTCAGAAAATGCTGAGACTGACGACAGGAACAACAATAATTTTTGTTTCTTTATATTTTTTGCTCCCTTACCGGGCATCGGTCACGATATTGGTTTTACTCTCTACGCGCTCGCGCACCGTGTGTGTGTGTGTGTGTGTGTGTGTGTGTGTGTGTGTGTGTGTGTGTGTGTGTGTGTGTGTGTGTCAATGCACGAAACTTGGTGGAAGGCTTGTGTGTGTTACTGTATTTCAAGCTTAAAGTCGGGACATTTACAAAAGAGGGAGCGAGAGCTCGAGGGGAGGAAAGCAACGGAATGGAACGAGTTTTTAAAAAATATATAGAAGCAGGGATGGCAATGGGTAGTTTAAAGGCACAGGGAGAAGCAAAAGGATGGTAGAAAATATGTTCACAGAAAAAAAAAAAAAAAGGAAAACTTCGAACTGGCTCAGGGGAAAAAAAGGAGCAGAGGTTAGGGTACTGCAAGGAGTAATAGTGGTTGAGGGCAGGAAGGAAGGACGAGAGTGGCCGGCAAGACACTGGATGGGAAAACAAAAGAATGGGAAAGAGCAGACTCACCAATGGGGGGGATAGTTAGAGAGGGAGAGAGAAACTGATTTCAGAAAACGAGAAGAAATGAAAGGGTGAGGTAGTGGAAAGAATAAAGAATGAAGGAGGAAGTCTGAATGGAAGAAAGAGGGTGAGGGGGAAGCAAATCTTTAGCACTATAATCAACAGAATCACTTCTTGTTCTCCTGTATATTTAGGTAAGGCTGGATTAAGCTGGGTTCAGTAGAGTTAAATTAGAACGCGTTAGATTGGGTTTGGTTGGTCTAAGGTTGTTAGACTGGTCTGCGAGAAGGTACTAATATTAGAGTGTGCTGGGGGATGTTTGTCTGTTAAAGTAAGTTAGGGATTTTGGCCATAAAGTAAAAGTGGTTACCCTGGTGAAATCGTCACACACACACACACACACACACACACACACACACACACACACACACCGCCATGCAGTGCTAAATATTCGGTTAGTCAGACCAGATGGTCGGTGGTAGCTATCCAATCTCCGATCCGCTGATAAACGAATCATCTCATCATGATGTGTGAACGGGGACACCGAATGGTCTTCTAGCTGTCTTTTCATCATGAAGAAAGACTGATTTACTTGCATGGGAATTATTATTAATGATGATAAGTACTTCTGTTGTCTTGATCTGGCTGTGGCGCGTCCCTGTCTGCCACCATGGCGTCTGGCCTGCATCTTACCACACCATTACCTTTCCACTGTTTCTATGATATGTTTTGTATCTTTTGTTGCCTCTATTATTTGTAAATCACACAATACAGAAAACTACTCTTGTGATAACGAATGTGGATGCCTCCAATATAAGTAACTTGCAGCGTCAATGTGTAGTACGTGAAGAGGACTCAGTTTTTGGTATTCTCAGAGTTTGGGGCACCATGATTCAGTGAAGTTTAATGTATTTTACTTTAAGGCCCTTACTCTAAATACCCCTGTTTCTTTCTCCCACACTTTGCCAAAATATATGTATTCTACTATCTCTCCCCACCTCTGACTTCGCACTTTCCTCTCCTGTCAACACTCTACAACCCGTTTCCGTGTGCTTTCCTTCGCCAAACTCGCATCCCCTTACAACATTCCTTTTCACACTCGTCGCACAAGTTATTCCTTCTTCCTCCAGAACTTCCCAGCTTCATATCTACACCAGCACTGACTCCTGTAATCCCTCGTGTTTAAACAGCGTCCTTGTTTCTGATAGCATCTAAAAATTTCTTCCTTGCTTCATTTTTCTTTTTCATCATACTGCATCCTTCCTTTCCTTCTGTTTCTTTGTGGAATGTTGTATTTTTTTTTTTTAGTTCATTTCCATTTTCCCATTTTCTGAATCCTGCTCCCTCTTTCTTTCTTCACTTTCTTCTATCTTTATTCAGAGTCTTCTGTTTTTCTCTCCTTACTTCCTCTCTTTCACCTTTTCCCTTATTCTTTTCCCCTCCGTCTTTCTTCTCCACAACCTTTATCATTTCCCCTTTTCGTTTGCCTCCTTCCTTCTGCAGCCCATTATTGTCCATTGGTATGTCCCCTTCTTCAGTATCCTACCCAACATTTCATTCTGTGATATATCTGTTTGGCGTCGGTGTGGGAGCTTTGGGTTTCACTGTAAAGGATCTTGACTTCTCAGTCTTCAGAATCTTGAAGAACTGGGTCAAATACAGTATAGTACTGTCTTTAAGATGGGAGGAACTGCGATAATGTTTGCGATCAGTGTGGGAAATATGGGTTTCAGTGATCACGATATTGGTGTTTTGAAATCACATATATTTTGTGTTTTGGGATCCATTTGGGCGATTCAGGTTTCATTGTTCTGTACGGTACCATAAGATAATTTTTCTATAGGCGCCATCGTCACTACTCAAGTTGTGCTGCACCACCTACCACACATACTTCTGGGCTCTCGAGTGTGCAGCTGTACATGTGGTTCTGATTTATGGATCCGCCTGCAGCAGAGGTGACTGCTAGGGACGTTGCAGCCGAGAATGTTAGTGAAACTGAGGACGTGGCCAGAGTATGGAATTAAAGCAGACAAGGATTATGTGGTTCTGACAGCGTATCCAGCGAATGAGGCTATGGCTGACAGTTGGTGAGTGGTTGAGGGCGTATCTCAGGGCGATAATCTCGACAGTTAAGGAAGCCTTCCAGCATCTCTTCCTTATCGATTTGTTTTTGGATACGGTCAGCAAATTTCGTTTTGTATGTTACTTATACAGAGTATGCTGATATCAGAATGATTTGAGTAACATACAATGGAAGGCCTGCAAAGTGCAATAAACAAAATCAATTGCCTAGGAGGAGGTGTTAGGGTGCTTTCTTGACCTGTGAGAATACGGGTCCCAGAACAGCAAGGACAGATGGCGGTGACAAGGTGCTGAGGGTACGTCCAGTGGAGCCAAGACGCTCTGGGTACGTCCAGTATAGAAGCAGCCACTGGTGGTGATGGCGAAGTTCAGTGACAGCTGAAGGTGGAAACTATGTATGTGATACTATGAAATTGTATATGTGATACTATGAAATTATTAATTAAATACGAGGCCTGCTTGTCTATTTTACCCTTGTCTTTGCTGGGTGGATAGACATTCGCCAGTTCTCATCAGTTTATTAAACTTTGGAGGGCCGTAGTGAACGATCTAAAACATTCATTATTCCTGTCCCTTCTTTGCCAGAAAATAAATACAAATTTAAGGAGATTTCCCTTTGTAAATTGGTTAGCACAAGTCTCCATAAACCCATTCAGTATGACAGATACAATATTTTATTCTTGTTAGCGATGTCGAATGTAATTGGCTTTAGAAATGCTTGATAGCGATCTTCTCAGCACAAAGGATATTTCCATGTCAGACCTCTGCACTGGCAGCCTTCACACCATCTGTTCTGCACGTCAGCACCATACCATCACCTATATGGCTGTTATATGATCGTTAATACCAGCAAAAGTAAGCAATCACCTTCAAAGTAGTATCTTTTTACCTTTATATTTGCTATCGACCTTTTTTTTTTTTTTTTAATGTGTCCGACTCTGGGCATAGGCTTCACAGCCTGCTATCAAGGCCCAGTAGTCCTCCTACATACCATACACCTCTACATGTCACCACTTCGGCGCTAACACCCACCATCCCTAATGAATGCATGCTAGGGCTGTCTCATACAGGACTGGTGTATGTTGGTTTTATTGCCAGGTCCTCCCATGGGACAAGACTGGAAACGCCTGTATCACGAACTGAGTTACTGAAATACTGAGATACTGTACAACTGAGGACCAGTTATATCTTAGGTCAGATATCCCGGTACCTGGCACCTCACGCAAGCTTATGGTACCATGCTGCAGGCCTCTTCATCCACGATCATGATTTGGTAGGAGAGGAAATAATTATTGACGTTTTGGGAATGGGGAGTTCAGCCTTGGAAATGCACAGTATACAGGGAGTTAAAATGACATTCAATTACAGAACTGGTTCGGTGGTCGTCAGTTATGCTTTAGGATGCATGGTTTTCATGGTGATTAACTATTTCAAAAATTTCAGCTGTTTGGTAAATTTTCGTTAATCTGGGTAGGTTTGGACAGACCTGACTGTGAAATCTGGAGGGATGAATGTATCGTTGGTGTGAACCTTCAGAGAAGAATTTGGTACTGAAAACTCTGACAATAGATGAATGTGTGTGTGTGTGTGTGTGTGTGTGTGTGTGTGTTAAAATAGACGTGAGCAACTGCACTTTTTAACTCTCCCAGCCTGTCATTCGCGTGGGAAAGCCTACTATTCATAAAGAATCTTAGGGAATTTGCAGGATGTCTCCACGGCAGTTATCACGATCCGTATACAGTAGTTTTTTGCATTTTTCCAATTTAATATTTAGCTTCCTTGTGTTATGTTTGGAAGATCTGGTGGCTATACAGTGTAAGTGATGATGGTTAGGCATGTAAGGTAGAGGCAGAATTCTGGAAGTTTCAACATTAACTGTTTCCATTTCGGGTATATTCCTAATGATTCTCCCCCATTCCTACTTTCTCCTGGATTCTAGATTCTACTTCACCCCGTTTTAAGGTGAAATAAATTGCAGGATGACAATGATAAATAACAAAAGTATGAACAAGGAATCGGATGCACAATTTAAGCTCAAGAAACTTTGCAAATATTGGAACTAGAAGCCTTGCATCGGAGAGAGAGAGAGAGAGAGAGAGAGAGAGAGAGAGAGAGAGAGAGAGAGAGCAGGGGGTGGGTGTGACAACCCAGCAGCCAATCATACACTGCAAAAAAGTTCCCATGATACTGGCCAACCAATGATGTTTACTTATTTTGAAACTCGCTCCTCCCCGTTCCAACCTTCCTTCCCCTAAACCCCTTCTCCTTTTGCCTTCACAAGCAGGGTTGCCAACTTAGCGACTTTGTCGCTAGATGTAGAGATATTTGTTTTCATTTAGCGATTTTTTTTTATTGTTTTGCGACGTGTCGCAAATCTAGAGCTTTCCACTGACACCTAGCGATTTTTCTAGAGATTTTTGAGCTATTCTTTAAATTCATTGTTCATAGTACATCGAACTATAATTATATATATATATATATATATATATATATATATATATATATATATATATATATATGTATGTATATTTATCTGATGACAAAGGAATTCAAAATAACGGGGGAAATAAATTTGATGAGGCAGCAGCCCGCGGTACAGACTGCTTGCACATGTTCGTCTGGTTCTGGTACCCGTCCCCTGATCCTCCCTCCTTCTTGGCGATTTACCCAGACCAAACCACCGGTTATGCCGATTTTGCTAGGTGCTAAAATACATGTATGAGATTCAGGCTCCCTTAGGACCCTTACTCAGATTGATTGCCAGTGGAGGACACTACGTCACACAGTTTGGAGGGACACATCAAACACTCAAATTTTGGTCAAAAGTGATGAACTACAGAGATGCGGCAGGTGGAAATCTTTGCTTGAATCTAGCTGATATGGCATTCTCTGCTTTATCCCTGCCGCATTCTAATGCAAATGTAGAGCGTACATTTACTAGTAGGAACCTAGTGAAATAAAAATTGCACAACAAAATGAAGCTATCTACATTGAAGGCAATTCTTACAATCAAATACGGACTGAAAATACATAGGTCTAATACCTGTTGTGCAAGTTATGAGCTGCCTAGTGATACTTTACGAAAGATTGGCACTCTGGATACATACAGCTACAAGTAACAAGACGCCTGCACAAGCAAGTGAAGCAAGCAGTTCTCAAGCTTTCTTCTGCGCACCTGCTCACACAAGTGACGACTGAGAGGAGGATTGGGATGAAATTCACATTGAATAATTGGTAGGTACCCTTATAATAATCTGAACATCTTTTTAAGGTTTTAATTAGATAATCCATTTCATTCACAGGCTTTGTACAAAACTATTATTTTATCTTATTTGGTCAGTATTGTGAAAAAAAAAAAAAAAAGCTATAACTTGATTACAATAATGTGGGGGAGGGAGGAGTACTATTAGCGGCTTTTGATGGAATGGTTAGCGACATTTTATCGACTTTTAGGCATGAGCATAGGGACATTTGAAAGTATGGGTTGGCAACCCTGTTCACAAGTTCACTACTTCAGTCTTAGTTTGGTCACGAAGGGTAGGAGATCAATATACGAAAATTATTTATGAATATATTTACGACGAGGCAACTTCGGGATGTTTTTCGAGAACATGGTGTGCTGGGAGGCAGAGAAAGTCTCAGGTACGTCATGCGTAGATCGACGCTTACTTCCAACCAATATAACAATAGTAACGGTAGCGGCAGTGCCCAGGAGCATCTACGTTCAACGTGAGCCCAGTGAACTGATGGTTAGTTTCCCCTCTTGCAGTCCACAATTCTTCGGGGAGATAGTATACTATAATAGTGACAGACAAGACGTTTGTATAACCGTGCAGTGGAGTTAGCCAGTCCACCAACACAATGAACAGTAAAACTCGGTAGGCAGGAGGGTTGTCCAGTAGTGTGATATCAACCTCTCCGATGTATTTTCTTATTTTCTGGCTACCTTCAGGCGACTTTATTCAGCTTAGGAAAACGCCTTCGAACTGTGGGAGGTAATGCATTCAATTCGAAATTCCTAAACTGAAAAAGCGTCATCGAATTGAAAGGGTTTGTCATTTTTGCCACCAGTGGACTGTTTTTAGTACAAGGACGCATAGAGTAGTGGTACAGTATTATTTTAATCCTATAAGTTTGATGAAGTTCTTGTTATCCACACGTTTTTATTCAGCTTTTAGTAGTAGGCTATACATTAGGGGTCCATGAAATAAAAGATGTACGAGGGTATTAAATTACATGATAAAAGTTGTAGTCGGATTGAAATACTGGAAATGTACAATACTGCGGTAGGAGAGGGTGCAGGTTTGAACTCGGCACAGCGGTACTGGAGTGCCAGGCCGGTGCACCTTACTTCATATACCCTCCTAAATCTTTCTTACGAGTCCGAGAATCGACCTTGGCTTTTTCCATTTATCAGCTGGATGTGTTGACCCATTCAGCTGGGCAATACACTTCGTTCTTTTTGTTATTTGGTGGATGGCATTCGTGGTAGGCTATTTCGAATTTACACCCATTTGACAAACTATAAAATAGGTCGCCACTTGGAGAGACCCGGTTCCCTCTGGTGATCAAAAAATGACTACAGTTATTGAGATAGGCCTGTATACTTTTGAAAAGTCTTGTTGAAGTCAGTGGTATAACTTAGACGTGGGTTAATGCACTTGACGCATTGGTCGCCACAGGCTTTTGTGTTGTTCAGGACTCGAGGGAAACGTGAATTGTGACAGTAAAGGTTTACAGTATATATTTATTTATTGGGGAGGGTTCAATACAGTACGTATTTTCTTCGACCAAAAGACTTTCCATCGCTTCTCGGCGAGTTATTTAGCCCGTACCACAACATTCTCTTTGATACCGGTACTATTGCTTTTTTTTTTTTTTTTTTTTTTTTTTGCTCTAGATATATACGATATTATTAACTAAAGAAATACAGACAAACTAGTACGGTAAGGAAAGGGTACACTTTTCACCTAATCTGCCGCAGGTTTCCTTTTTGCAGCTTATTTAACAAAATAAGATATATATTGCTGTACGTTCATTCCATAGGACTTCATGACTAGCGCCATATTATAGCGTTGATCTGTTACAGCTCAGTGTTCATGGTGGAGAAATGGTTCTTTTTGGCCGTTAGAATAAAACGAAAATAGTTAAGAGCACTACGGTAACGAGAACACTGCTGTAACCTTAATCTGCACCTTAACTTGAACTAAAGTTGCTATCTCTCCACGTTGAATGCTGAGTTGGTCACAGGAATACGTTGTTAGTCACGAAGAAGTGCAATGGAAGGGATGTAGAGCCGTAGTATTGCCATCATCTGCAACTCAACCACGTGAAATAAACTGCAAAAGGACAAACATCTAGATCAAGTTAAAGTGAAAGAACTTCAGAAAATGGCACAAGCGAGGACTATTCTTGTCACTAACTGATACTTTTTCTAGTCCATTGAACTGAAATCCCTACACATTAAATATAAATGTTATACGAGAATAGTGAGATGGAAAGCAAGATAGGTAGCCAAGAAGGAGGTACAGGGAAGCTGTATAATTTGACGAGAATAGAGTTAAAATAGCATGCAAGTAAATGGGTAACAGTGTCCTCCATGGCTTGCAGTAAATACCAACAGATTGGGTATTCAGTAGGCAAATACTTCTGAAGTCACCGGTATGATGTAAACAAACCATATTCTCTTCCATATCACTTTCCATGATCTGTTAACGAGATAAGTTACACACTCAAGTGTTATAACAAGAACGGCATTCCTAAATAGTCTTACATTCTTCACTTAGCTTGATGCAGAATTGCTGGCTCTCCATCCTATTGCTGAATTCAAACAATGTATTGCCAGAATGTGGTCCTGATCAAGTAAAAGTGCTAAGGAAAGGGTGTAAAGCCGCAAAACTGAAATTTCCAGAAACACGGTTCATGAAGTAACCTTCGGAGATACGAAAATCTGGACTATGAAAATTAAAATGAAAGGAATATAGTGGGGGAGCCCCTCCAGCCGCCTACCTCTAAGTTAGATTTTAGGTTTGGATAATTTGGAGTGGTAGGTGGGGGCGTTCACCATCCATTCAGTCGATGTTGTGCAGCACTCGTATGACTCCTTTCCTCTCTTCCTTCCTCCATTCCTTCCATCCTCTTAAGTCTTCTGCCTTCCTTCCTTTTCTTTCTTTCCTTCATTCTTTCCTCTTCCTTCTACTTATGGGTGACTTTACACTGAGTGACAAGCCAAATGGTTTCTAGTACATCATGAAACCATTTACCACGCTGGATGGTAACTATATAACCAAATTATGGCGCCCAGTGGTTTAGTGGGTAATTAGGGCGCTCCAATTTCATTGAGCCAATGTAGGTTTATATCCAAGGAGTGGTTCGGGTTTTTTGCTCACGTAATGCCACTCACGGATGAGACTGGTCACTCATCTTAAATGACAGGACCAGCTTGCCTAGCCCCGGGCTCCTATGCTCCTCATGGTGCGACACAGGATTAGATGATGATAATTTTACCTAATTAGGATAGGGGAGAGAGAAGTATGTGGTAACCATAGGGGTATTTGCCTTCTTAGTGTGACTGGTAAAGGATATGGTAGAATAATCATTGATAGGGTTAGGCATATGACAGAGGAGCTAGTTGGAGAAGAACAAGGGGGATTTAGGAAGGGAAAAGGGTGTGTAGATCAGATATTTGTTCTAAGATGTTTAGTGGAGAAGTATCTAGAGAAGGCAAGCAAAGTGTATGCTGCCTTCATGGACTTGGAGAAAGCTTATGACAGAATATATAGGCAAGGTATGTGGAAGGTATTAAGAATATATGGAGTGGAGGGGAAATTGTTGAGTGCTGTGAAGAGTATGTACGAGGGAGCTAGGGCTACGGTGCGAGTGCATGGTGAGCTGAGTGAGTTCTTTGATCTCAATGTGGGACTGAAACAGGGGTGTGTGATGTCTCCAGGGCTGTTAAATATATATATGGATGGGGTTGTAAAGGAGGTGCAAGGTAGGGCAGTGGATGTGGGGCTGGCCCTAATGAATGAGGGTGAGATTTGGAAGCTTCCGGTGTTGCTGTTTGCTGATGATACAGTATTGTTGAGTGAAGATGAATGGGAGTTGCAAGGTTTGGTGAATGAATTTGGGACAGTGTGTAGGAGGAGGAAGCTGAAAGTTAATGTAAACAAAAGTAAAGTTATGGTGTTTGAGAGGAATGAAGTCACAGAGTGTGCAGTGAGGTTGGATGGTGAGGATATGGAGAATGTGAGTGCATTCAAGTACTTGGGTAGTGTGATGAGTAAGGATGGAACTTTGGGGGATGAAGTACGTGAAAGGGTACAGCAGGGAAGGAAGGTTGTTGGTACACTGAAAGCAGTGATGAGAAATAGGGAGGTGAGTATGGAAGTTAAGAAGTCACTGCATGATGGTATTGTGATCCCTACCCTGACGTATGGAAGCTAGGCGTGGACCTTGCAAGAGGGGAACAAGTCAAGAGTGAGAGCAGTGGAAATGAGTTACTTGAGAGGAGCATGTGGAGTGACGTGGAGGGACAGGCTGACGAATGAAGAAGTGAAGGAACGTTGTGGGGTAGATGTGGATGTGGTTGAGAAGATTAGGAGAAATACACTGAGGTGGTTTCGACATGTGGAGATAATGGAGAATGAAACACTGACTAAGAGGGTGTATGTAGGTGAGGTGGAGGGAGGGAGGGGTAGACCGAGGATGAGATGGAGGGATGGAGTTGAGAGGTATATGAGGGAGGGGGGGGTGAGTTGGGGGGAGGGTAGTCAAATGGTGGGTGACAGAGTGACTTGGAGGCGTTTTGTCTGGGCCACCCTTTGCGGGATTAGGGTGTCGGGCCATAGATAGATAGATAGATAGGATAGGGTAGTGTAGGTTAGAATAAGTTTGGTTAGGATAGATTAGATTGTATAAGTTAGATCTCAGATTCTGATGGGGGCTCTTAAGGTGAGGCTGTGACAGTTCTAGATGGTTAAAATCAGGGGGCCTGGGGGGTAAAGTCCTCGTCAGGATAAGCCTGGTTTCGATAGGTTTTTAGGCCAGACCGTTGGGTTTCTGTATATTAGGACGTCTGATGCACTGACGTGTCCCGTCGGCGAGATCGTATAATCGTTGCGTCCAGTAGTTAATCCTGAATGACCCCACCAGGAGCATTGGGGTCCCATGCTTAGCTACTTAGCCCAGAAGTACTGTAGGTGCCAATGACCAGTCACTCATCCCTGAGTGACATCATCAGTACACATCAACCCTTCTGAGATTAACCAATATCACACACCCGGTTACAGCACCTTAACACACTAGACCACCTGTAGTCCAATTGTTAAGGTTGCTTTTGAAAAGGGGTGTACCAGTGGGCATTATTGCTGCCATAACCCTATGTCAAGATAAAGGAGTTTAATTAAGCAGAAATTAATTGGATTTTGATTTTGTTATTTTGATTTCTTTTTATTGCATAACCCCTAATGCGCTATATAGGCAGTCCTATGAGTATTAGAACTTCTTATAAGAATTCTCTTATGGTTTTTGTGAGACAGTGGAGCGGAATAATAAAAAAAAATCTATTTCAATGCACGCATCCTACACTGTGAATGGTCAGTTGGTGATACTATATTCTTTTTACACTAACTTGGCCTAAACCTTACACTATGAATGGTGTGTTGTTGCAATGCTGTAGATTATCGTGTCCTGTGTTTCTTCTACGGTCTTTGAAAACTACTTTTAATCGATCAATCAATCATTCCTGAGCTGAAAAAATTGATTTGAATATTTGAATTGAATTAATGTTCCGCAGCGACTTGGTGTCCGGGTGGTATATAGTAAAATATTCGTTTGATCTTGTTTAAAAAAATAAATAAAACTTCTTTCCATTAAAATATCTTATAAGAGTGCTTAGACATTATTCTAAAAATGTATTTGTTGTTTGTAAGAGCAATGAGTCTTTTATTTTATTAATACTGAAAATAACTGATTGCAGAAGACGGCGTTACATCTTATAAGATGGTGAGAGTCAGACGGATGGGTCAGTTCTCGCCCAACCCTGTGCTAGGTTAGCGTGTTGCAAAATCATTGCTTCTTGCACTTCTCATTAGTCTTGTATTTCTTCCTGACTTTTGAGTGTTTGCTTTCCTACTGAGCTAGCAATGGCCTCATACGAGGTTCCATTGAAATGGCTGAAAGGCCAAAAGCTAATTCTTGAGGTAAAGATACAAGATGTGTGCATTTCGTTTGTAGTAGACACGGGGGCACCCAGAACGACCCTGCCAAAAATCCTTCTTAGGAAATATGGTTTAGAGGGAGTCGTTGCCTTGGCTAAAGGTTATCTGGATGATTATCTTAAAGGTGTTGAAATAGTGCTGGAGTCGGTGAGTGGCCCAGTAAGTATTGTTATGGATATTGAAGTGGATAGTTATATGAAGTATTGTTTAGGCATAGTGGGCATGGATTTTTTGAGGTCATGTAGTTGTACCCTAAACACGTCAAAGTCTTGTCCAGCGTTGACCGTCAGGGTACCCGAGGTCAAGCCCACTAAGATTGTTAACTTGTTATTTAAGAAAACAATCAAGATCTGTGAGAAATCTTACGGCGAAATTCTCTTCGATACCGGAGGAATCGTGTCTCTTATGCCATCAACCGTGGCTAGGAAACACGGGCTGAAATTTGAGGCCGTCCACCCTGCCCTCAATATTCATTTCACCTTCTTCAATCAAAGGTGTAATATACGGGAGTGTGTCAAAGATGTTCCCGTCTTCTTTGACGGCAAGGTGCACTACTTAGACTTTCATGTGTATTCAGGCCAGAAAATTATAGTCGGCATAAATGCTCTGCAGGATCAGGCATTTTCCTTTAAACCAGGTATTATTTTCAAAGCCTCTCGCCTTTGGAAGAGGTTTGAGTCTGTGTTTTCTTGAAGTGGTATGTGACTTCCAGTTAGGCGATTAGCAGGCCGGATTTTCACATTTATACTGGCGTAAATATTTCAGTATTTACATGCATTAGACTAGACATTTTGTTTTTAACCTGATATTTTTTTCCAAAGCCTCTCGCCCTTGGAAGAGATTTATCTGTGTTTTCTTGAAGTGGTATGTGACTTCCAGTTAGGTGATTGGCAGGCCAGATTTTCGCGTTTATATTGGCGTGAATATTTGAATGTTTACATGCATTACAGGACCAGACATTTTGTTTTAAACCAGGTCTTATATTCAAAGGCTCTCGCCTTTGGAAGAGATTTGTCTGTTTTCTTGAAGTGGTACGTGACAACTTCCTGTTAGGCGATTGGCAGGCAGGATTTTGGCGTTTACACTGGCAGGAATAATTGAATCCGTTGAAATGCATTAGAGGACTAGACGTTTTGCTTTAAGTTGCTCCTGGTAAGATAAGTTCCATAGTGATGATACCAACTGTGCTGCACGTCACTGAACATTATCGTAGATTACCATAGATGTTGTACCGGAAGAGGCTCTTTTCTAAGCCTGTGTCTCCGGGCTTCTCAGTTCTTCACTATTGTTGTAACCCAGATGGTGTTCAATAAGATCACGTCACATTTGGTTCAGGAACCCAGGCAGCTCCTGCATTTGATCTTTGATACTATTCAACCTGAGTAGCCAGGGTAGTCCATCAGTGGATTTTTTGTGGTCCTGTAATTACACCCGTAATTTTCATCATTTATCTTTTTATTGATTTATTTTACAAAAACTGGAGGCCGTGTCAGGAGTGGGGACCCAACAGGCACATGGCACTGTGCCAGTTGGGTAATGTGGCACTGGCACAGGGCATAGTATTAGTCAAGTGCCTCAAACCCACAATACAGATGAAGGATATATGGCGTGGGCAGACCTACACCATTGCTCCTCCATCTCTGCCAACAGGAAGTACAGGAGAGAGAGAGAGAGAGAGAGAGAGAGAGAGAACATACAATCTCCTTAATTCATGCCCGTTTTTTATTTATTGCTTAAACAGGCGAACTGGGGGCTTCCTGAAATACCCTCAATTATGTATATATCACTGAGCTCTGTAGAGCTCAGTTGTGTATATAGCCTACCGTACACTTTTTGTAGTTTAAACAGATAACTGTGTTTCATACAAAAATCAAATTACTTTCCTGTAGATGACAATTTAAGAGTTGCAGTTGCCGCGCCCTTATGGTAAAGTAAGTAAACTTGCATAGGTAAGTGAATATGGATCCTTACTAATTAATCATGAAATGTAATTTATTTGTACTGTAAAACCCACAATAATAGTCGCTAGGTAAGATTTTTAAGGGATGTAAGATTGCCAGAAACTCCGCGTAAAGTTGCACTCGTATTTTAAAAAAAATTGAATCTAATCGAACATTCGCTTGTGTTAATTTCACTGCGTTATGAACCTTATGGGCAATAAAATAACTTTTTTTTTTTTTCTGAATCATTTAAGACAATAAAATGTTAACTAGAATATCAGTCATTATATAAACACGCTTTTATTTTTGAAATATAGACGACTACTAGAATCCATAATTACGTGAAATAAAGGATCACTGGTAAAAATAACCTGCTATCACGTAGGGTATAAAAGGCGGGCGTCTGTTGGCCCCCACTACAGGTGGGGGAAAACTACAAACGAACGATGTTTACGTGTCACTTCTTCGTTAGCGTCGACTGGTTAACACGTATAGCATTTGTGCTGCTTGCTTTGTCAAAATGGACGCTTGCCAGGAGTTCGTGCGAAGCCTCTGTGCCTCCCTTAAAGTGAAGAACGTCACTGCAAAGAATTATAGTGACATATGTGCAAAATACAGTGTTAAGGCCATGGGGAGTGGGGCGCAGGGTTCCTGCCGTCTTCTGAGCGGAAAAGATAAAAGCTACATTGTTAAAAATTACAGTAACAGCGGTTTAACGGATGTGGCTACAGAGGTAAGGTTCTTGAGCAAAATTAAACATGTAAATGGTGTTCAACAATTGGTAGGAGTATGTGTGGAAAACCGAGCTTTATTGACAAAATTCGCCGGTCAGTCTATTGACACCCAGAAAATTAACCAGCATTCGCTGATGACGGTTCTTCAACAGTTGGTCAAAATAGTTGACGAGATCAATTCCCTGGATATTTACCACAACGACCTGAAGTGTGCCAACATAGGTGTGCAGCAGACTGCTGCTGGACCAAAAGTTACCGTCATCGACTTCGGTCTGGCCACCACCGCCTCCAGCCCGCTGTTGGACGAACCCATGGGTCCCCGTGAGGCCCAAAAGTATCCCTGGGTTGCCCCTGAGGTGCTGGCTGGGGAAAGCAGCTCGTCGGCTTCGGATACGTTCAGTGTGGCGTTTGTGGCCCGTACATTATTCAACGAAGCCAAGCTGACGATGCCATCTCGACTGGATAGCTGGGTTAACGATGCCCTGTCCCCTAACCCAGTGGTCAGACCCACTCTTAGTCAACTGATTGATGTTCTATCACAGTGAAAACACTTGCTGTGTATTTTGTCTTCAATACCAACACTACTAGCATGGCTCCATCAGCTGAACACAACAGTGAGGGGTTGGCCTAGTTGTCCTGCAGTTCGAACCACGTTTACTTAGTTATATAAAGTTCTTCCTCAGTAAGAACCATTCCATAGTGTTTTAATGTTTACGTTTTAACCCTTACGACTGGTAGCATGGCTTCATCAGCTGAACACAGCAGTGAGGTGTTAACCTAGTCATCCTGCGGTTCAAACCACCTTTACTCAGTTATTTAAAGCTCTGCCTCAATAAGAACCATTCCGTAGTGTTTTAATGTTTACATTTTAACTCTAATGACTGCTAGGATGGCTGCATCAGCTGAACACAACAGTGAGGTGTTAGCCTAGTCATCCGGCTGTCAAAACCACTTTTACTCAGTTATTTAAAGTTCATCCTCAATAACAACCATTCCATAGTATTTTGTTTACACATTTTATTCCTTACGACTGCTAGGATGGCTCCATAACAGCACATCCTGCTGTCCGAACCTTCTTCAAAGGAACACTGTCTTGCAGCGGTGAAGCTTGTGCATCCCAGTGATCAGTGGGACTATACTAGACAGGTGCTACTCTGCACTGTCTGATTGCATCCCTCTTCCTCTACGCCAGGCGCGTAGCACCCGTCTAGCAACAAACTCTCATCCCTTTTCTGTCCAGCTTTCTAATGCAAGAGTTAACCGTTACTCCCAGTCCTTCATTTATGCAACTGGTCAACCCTGGAACTGTCTCCCTCTGTCTGTATTTCCTACCTCCAATCTCCAGTGTGCCCAGACATCTCGAAATGAACGGATCTTGAATTTGGCACTTTTTTTTTTTTTTTTCCTTGGAAGGAACAGTTTGCAGGCTCCTGTCCTTTAGTTCCTTCTTCCTTGCATTAAAAAAAAAAAAAAGGCAGGTTCACTGTTAGGGATCAGAGTAAAAGAGTTCCCCTCGCAGTAATTACGTGAGCCGAATCTACGAAGTATACCGACTCAGGGCTCGATAACAGTCAGTCCATTGTGTTCTGGTATAATAGCTTATTTTTTTTTTCCCAGTGTTGACAGGTTGGATGGTGCCAATCATCAAGGGGCAGTCTGAATAAAGAAACACATCATGCAGTCTGATATGGGCTTACACAGTTTGTTATTGGTGTTTTGTCCTAGTAACTGCAGGCCAGTTTTGAAATATTACTTGACTGGCTTTTAGTCAGGTGAAAAAGTCGTCTGCTAGTATCATTAATGGATTAAGGTTACATTTACAGTACTTAACAAGTTCATGAAGCATTTAAGACCTGATAGTTACACGGCATAACTTTTCAGTAAATTAGAGGTTTAATTATAGTGCCCACACATATATTGTATCACAATAATTCATCGTTGTATACACAAATTGTTGTTTTTCTTGTAATAGTATGCTGCAGCGCAGCCAGTGACATGGAATAAAGTTTGATAAGCTACAAGGAGAGAAGCTGCAGAAAATTCCAAGCACTGCATCACCATGATCCCAATATAATGGAATGGTTAGGATCTAAAAACAAATAATAACGCCATAGTGTAACTTAAGAATGATCACCTAGGCGTAGGTTACATCCATTCACTGAGTGAGGGGAAACTTTCATCACAGTGGCTTCTCAGTGCAGTGGGTCCATGCATCCCTTTACTCATTCAGCAAAAACTTTTTACCACTGGCTTCCCAGTGAAATGAATTGTGTATTCATTTACTTATCTAGGAGCAACGATGAGTCTTGCATCAAGTCACTCAGGTTTTCAAGAGGATGTGATAAACGTCAACTACTGTAGAACACTGCCGTATTTATGTAAATGTTAGCTACAGAAAATATAGTCCCAAGTCTACTAATACCAAGTCGGATCACTTCCATCTAAAACGGGTCCAAGCTGGCTCAGGGGGCGGAGCATCGGAGTGACGTCAGCTTGCATGAATTCACGAAACGCAAGTTCAGTTGACGCCTGACCGTGGTGGTGGGTGGTTGTATACTACACTTTACAGATCATGACACATTTTCGGTCCGAAGTGAGGGAAGGCGTAAGGGTGTGAGGGAACCTACTGCTGTGTTATACGGTTGAGTCCGGACTTCTTCCCCTTCTTCGTTTTCCCTTATTATAAATGTTTAATTTGAGTCTGCCCTTTTATACATTTTCTGGTACTTAGTCAACGGACGTCACAACAAGCCACGCCTCCCTGTGCCATGAGGGAAAGTGAACTGACTTGGTATTTGTAGACTTAGGTATAGTCATTGTTAAGTATATCCAGTGTTCATTATAACTGGTTTTAATCAAAGTTGTACAATACTGTAATAGTAGTAATATCTTCTAGGCTAAGTACACAAGTTATACGCAGAGTGCAAGTCAGTAATTGGCAACAGACTTTATAATCATGGCCATAGTGACATCAAAAGGAATAAAAAACTTTTGTACCTGTGCCGTATGTCATTGTGGGAAAAAGTAAATACAAACATCAAACAGTTTTGACAAAAACATTGCCCCTAGATACGAAAAGGAACGTTATTATGTGAGTATAATTTGAACAGGATTGAGATTTCTAATGCTAACTGGCAAAACTCATTTACTGTAGTGAAAATAGTTAACTTCAGTGTTGAGAAGTATGTATATCATTAAATTCAGACATAAACAGTGTCACAAGTAACGATCAATTATTTTCATCTTTACAGCATAGGCTGACCATAATTCTAACACCTGATTCTATTTAGCTGTGCCAAGCCTAAAGTGCATGATAGGGGTTATGGATTTATATCGGTAGCCTGTTAACTACGTTTAGATTATTGATGTTTTTATTAATTTATATGTTGCGGGATGGGAATGTTAAGGGGCAGTTCAGCTGAGGGAAACCCCTCATTGTGCACGGGTTAACTAAAGGAAGTCTGTCGTGTTTTGATACATTTGTCATGAGCAGAAGAAACAATAAATTGTCTACATGCAGGAACAGTAAATTGTGTAATTCGTCATATAATTCAAAGGGAGAACAGTTAACTCGATCTAGACGCCATAACAAACTTTGCAGTTCGATGACGTACTTTTTATTCAAGCTTCAGACGATTTTATCTGACTGAGGAGAGACATCGAAATTTGAGGGATTAGGTACAGCCTTCATTAGCATTCAATTAGAGATCTTTCGCAAGTAGCATGACATCGTCTAGGAATAGCCTGATAAAAAAAAGAAAATTGAGGTTATGAAAGAAACAAACTAGACTCAAATATGAAGCCGTTTGGGTGGGGCCCGTGCGGGGATTTCCCTCTCTACAGCTCTGCCAAACCTCCTCTCTCTCTCTCTCTCTCTCTCTCTCTCTCTCTCTCTCTCTCTCTCTCTCTCTCAGTTGATTGAGAAAGTTTTTTTATATTTATAAGTTTTGTTTTCTATATTGTTTTGACCTTTTTTCCACACCACAACTGAGGTAAAAGTCTTGGCGCGTTTTTTTTTTTTTTTAATAGAGGTTTCCCCAGTAGGCATAAGTCCTCTCTCTGATCTTTCTTCTGTAAAATACTTGTTCATATTGTAAATAAGTTCTCTCTCCCGAGTGTGGAGCACACGAGAGCGAGTCGGAGTAGCTGCCATCGTGGGTGGGGATCAGGGAGGAAGTGACCGGTCACCTGTAGTCTGAGGTGGGTGTCCTTGACCTCTGGCAACGTCGGAAAGCGACGTTGTCACGTGGTGTGGAATTTATACAAACCTAAAAAGCGACACATTCATAGCACTATATAGCCGTATTTAATATATTTAATAAGTACAGAATATTTAATATACAATTTCAAATAGTAAATACCTGACATATGACAGAGAGAGAGATAGGTTCTGGGGTTGATGCGGCAGAGCTGTAGAGAGGGAAATCCCCTCTCGGGCCCCACCCAAACGGACTTCATATTTGAGTGCCATACAGCCATATTATGGCTTGGTGCTAGTTTTTCATTATTCCTTACTTCCTTCAGGGAGTGATATTTATTTGGGGCTTATATGTACTGTACGTATATGCATAGAATTCTAACACTCTACGTGCGATGTATGTTTTTCTGCTGTATTATCCTTTTTTCTCGTGTAGTATCGTGTTTCCTTAAGGTGTTTGAAATTATACTCAGTAGCTATGATCATTTTTTGCCACATGTATGCGTCACTCCCTTTTCCCCCATGTGCCTTCCTACTTGACCTTCAGTGACAACGGTCCCCAGAGTGATTGGGCTTGTACTGAATGGTAAATAAAGATTATAAACAAAGAAAAATAAAATGCATAGAAATTTAAATTTACCACCTCACCACGATGACATTTTGGTCCCTTTGGAGCATTCGTTCATTACATACCCCTTCCCGACATTCGTTGGGTCTGACAGACCCATTTTGGAAAAAAAATGAAGAAGCACATTTATAATCAAACTGTAATGGATCTGAAGAAGTACACACAAAATTTTACCTCAACTTTAATCTAAAACCCCAAATAATTAAAAGAACACCTACTTCTTCAGGGGTGACCAAAGAAAAACACGAAAAATGGCAAAACTTTTAGAATTCAAACTACCGTAATAATCTTATAAGACTAACACTTAAGATTTATCCTTCGCTTCACAGTCTTACAGGATCCTGAATAATCTGCTGTGGCCGCCACAACCCTCTGGCACATTTTTTTTTTTGTGACAGTAAAAAAAAAAAAAAAAAGTGGGGGGCCATATTTTGGGTGTGGTACCCCCCAAAATGGATATATGAGAAAAGCCCATAGAGAGAGCCAAGCGACAGAACCTTCTCTGACCACTACTAGACACATACTGAATGTACTGGAGTGGGCCGCCGCGCTTCCCCTAAAACCATGCAGTTATTACATGATTTCCATAGCGCTGGATCTCATACACCCAACGAATGTCCAGAAGGGTTAATTGCTACACTGAGACGATTTCATTCAGCCAGTGAGATTATTTTCTAAGTGGATGGCTTAGCTAATTTACAGCTTTAATGAACCCCTTCACTACTAAGGTTCATCAGATTAATAAGGGCTGGCGGTGGCCAGCTCAAAAATGAAAACGTCACGGGCTTTTTTTTTTTTTTTTTTTTTTTTTTTGTGGGGGTGGGCATACACTAGAGAGCCTTGTACAATATTACACCTCCCCATGTCACCACTTAGGCGCTGACAGCCACCATCCATATTGAATACATGGTAGGGTTGTCTCGTACAGGATTGGTGTATCGGTATTACTGAGGTGTTTTTACTTTTTTTTTTTTTTTTTAAGGAAATTCAAATCCTTGAACTGCTACCCCAGCCACCTCTCTACTGACTCTGCTACTGCCATGTTTTACAGTATACCGATACGCGCCATAGCTGCTATAATAACCACTGAATGTGTCAGTTTGTTGGTGTGCAAAATTGGTTTATGGTTACAAATTTCATTAAGCTTTACATTGAGTAACCCAAGTTGCGCTCTCTCTCTCTCTCTCTCTCTCTCTCTCTCTCGTGTTTGTGCGGTGTACTGTAAAGTGTCTGTTCTCTCCGATGCAAGGAGAATATGTTTTCACACGTTTGGTTCTTAGCAGGATTACTCAGAATGTAAAAGAGAGATTTGGACCAGATTTGGTGCGTAGATAGTCCATGTCCCAGGGAACAAGCGATTAACTTTTGGAACCAATCTGGATCATATAGATTCAGGATCTGGCAAACACCTTTTGCGAAACCCCAATCATTGGTGAGAAACCTTAACCCATTATGAAGAGTGGTGTGGAAATTAGGTTGCCCTTGTCGGAGAGATGCGCTCCAGTGAGTGCCCCTCTAATTCCGTCTGTGGGCATGGGTACTCAGGTGTTAGAATTCCTTCACAACTAATTCATCTGTTATTCCGTAGGGGGTGCATGGGTAGGCTATGTGCAGTTCCTGGTATTCCTCAACAACCACCAGTTCATCAGGGAATGTTCAACAGGCCGGAGTTCCAAGAGAGATCCACCTGGGACACCTTTATTTTTCTCCAGTCTGAAGCCATGGCTGGGTTTGGACACTTCTTTGCCTCACTTTCCTCAAACAACGTTCCTTGTCATTGTCATCAACTTTCCTTCATCTTCATTATAATCATCATCGTTATCATCATCCTCATCTTCATCAACCTGTACGTCTCTTTCCACCTTAGGGTGGGGTAAGATTAGATACCGTACGGAAAACAAGGGAGAAACACGAAGTAAGGAGTACCGTCAACAGCATGCAAGTAAAATGTGCCAGTCACTTATTGACACCATTCAGACCTTAACCATATAAACATATATTGAAAATATTATTTATAGATGCACTTACACCTGCCAGATAGTCAGTCCACCTACTGTGAAGTTAAAGAAAAAGTGTTAAACCCTTGTTATGTTCTTTGTGCATAATTCATTCACCCAACTCGAACCCCCCCACCCCGTGAATTTCCAAATCATCATCACCATCATTATTTCCCTACCTATGGATAGGGTATGGATCCAAAAAACAAGAAAAGATTAAGTACCAAAGTGGTCGAATCATCAACAGCTTGCCCTGACACAGTGATTGTTCACAGGCATAATAGCAAGCAGTGGTCTGGTGTGGCACAGCAACAGGAGGATCACCTTGAGGCAGCTGCGGAACCTGGGTGTGGGCAAGTCTAAGCTGGTGGTGACCGTGCACACACAGGCCACGCAGCTGATGCACAAGTTTAATAAACAGGAAGGAAAGCTTCCATATGCTCCAGAAACAGAACGGAAGGCATGGATAAGCTCAAAAAACAGGAAGGAAGGCTGGCATCCATGATTCATGTTCTCTGTTGGTGTCGGCATTATTTTTTTTTAAGTTAGTTGGAAGTGAGTTTCTACGCGGTTAGTCTCAAACTTGATAAATGTGGAAACAGTGTACAGTACATAACCTTAAACCATTTTACCAAAATTATATTTCATGAACCTTCTCTGTTTTGGATGATTGCTATAATTAAGTTTCCACACGGTGATGACAGTGTACAGTATTAGAGTGCACTTTATTAACTCTACACCATATGTTGATGTGGAATTATCTGGCAGATAATGTATGGATGCGCCAAAATGATATGCATATGGTTAGGCCTGTGAGATGGTCCCAGGATTCTGGTTGTATGAATAGTACCATGTCGGTAAAGTATCTGTCCCATTACACTGGGCATACTGGTTATGGTTCTCCCTCTAGCATACTTTTTTTTTTTTTTTGGGGGGGGGGGAAGGTGTTATCTTGAAATAGGAAACAGAAGGAACAGATGTAAAGCCATTTACAAAGTACCCAGTGAAATGGGTCATACAGTTACTCACTTACCATATTAATGTAGTCCTTAGAATTCTTGGCTCTGTCTGTTAAGCATAAACCTGCCTTGGATGCTTATTTGCAGTGTGTTTTTAAACTATACCATATTTCATTTTGGATTCACCAACTGCAAAGAATGGTGACTAGACTCCTTTTTCTTGCTTTCATATTGTTTAACGTTGTAAAAAGCCATGTCCTTCCCTTTACGAATTTGGTTTTAACCGTTTTAGGCTGCTGCGATGACATATTTCTTTATTTCCACTCTGATCAGGCTATCACGACACATTTAACTTAGGAAGGATCTCTAGCAGTAAGGGAGTTAATTAAGGCAACATATAATACATACAGTTCGAAAAGTCTGCTCTGAGCTGAAGAAGATCACCTTTTAGTGACAAGAATAAAGTAACCAGGACGTCATCGTCTTGAAGAAAGTTGAGAATATGAGTATTAGTTTGCCCCAGTTTGCTATTCTGTCACAGCATTCTAATTATTGTATTTCTTGTCAGGGTTTCGAGAAAATTATGATAGCTATCCTATTTTTGTACAGTAGCTGCTTTTTCTGTTTCTGGATCCTGCCTTTCCATGACCCGTATCCAGTTTCTAAGGAAGTTACTTTGCATATTACACCTTGCTTTATATTCTGCTATTAAAGCCATACTGATACTGACATAGTTTGCATAAATAACATACTATCAGCGTGCCATGTGCAGAAGGAAATTGGTAAGGCATGAATGCGAAAGCGCATGTTTATAAAGAGCAAAGTTCCATAGCTAATTGATGATAATTGTACTACCTCTGTCTTCTCTGTTTCAGAGTCTTACCCATCTTAGCGGCAATTAGGGTTGGGGTGATGATAATGATGATAGTTCCCTTTTCTTTGTGTTTTGTGTTTGATACTAAATCTACCATTCATGAACTGAATAATTATTAGGGTTGGGGTGATGATAATTTTCCTACCTTTGTGTTTTCTCTTGTTGCTGAAGCAGCCGAATCCCACCTCACTATATCGTTTAAGTGGATATTAGAGTATTTTTGGATCCTGCTTCACTCCATCCTGAGATGGAAAAACCCATGATGATGATTCTAATTACGGTTTTCTTACAGCTTACTGGCAGGTTCTCACTTCCTACGGTGTACCATAGTGAACATCTTAACAAGCTTCTCGCTTCCGTCCACCACAACCTTCACTACTGGCACCACCCACACCAGTTGCTGATGAATGTTGGCCTGATCATGATGGCAAGTTACTTTTGAAAAGGTAGGGAGGAGGGGTTATTAACCCCTTAACCGCGGGGCGTCACTTTCGTGACGCTCGGCTACGATGGATCATACCGCGGGGTGTCACTTTTGTGATTCTGTGTTATTTTGAATTATCCCGGGCTCTCAAGTGGTGGCTTGTATCATCTATCAGTACTGCCAATGTCCAACACTAGTCAGCACTCCAAATCTCATCTGTTCTCCCATCCATTGTTGACATTTTAGCGATTTTACCCCCTTCGTGACTCCCCTCCCTACCTGCCCTCCAATACCCTCTCCTCTCACCTCCCACGCTGCGCTGCGCTACGGAAATTTCCCCCTTCTTTTTCCACAGATTTCATCCATTGAAATAAGCCCTATGCCCTATATTTTTACCAAATAATATATACCAAAAAAAAAACAGGTAAGTGATAGTGTTATGCTCCAGAAATTGGCTAATTATCACCTGACAAAACCTCACGTGCATTCATTCGCTACATTACCATGGTTTTTTCCCCTTTGATTTATGCCTTGTAATCGATGTCTGTAATAAAAATATATATCAGAAAGGAAGGGAGAATCCTAATTGACATTTACATTCACCTGGAACTACCTATTTCTTTAATTATTGCTGAGATTTTCTATCTATAAAAAAATTAGCCTGTAAGTTAGCAGCAGTCAGCCTAAAGTGTCATTGTCAACCCTTCCCTTCTCAGATAAGCTGCGGCATTTAGTTCCTTGTCCTCCACTGTAGAGACAACATGTCGCACTCGCGCCTCGCCATTCCTGCCGCTTCTGCGCCCATTGCAAAGGGCCACATGACCTCTACTCCAAAGAAAAGTGTTGAGGCAAGCAGGGAAGGCCTCAGTGACTCTGCAGTGGCACAAGAACTTGCAGAATTGTCCATGATAATGATGGACAGTGACTATGACGATTCGGGTGAATCGTGTGATGAGCCGGGTGAGGTTATCGCGCCAGAAACAGCGACAACAAGTGCTTCTACAAGTGAATTAGTGTCTAGCTCCAAGGGAAAGGAGCCTTTAGTGCAGGAAGGACAAGAATTTGGGAAGGGAGTGAAAAGGCGGCGTGTTAGCCCCAGAACAATGCCCCCACATGACCCAGCCTGCCATGAGTCACGAGTGCATTCACCTCCCCGTTCCCCAAGCGCCGCTTTACTTATCTCGTCATCATCGTCGGCTGAGTTATCTCCGGAGTCTTCGTCGTCAGAGTCACCACCAGCATCAACAGTGAAGGCAGGCCGTAGGGGTAGAGGTAGATCTAAGAGAGTGAAAAGTAGTGTAGCTAGTAGGGTAAGGGCTGCTAGTGCTGTACGGCAACCTAGGATCAGTGAGAGTGACCTTGACAGAGATAAGCCTCCCTCACAGCCAACCTCCACCACCACCACCCGCCCTCCACCGCCACGACAGGGAATCCTGGACGCCTTCGCGTGGACGGAAGGGTCAGATTTTGTCCCCGAAAATCTGGTTTTTGATGAGAGCTCCTCAGGAGTTCAGCCTGCCTTCACTATGGACGAAAATGCTGAGTGTGTCGACTACCTTTTGGCCTTCCTAGATGACGAAGTCATGCCGCACATATGTGATGAGACCAACAGGTACGAATCACAACGTGCTGCTAGTGGTACAGGTGCAGCCAAGATGCAACAGTGGACCATGCTGGGAGTGCAGGAGCTGTATGTGTTCTTTGCCCTCATGCTTCTTATGCCACACTCCAAGAAGCATGAGTTGGAAGAATACTGGTCCATGGACCCCTTACTACCCTCACCGACCTTCAATAAGTACATGGCCAGAGATCGCTTCCGGAACATCATGGGAAACCTGCACTTTGCCGACAATGATGTACCTTCCCAAACCGACCCACTCTGGAAGATCCGGGAGATTCTGAACAGAATGAAGGATAAGTTCATGTCATTCTTCCACCCATTTCAGAAGGTTGTCATTGATGAATCCTTGGTTTTATTCAGAGGACGTCTTCGGTTTGTTCAGTACATTCCAAGCAAACGCCATTGCTTTGGAATTAAGTTCTTTGTACTGTGCGACTGTAAGACGGGGTACATCCTTGACTTCGTCATATATTCAGCCAGCACTGTCAATCTCGATAAAACTCACCCCCTTGGCTTCTCAGGCTGTGTAGTGAAAATGCACCTAGAAAAGTATTTTGGTGGGAATCATGTGCTGTATACAGACAACTACTATACAGCACCGAAACTTGCCAAATACCTTTCTGAGTACGGCATTAGCTCCTGCGGCACTGTGAAAAGTAATCGTGCCAACTTCCCCAAATTCCCAGAGGCAGGAAACTCGCAGTGAGGAGACGTGCACCTACGCAAGTGTGAGAAGATGCTGGCAATACGGTGGCATGACAAGAGAGTCGTGCACATGCTCACCACCGTACATAAGGGGGAGATGAGAGACAGTGGGAAGGTCGACCGTAGGACAGGCGAACCTGTGATGAAACCTGATGCTGTGTTGGACTATAATATCAACATGTGGCTGGTGGACAAGTCCGACATGATGATTGATGAGATCGACTGCCTCAGGAAGAATACTAGGTGGTACAGGAAAGTTTTTCTGCATCTCATAGATATGACGATGCTGAACGCCTTCATCCTGTACAAGATGAAGGTAAAGCCACTCAAGTCCTTCTCCCTGAGGTTGTTCGCCAGGACTTGTGTCCAGCAGCTGCTGGAAAGATATGGTAGGGTGCAAGCAGCAACTCCAAGGTGCCATCCAGTTACACTTCCCGACCGACTTGAGCAGAGGGCGTATACGGATCGGCACAGACTTGAGCTAATGCCTGCCACAGGGAAAAGGAAGGCTGCGATTCGCAGGTGTCAGGTATGTGCGCATACCACACGCCGCACACCTGAGCATAAACGCACCTCTTGGCAGTGCGCTGAGTGCCAGGTTCCCCTCTGTGTTACCTGCTTCTTCGATTATCACAGCCAGAAGCAGTTCTAACAGTGCAAGTGTGGAAGCAGAATTATTTGGAAATAATGTGTAAATAGCAGGTGAAAGCAATGGATGTTCAGTTCATATGATTGAACAGTGTATTATAGTTTTATCTTACTGAAAGTGACAGTGAATAACATAGTGTAAGTAAAATAGCAGGGTAAATATTGAAAATAGAATAGAAAATGTAAATAGTAATGTAAGTAATTAGTAATATAAGAATATGAGTACAAATAATTTATGTTATAACAGTGAGAGTGAATCCGTGGCTCTCTACGTATTTTACTGACTGAAAAATTGAATGACTTCAGTGACAATAAACTAATACGACTGAAGGAAACTTATGGAGAAAGACTCCAGATATATATAAGTGTGATATAGTAATAGAAATATAAAGTGTGAGGGGTTTTATGAATAATAAATGACAGAGTGCCTAGAGCGAACTAGCGCAAGTGCGATGATCAGACGCGCTCGTAATTTCCATTGCTTTCACAGTTTTTTTTTTTTTTTTAGTATGGATCCCAAACTACTTGAAAATTGTAGAATAGTGTTTATAGTGTTTGTATCTGGCTGTGGTAATCATATTACGGGTTGTCGGGAAGTGTAAAGTGGAGACTTCGTTACCCTACTTCAGAGGTCTCCACAAGTCCTACGGTAACCGACGAAGGCTCAACAATCATTCCAGGAGAAAGCTGAAGGTATGTGCCATAAGCATATTTAATTTTATTATTCTAGGACTAATAACTGATTTTTGGCAAATATTTTTTGAGAGTCTGTCGGAGCCCAAATAACCCCGCGGGACACGTAAGTCATTGGTAAACAAGCCCGTGGTGTAGGGGTTAATGCCCTTCTGAATTAGTCTCTTTCGTTCAGTATCGTAACATTACCCGTGCATCTTTTTTTTCCCCCCTACCGGTAATTTAAATGACAGGATGCTGACTTACAGTACTAGTTATAGTGACCAGTAGGTAGAAAATATCCACCACTAGGGATCATCTTTTTTGTGTTGGTTAGGCTGCTCTAGGATTGATTTTTCATCTGGAATAATGTGATGCCAAGGATAGGGCCAAAGGAAGCCAATATTACCACCGAATAGTCGCTGGAGTTAGATTCACATTGGCAGCAGCAGCATCCGGACTTGATATTGTCACTTAATGATGGAATGAGGTAGGGTTCAGAAGTCATGGAAAGGGAGAAGAGAAGTACGATAGAGAACTATCAAGAGCATACTCAGTGAAATGGGCTAGGCAATCATCCATTCACTATTCAGGCACCAAGAAGTTGACTCTACCACGGAGGGGTAACCAGCTTCACATTATTTTAAAGTGGATTCTTCGCATTTCTTTTCAGAGCCAGTCTGACGACTGTCAGGTTAAATAGGTGTCCAGACCTTGTCATGGTGCTCCACCGTACATACCGGGAATTCATCCAACTGTATCTGTTCGTTAGTCTTGCCATTTTTCTATAAGTCGCTTTATCATATCAGTCCACCTTACTCTCCCAGGCCTTCACCTCCATCCAACTCTGTTCTGTCTGTTAATTTAGCCTAAGTATCTTCTGTGCTCCACTCTCTTACACGATGATTTACCCGATCATGCCACCTTGGCATCCCGCGCCTCTACCCAACCTTCAGACTCACTCGTATACTCTCTTCACCACTGTCTACATCCCTTCACTCCATACGACCATACCATCGAAACTCTCTTCAGCCCTATCAGCAGGTTTTCTTACTTCACATCTTTCACGAATCGCATTTTGTATTTCCTGTTGACTTCTCCAGCAGACCTCCGTATCCCACATCTTTAACGAGTTATATTAGTTCTAATCCTATCCTCTTTCCAGGCCGGCGTCATCGGGTGGGAAGGAATCAGGTCAGGATGGAGCAGTTTATCATCGCCACAACACTGCTCCAGAGTGTGAGCTTCGCCGTCCCGCCAGGCAACACATTCAACTTTACTGCAAAAGCCAGTGACCCCTCCTGTACACACACAGAGTGTGAGCTTCACCGTCCCGCCAGGCAACACATTCAACTTTACTCCATAAGCCAGAGACCCCTCCTGTACACAAACAAGTTTTGAAGATCTATCAGCTTACCTTTCAAGATTTCCTACCAAAGGACTGAGTGAGGAAGGATCCAGAAACCCGGAAGAGATGGTAACAATATAGTAATATGGGATAAGACTCATTCCTACATCATTCAGGTCCCCGGAATCCTCTGTCTCTCTCTCTCTCTCTCTCTCTCTCTCTCTCTCTCTCTCCAACCAACTTGTTCTTAAAATTCAGGAGTGGTTGTACAGGATTGCTACCAGGAGGAAAGTAGTCACCTTTTGTTGGGTTCCGAGCCATGTTGGTATTGCAGGAAATGAGCAGGTGGATTTTTTGGCCAGGTCAGCAGCGTCTAACACATTATCCTCCAGCTGTCTCCCAGTAGGTGACTTTTTTCCATCTCCCTCTTTGTCACTTAAGCGTCGATGGCAATTGGAGTGGTCCCATGTTACTAATAATAAGCTGCGTTCCATTAAGCCCACTGTTTCGCCTTGGTCATTTTCCTCCTATCCTAACAGACGGTGGGAGACAGCGTTAGCACGTTTGCGTTTAGGCCATACCCGTCTTACACATGGCTATTTGATGGCTGGTGGAGTACCTCCTCTTTGCTTCTACTGTCAGGTTGTACTTACTGTAGAGCATCTCCTACTGGACTGCCCTCGATACTCTGCTGAGCGTCATCGTGCTTTCCCTTTCCTTGATAACTTACGCCATCCACATTCACTTGCTGATCTAGGTGAATCCACCCACGTTTCGGTTACCGCTCTCATATCCTTTTTGTCACGTATCCGTATGCTTTCCTCCATATGATTGCTTTACCTGACCGATATCAATGATTTCTTCTTTAGTGCCATATGGCCTTTGCTGCCTGGCACTAGTTTTCCTATTCAATCAATCTCTCTCTCTCTCTCTCTCTCTCTCTCTCTCTCTCTCTCTCTCTCTCTCTCTCTCTCTCTCTCTCTCTCTCTCTCTCTCACACACATACTTCACATGCACCATCCATAAAGTCGATCAGTCGACTATCAAGTAAAAAAAAAAAAGGAAAAAGTGATGCTAATCCACGTGATACCGTAGCTACACAGTATCAGGCAGTAACCTAACAACAAAACAGTATTTGTACAGTATCATAGAACCCTGATAACTCGAGTAGCCACAATGTCTGTTTTGTAGTTGGTTAAATATATCATTTGTTATTATAACAAATCGAGCTAAAGTGGCGTTCGCCTTTGTATCTGGTACCCTGAGTCTGAGTCTGAAGAATGTTACCGTTTCATTCTGATGACGTATTTGTTACTACCAGAAAATTTTGTTCAGATTTAGAAGTATTTCAAGCTGGAGGAGTTACATACAGCCTCCATCATCCCTCTCACCAGTAGATGTATGCCCCAAATTTAATAAAATCGTTTGTCGGTAGCTAGAATAACACCTCATTTGACTGAAGCTATTAACCCACAAGACAGGCATGAAGAACGCTAACAGCAAAACGAAGGAGGAGACAGAGAAATGCAGTACTCGTTCACTTTAAATGCCATCTTTAACAGGTTTAATTTCAATCCAGGGACTGATTTTCTCCCCAGTATATTCCTGCCACCTACAGACAACTTATGTTAACTTTGAGGATGGTTTGTTGTGACGGGGTTAGCAGCAGTCCCTAAGGTGAATAAAATAGTCTGCTGACAGCAAGATTAAATTACCTCATCGGCTTGAAAGGGGTATACTTCTAACACTTGCACAGAGAGAATCAAAGCCAAAAGGAAGAATAACTGAAAAAGTAAAACGCAGTACCTTTCATCGGACACCAATTTTGTATAAAAACAATTACACAAATTTAATTATTGCATAAATCCAGGACCAACAAACAGTCCACTTTTTGTATTTATTTATTTTTTAACCATTTCAGTTGTGCTATTTCTGACTTAACTATATCCAGGGTTGGCATTGATTAAATCAAATTGATTCAATCGTGATTAAATCATCGATTTTTTTGCTAAAAAAAAATCATGATTTATTTTTTTTATTTTTTTTTTTTTTTATCTAAAAGGTAACAAAAATAAAGTCTGAAGGTTTATAAAAGTTGTGTATAACTTTGTGTTGGCATTCATTTATTCAGATACCATTAAGTTTGCAGATTTTGGAGAATGGTGCCATTAGAAATAGCTGTATTGTATGACGGATAAAATATTTTTACATTGTGTAACTAAGTATGGAAATTATTTGTACATGTGAAATAATGATCCATAACTCAAAGACCAAAACCATAAGACTAGGTAGGCTATGCTTGGTCACTTAAGGCCATGTCATAATAATATCAGCTTAAGATTTTTCTGTGGTAATATAATCAGCTTTGGAATATACTGTCTTGATGACCACTGGCAACTCAGCCTTAACCAGCAGTGTACAGACAGGACTTGAACTGGTATGTATGTGGATTCTGGGCAGTGGCTTTCAGCCTGAACCATCAGTGGATAGACAGGATATGAAGTTAACAGTATTCAGTAGCTTTTGAAATATTAGCTTTATAATAAACATAAATCAAATAAATCGAATAAATAAAAATAATTGATTTTTTTCTAGATTTTTTTATTTTAAAAAATCACAAACCTTGCATATTCACCTATCACGTCACCTGTTCTCGTAATTTCTTCCCGAGCGTTCATACAATAAAATTCGAGATAATACTGGAAGATATTGACATTGCCAATTGAAAGAGATCTCCATTGTTCGTATTCAGATTATAATACACAAAATAAACGCTTAAAAAGTAATTTAGATTGAGAGTCTGTGTTTGTTTGTTTTTCGTTTGTGTGATGGGTCTGGTTGGTCGCACTTCAGATTCCAGAAGAAATCCACCAGCATGACTGGACTCCATTTTCCTTTGTCTATTCCTCATTATATATATATATATATATATATATATATATATATATATATATATATATATATATATATATATATATATATATATATATATATATATATATATATATATATATATATATATATATATATATATATGCGGAGACTTCACCGTGAAGATATGTATGCAAACTAACCACAGGAGAAATGAAAGGAACGACAGTGAGTACTTTCGTATATTACATCTTCAGACAGAGTGAGACAGAAACGTAAAGGGTAGAGGTCTTATGCACACCCGCAGCAGGTAGTGTCACACAGAACAAAGGATGACCTGAATTTTTACCTGCGGCTTAACTTCTGGTCACCTGTAGCAGGGAGTGGAACACAACAAAGGATGACTGGGCAGGCTCCAAGATTCTAGGAAGATCAAAAAGCTTAGATGAAAGAAATGTAATAGAATCTTGTCTAATTTCTGGCACATATGAAAAGAATGTAAACATGAGCTTTGGTCTTTTTAAGTGTGATAAATTGTTAACTGAATTAATTTTAAAGCAGTATCCCCCAGACTAACAACTGATTGTTCCCTGTCATCTCCTGGTGGTGTAGTCACACCTGTGTGGGACACACCAAGCATTAATCCTCTAGGTCTTAAGCAGCAGTATGTATCCCCTCCTCCTCCTCCTCCCTCCCCCCTCTCCACTTTCCCCTTCCCCTCCCCCTCTCCACTTCCCTCTTCCCCTCCCCTTCCCCCTCCCCCCTCCCCTTTCCTCCCCTCCTACTCCGTCCTCCTTTGTCACGTGCACCCCTAAGGAAGAAAAAAGAAAGGTGCCTATCACCCATCACCCATTTTTAGATTCAGGTCATCCTTTGTTGTGTTCCACTCCCTGCTGCAGGTGACCATAAGTTAAGCCGCAGGTAAGAATTCAGGTCATCCTTTGTTCTGTGTGCCACTACCTGCTGCGGGTGTGCATAAAAGACCTCTACCCTTTACGTTTCTGTAACACTCTGTCTGAAGATGTAATATACGAAAGTACTCACTGTCGCTCCTTTCATTTCTCCTGTGGTTATTTTGCATCTCTCTCTCTCTCTCTCTCTCTCTCTCTCTCTCTCTCTCTATATATATATATATATATATATATATATATATATATATATATATATATATATATATATATATATATATATATCGTGGTGGAACTTCTCCATGTTCATCCCCCCCTCCGGCATTCTCTGGGAGAAAGGACAGATGGGGATGTAGAAATGAAGTTTCAGTGACAATTTACACCCAAGACGTTGGTAGCAGTGATAAGTTCATCCATTAAAACATTATATGTTAGTCATCTGTGTGCTGTCCCAGTAGTCCACTGCACACACCCTTGAATGCACGTCATGCTGCTGACTCATTTTCATCCCTCATTGGTTCGAAATCCTTGTCAACCTCGAGTTGACGAATTTGAGGACCGACTAATATACCTTCTTTGATGTCAGCATCACTTATTTCGGAAATTTTTTTCCTTAAGTACCGGGATATTTTTCCTTGAGGTAATGGAAACATGATTTATGATGCTTCAGAGCTCTGGCAAACTGTTTCATTATGTGAAGTGGTGGCAAAATGATCTGTACTGGTGGTTCGTGAAGAATTTTGTGGAATGTGGGTGTCAGTGAATCCAGCTATGGTCAAGGTGAGCGTAGGTAATGTTCTGATCTTCCTCTGTTATCCCATTTACACAGAAAGCACATAAATTTGATATAGCCAGTTTCCAACCCGTTAACAATGGCAACAACTTTCCACTGCGCAAATAAACCATTCATCGTATTGTATCGTTCGTGTCGTTTCTGAAGACTCCAACATGCCTGCATGCCTTGGCCTTGGTCACCTAATGGCGACTGTCCACGCTTCTTGACCTCTGGATGCCCCGTTATTCAATCCCTTATCCCTCTATGACCCTTTCCTTTTTTTTTTTTTTTTCCCCCAGCCCAATCCCGACGTTCACACTTCTCACTTTCCGCACCCAGTTGTCATTCTCCATCCTCTCCACATGCCCAAACCATCTCAAACAACCCCTCTTCATCACAACATCAATACACTCCAGTCCCATCCTTCCCCTCAACTCTTTAATGCGATCTAGAATAAAAGAAAGAATTTCATGTCTTAAAATGACTGATTGAGCAGTTAGAATTGAAGACACGATGTTTCCAATGTGTACCAAAACATCTCTAATTCATTAGAGAGATTCATCAATAACCAGCCATTAGTGGCTTGGTTCATAGCTCAACCCAAGAGCATCAAACAGTACCCCGATGTTGCAAAAACAAAGGTTTTCCATTGAGCAGTATTGCTGCAAATCTGATGAGCGTTTCCTGAATGTTGTAATCCGTACATCATCCAACAGATTCCATTCCTGCAGACGGGAGGCTTGCAGTTCGCTCTGTTGTTTAGTGAGGGTTAGATGATGAACCAAATCACTAAGTACAGGCTGGATTATGAGATGCGGTTTCTTGTCAGATTCAGGTTGTTGCTCATAAGTCGGATCTTGTGATTCTGGTTCGTCAAAGCTGACCATGTCATCGTTTGGTATTTCGGATGGAGGTTGAGGGCCTGGTATATCATTGGAATGGCCAACAGGGCGAAGAGCAGACTGGAGGTTTGGGTAGACAATTACCATTTTATCCTTACTGTTGCGACCTGTAGTTTGACAAGAAAAACATCGTAGCAACACTTTTGCTAAAAATAGACGCATTTTGAGAACCTTTATTTGTCAAAGAGCATAAAGGGAAGAAAACTTACCTGTGATGTCTGTTAAGCAGAAGTAGCAGCTGAATGGTCCATCGGCTCCTCCATACCACTGGCAAACCAAATGTGAGACCAGGACTGGTGCCCTTGACCCATACCGAGAGTGAACATGTGCACCTGACACAGCATATATGAGGTGCCCATCTTTTGTCCTGATCACCCACTTGGCAGCCAAAGTACAATATTCATATAGTTTCTTCACATGTGGGGTCAGTCGTCTTTTATACTGCTTCAGTGCCAGCGATCCACATACATAACTAGAAAGCATTCAGAGAGCGCATACCTCCGCCAATGCTATTACAGGATCCGTATATCCCCACAAATTTAATCAATCCTTTCTTGGCCCGTGGCCCACTCTTCCATAACAAGCGGTCTGGAGAACTGTTGCACTGGGTGAGTGATCTTTATTGTTCTCCGGGTTTTATTATTTTCAATGCGTCTTCCTTTATTTTACTTTTATTTCGTTCATTCTTTTTCTTTCCTTTTCATTTTTTTCTGTATCCTGTAGTCTATCTGTTTAAATTTTTCATAATTTCTCCTTTCGCCGTTTTTCTCTCGTTGTTTCTGATTCCTTGTTCATTTTTTCTTCCTCTTAATACATCATGACAAGCTACGATAAAGGGCGAACTTGCAATTTTGCTGATTATCGTACATATACTTACCTGCTGTACATCAGCATAACCGTCACCACCATCATCATTATCACCTTTACTATCTTCATAATTTCTTTACCGCCTTCACCTGTATCCAGAAAATTATCCTTACCATAATAATGTTAACCTCCATCAGCATCATCAACACTACCGCCATCACCACCATTAGGTACATTAGATCAAAGCCACAAATACATTACATAGTCACAAGCTACAAGAGAGGCAGGAAGGTAGATGAAGTAAGGTGCACCCACCGGGCATTCCACTACAGGTGTACACAGTTCACACCTTTACCAATCAGGTTTGGTTTGCCTTCCTTTCTGTCTTTCTCTCTCATTTCACGTTTTCTCTCATTCCCGTTCGCCTTGCGCTTTTGTTTAATTTTCAGTTTTCTACTTTCCCCGTTTTAATTTCATGTTCTCTCTCTCTCTCTGTCTCTCTCTCTCTCTCTCTCTTTATTATTGTATCCGCGTTTTACTTCTTTTCACCTTTTGTCTTCTTCCTTTTCCTTGTAATCCTTCTATATTCACCACATTACGGCCAAGGGAAGTAGGAGTCAGGATGAAGTAAGGTGCAGCTAATGAGCGTCTAACATTTGCGTCTCAAGGTCGACCCACCCAGGACTTTATTTTCATTTTTATAATTTTATTTTTTCCCTCTTCAGTTCTTTTTCCTTATATTACACTTTTGTTTTTGGTTCTTCTTTCGCCTTTTCTTCTATTTTTTCCTTCTTTTTCAGCTTTGGTTTATATTTTTCATTCCTCTCTCATTTTATCTTTTTTGGTCCCAGTTATTTTTTTTTATATACTTTTGGACAATTCTTTGACGCTTTCTTTATTAGTTCATTCATTCTATTTCCTGTATTTTCCTTATTTTCTGATGATTCTTCCTTCTTCCCTGTTCTTTCGCTTTCTTCTCTTCTTTTTCCCTTTTACAATACCGTCACAGGCTACGAAAGAAGTTGGTGGCGAGGGGAAGCAAGGTTATCACCTTTAGCACTAACTTTCTGAGTATAACCATCGTCATCAATATTATTAGAATCACTAACACCACCACAACCATCATCATCCCCATTATCACCACCAAACCACCACCATCATCATCATAAACACCACAACCACAACGATCATCAATCCTCAGCACCACCACGACAACCATCATCATCATCACCATCAACACTACTCCCACCATCATCATTATCATCTATTGCAATACTTATTCTTATAACAATTTACCCAAACCAATTCCCACCACCGTCATCATAACTGCCTGCACTACCGTCAGCTACATTGATCTACACCCTATATTACATTATCGTCAGCTACATTGATCTACACCCTATATTACATTATCGTCAGCTACATTGATCTACACCCTGTATTACATTATCGTCAGCTACATTGATCTACACCCTATATTACATTATCGTCAGCTACATTGATCTACACCCTATATTACATTATCGTCAGCTACATTGATCTACACCCTATATTACATTATCGTCAGCTACATTGATCTACACCCTATATTACATTATCGTCAGCTACATTGATCTACACCCTATATTACATTATCGTCAGCTACATTGATCTACACCCTATATTACATTATCGTCAGCTACATTGATCTACACCCTATATTACATTATCGTCAGCTACATTGATCTACACCCTATATTACATTATCGTCAGCTACATTGATCTACACCCTATATTACATTATCGTCAGCTACATTGATCTACACCCTATATTACATTATCGTCAGCTACATTGATCTACACCCTATATTACATTATCGTCAGCTACATTGATCTACACCCTATATTACATTATCGTCAGCTACATTGATCTACACCCTATATTACATTATCGTCAGCTACATTGATCTACACCCTATATTACATTATCGTCAGCTACATTGATCTACACCCTATATTACATTATCGTCAGCTACATTGATCTACACCCTATATTACATTATCGTCAGCTACATTGATCTACACCCTATATTACATTATCGTCAGCTACATTGATCTACACCCTATATTGCATTATCGTCAGCTACATTGATCTACACCCTGTGTTACATTATCGTCAGCTACATTGATCTACACCCTATATTACATTATCGTCAGCTACATTGATCTACACCCTATATTACATTATCGTCAGCTACATTGATCTACACCCTGTGTTACATTATCGTCAGCTACATTGATCTACACCCTGTGTTACATTATCGTCAGCTACATTGATCTACACCCTATATTACATTATCGTCAGCTACATTGATCTACACCCTATATTACATTATCGTCAGCTACATTGATCTACACCCTGTGTTACATTATCGTCAGCTACATTGATCTACACCCTGTGTTACATTATCGTCAGCTACATTGATCTACACCCTATATTACATTATCGTCAGCTACATTGATCTACACCCTATATTACATTATCGTCAGCTACAAGAGAGATATTGATCAAGATGAAGTAAGGCGTAGCGGCCAGGGACTCTACTACACCTTTACCAAGTTCAAAAGTGGCTGGGTTGGGCCTCCTTTTCTGTCTTTCTTTTTCTTTCTATTTTGTCACTGTCTCTTTACGTTTCTCATTTTCTTTCCACTCTATCTTGCTCATTTTCTTTGTTCACTATATTACATCAACAAAAGCTACACTAGAGGTATGAGGGGAGATGAGGTAAGGTGGAGCGGCCTGACACTGTACGAGTACTACAGGTGTACTGAGTGAACACTTTTACTATTTATTCTTGATTGTACTTCTTTGTACCTCTCGTTGTTTCCTTCATATTTGCATTTTATTCTTTCTTTACCATTACTTACCTTTTTATCTATTCCTCTCTTGTACTTATCGTCTTCGCTTTCTCACTTTCATTATTATTATTTTTTTTTTTTTTTAATCTCCTTCCTTTGCTTTCCTATTGATTCCCCTTGCGTTCATCGCTATATTACAGCAACAAAACAACAAGAGAAATAGGAGCCAAAGTGAAGTAAGGTGGAGCGGGGCGAGTCACAAAGGTGTCGCCAGTTCAACCCAGCGACATATTAGGGTTCCTCTTTTCACTAGCCGCGATAGCGAAGCTGGTATTGTTTTCTGTTTGTCTGTCTGTCCATGTTTCTGTTAGCACGATAACTTCGCAACCTCTCGATATATCATCACAAAATTTTAAAGGTGTGTAGTAGGAAAACAATAGATCACGAGTTCGATATTGGTGAAAGTTGGTCAAGGTCTGTGTGTCTGTTACCAAGATAAGTTCGCAACCCCTCAAGATATCAACAAATTTTACAGGTGTGTAGAAGGGATTGAAATCTCCTACGGGTTCGAAATGGGTGAAAGTAGGTCAAGGTCAAGATTATATTCCGAGCCTCGCAAGATATGTATCGGCTAGCGGCTGGTGTGATTCCCCTCTTGAGAGGAGGCCTCTATTTTTGTTTCTCAATTTGTTTATACTTCCTTTATTTGGTTTTATATATTCATTGAGTTACGTTTCATTTCTCCGTGTGTTCTTCTTCATTTCCTTCCTCCTGTTTCTTGTTTCTTTTCTCTTTTCCCTCTTTCACGTTTTTTTTTTTTTTTTTTTTTTTTTTGGTCCCACATTGTCTTTTTTCTTTGTTTCCTTTTATTTTTAACGGGCTACTTTTTAATATTGTGTCATTTCTACTTCCATTTTTATTCAAGTTATCTGTTGCTTTCCTCTCCTTCCTTCTCCCTTTCCTTCCTCCTTTTCTCTTATATACATAACATCAAGCTACAAGAGATGGGAGGCGAGATGAAGGAAGCTTATCATCTGCAGTGCCGACCAGCATCATTATTACCAACACTGCCGTCATGCTTTTCATTAAGGTCATGATCAACATTGTTTTGCGAGTATATATAACTTTCATTGTATCGTCAAAGCTAAATAGCATTGCGATCATCATCATCATCATCAACACCACCGTCATCTTCATGATCATCACCTCCATCATCATCACCATTACTGTCATCATCATCATCATCATCATAACTGCCAGCAGCATCAGCGACTGCATAGATGTAAGCATTATAATACAGCATCACAAGCTGCAAGAGAGGCAGGAGGCGAGATGCAATAAGGTGCAGCGGCCTCGGACACTACTACACCTGTACCCAATTACAACATTTACCAGTTATCCTTCATTGGCTTTATTTATACCTTTATTGACTCATTCTTTATTTCATATTTCACTTTCTTTTTCTCCTTTTCGACTCTCTCTCTCTCTCTCTCTCTCTCTCTCTCTCTCTCTCTCTCTCTCCAGATCTTTGTATTTTTGTTTAATATTTCTCTCATGTATATTAATTTTTTCTTTTTTTTTTTCACTGAAGTACCTTCTTTTCCAAATATTTCTATCTTGTTTTCTCTGTTGTTTTCTTTCACCTTCTTCCTTCTTTTCATCTCTTGCTATTTTGCGGTATTAAAAGCTACAAGGGAGGTAGGGAAAGAAATGAGGATACATTATTATTATCTGTAGGCAACTAACCTGCCGGATATATATTATTATCATCCCGACCACCACTGCCACAGCAACCACCACCATCATCATCATCATCAGCAGCAGCAGCAGCACCATCACTTTTTTTTATTGTTTTTCCCCACTAACTCGATGGAATATATAATCAAGACGATATTACCGCTCTGCATAATTTCCATAAAACTTACATAATGGAAAATGTGAGTGCGTGTAAGTACTTGGGTAGTGTGATGAGTAAGGATGGAAGTTTAGAGGGCGAAGTGCTTGAAAGGGTACAACAAGGAAGAAAGGTTGCTGGTTCCTTGAAAGCAGTGATAAGAAACAGGGAAGTGTTATTGGAAGTGAAAAAGTCACTGCATGACAGTATTGTAATATCATCTCTAATGTAAGGAAGTGAAGCTTGGACCTTGTTGGAAGGACACAAGTCAAGAGTGAGAGCAGTGGAAATAAGTTATTTGAGAGGAGCCTGTGGAGTCGCATGGAGAGACAGACTGACGAAAGAGGAAGTAAAGGAGCGTTGTGGTGTGGATGTGGATGTGATAGGGAGCGTTAGAAGAAACACACTGAGGTGGTTTGGCCATGTGGAGAGGATGGAGAGTGAGAGACTGACGAGGAAAGTGTATGTGAGCGAGGTGGAGGGGGGGAGAGGGAGGGGGAGGCCAAGGATGAGATGGAGGGATGGAGTAGAGAGAGATCTGAGAGAAAGAGGTGGGGGGGGGTAAGGCAGTGCAATGGTGGGGTACAGGGCGAAATGGAGGCGATTTGTTTGTGGCCACCCCTTACGGGCTTAAAGTGTCTGGCAATAGATACATAGAAACTTACATAATTAATACCATAATCTAGTATTAATGTAAAGATGTCAATTTTAAGTCAAGCTGAAGTAGGCAGAGTATAGCAGCATATCCTAGTGTTAATATCCTGTTACGGCTCAGCATTCAAGATGGATAGATGGCAATTATAGGCCAAGTTAAAGTGTGCAGAGTATTAAGTCATAAACACCAAGATAGGTAGGTATATTACAGCATCACAAGCTACTGGAGAGGTAGGAGGATAGATGAAGTAAGGTACACCGGCCTGGCACTCTACTACACCTGTACCCAGTTCAAACCTGCACCCACAACAACAGCCCCTCCTATTCTTTTCTTCCTTTTTATCCTTTTCTTTCTTTCTAAAATTTCCTCTTGTCTTGTGCTCTTTCCCTCTTTTAATTTCTGTGTTTTATACCTTTCCTGCATTTCTCTTGTTTCTTGTGTTTTTTTTTTTCTTGTTTGTTCATTGTTTTTAAATGTCTCTGGTTCACATTGTTCATCCGTTTTTTCTTCTCACTCATCTTTCTTTCTTTGTTTTTGTCTTTCTCTGTCCACTATATTAGCACATCACAAGGTTGTAAAGGTAGGTAGGGAGATGAAGTAAGGTGGAGCGGCCTGGGACTACTGCAGGTGTTCCCAGTTATTATTTTTACCATCCATAATTCACTGCCCTTCTTTTTCCCTCTTCTTATTTAATTCTTTTCTCCTCCTTTAATTCTTGATTTGCGTCGTCAGTACATTCCGTATCTTCTCTGCTTCTTAATTTACATTTTTCCTTCTGTTTTCTTGCTTTTTGTTGTTTCTTTTTTGTCCTGCCTTTCTCTTTTTTAACTCCTTTTGTCATTTTCTCTCCTCTTGTTGTATGTTAGTTTTTCATTCAATTTCCCCATCTCTCGCTTCTCGTACAGTCTATGTTCTACGTTTTCTTTTAACTTTCTCTCTCTCTCTCTCTCTCTCTCTCTCTCTCTCCATTAGATTACAGCAATCAAACAACAACAGAAATAGGAGCCAAGGTGCAGTAAGGTGGGGCGGCCTGACATTCTAACAATGGTGTCTCCAGTTCAGTCCTACATGACGTCCTTTGGTTCCTTTTTTGTTCTGTCTTCATATCCAGTTTCTATTGTTTACTTTTTTCTGTTTATTCCCCTTTCTTTCTTTTTCCCTCTTGTCCTTTCTCCTTCTGAACCATTCTTTTTCCCGGTTAATTTTTATTCCTTTTCTTCCATATTTTATCCATTTTAATATTTTCGTTTATCTTATCAGTCTTCATTTACTTGTCATTTTCGCTCACTGTCTTTCCTGTTTTATTTTTCTGGTATTTTCTCTAAATTCCTTTTCATTACTCCCAGCCCCCTTTCCTCCTCCTTTCTTTCTGCACTACATTACAGCAGCGCAAGCTACAAGAGAGGCAGGAGGTGAGATGAAGTAAGGTGGAGCGGCATGGGACTTTACTGCAGGTGTACTGAGTTAACACCTGTGTCATTTATATCTCATTACCACCGCCAGCGATGTTCAAGGATGTTACGTATTCACCCGTGTCTGTCTGTCTGTCTGACCGTCTTATTTTTCTGGCTGTTTTAGAACAAGATATTTAAAAAAGCTGGAAGGTTGAGCGACATTAGATTCTAACAAAAGTAACCTGGATTTTATTCTACTATTGAAGCCGATTTTTTTAAAAGTCCTTTTTCTTCATTTTTTTTCTTTTTTGTTTCTCTTCTATTCTCGCTGTTTTTTCTTGCCTTTCATTCTTTATCCATATTTAGTACTTCTTCATCATTTCTCTTCTAGTCGTTTCCTTTCATTCTTTTTATACCATTTTTTATTTCTCGTTCTTTTTCGTTTAGTCCATCATTAATTTTTCTTTATCCAATTAGTACTTAGTTCTCTCTCTTCATCCTATTCCTCCACTAAATTACAGCATCGCACATATACACGAGAGGTACCAGGCGAGATTGAGGAAGATTTTATTCTCAGTGTTAACCCGCTGGACATCACTATCATCAGACCACCACCACCACCACCACCACCACCATCGCTGCCACCACTACCACTACCAACATCCTCCAAACCACCACCAGCAACACCACCACCATCATTATTCATACAGTTATCCTTATACTTATCAAAACTATCTTACATCACCATGACCATCACCAAAATCATCACCACCACCACCACAGACATCAACATAATCACATCCACTACCACCATTAGTTACATTAGATCAAAGTCACAACTATATTACAGCATTACAAACTACAGTAGAGGTTGGAGGCGAGATGAAGTAAGGTCAGCGGCCTGGCACTCTGATAAAGCTATCCACTTAACACTATTACCATTTATACCTTAGCTTCAGTCCTTCTCCATTTTCTCTTTTATTGCACGTTTTGTTTCATTCCTGAACTACTCCTGTTCATTTTCTTTTAAATATCCCTGTTTATTTCCCCATCATTTCCTTCTTCTTGCTTATTTGTATTTTAGTTTTCATTTTTTTCTCAAATAATTTATTTTTATTCCTTTTTTTTTCTCGCTTTCATTCTTTCCCTGGCTATTTTCCTCTGCTCTTCCTTCTTTTTCATCGTTTTCCTTCTCTCTCGTGCCTTCAATGTATTACATAAAACAAGCTACAAGAGAAGTAGGAGCCAATGTGAAGCCAGATGGAGTGACCTGAGATTCTAACAAAAGTGTTTCTACTTTTACCATGTCCGACCTGCTGCATCATTTTTATTACTGTGTAGCCTACTAATCCCCTCCCCTTACTTTCTTCTCTTTTTTCTTCCTTGTTTCTCGTTCACTTTTTTGTTGGTTCTCTTGTTCTTTCCACCTCCATTGTACAGTACTTACTTTAAACTTTTTCTCGTTTTATACGTTCATTACATTCCCTATTCATTTTTACGTTCTGCTTCCTGTCTCCTATGTTTTGACAACATCTGTGCTCTCGGTTTTATTTCCCATTGTAAGTTGACCCTATTATTTTTTTCACATTTTTCGCTTCATTATAATTGTTTTTTTTATTTCTGCCTTACTTTATAACGTGACAAGCAACAAGGAGGGTAGGGGAGAGATTAAGTAAATTTATTAACGTCAGTATTAATCCACTTTTACACCACCATCATCATCACCATCGTCGTCGTCGTCAACACCAACACCAGCACTAAAATCAAAATCGTCATCACCACCACCATCAGCATCTGCATAGTTCAGTGCACTAAATTACATCATTACAAGCCATAATAGAGGTAGAACTCAAGATGAAGTAAGGTGGCCTGGCACTCCACTGCACCTGTACCCAGTTCAAATCTTCACTTCATCGGCGCTACTCTCCTTTTCTAGCCATTTCCCCCTCCAGTTATTTTCTTGCTTCTTTCCTTTGAACATCTATTCACTGTTGTTTTTCTTGACGTATTTCTCCTTCACGTTTTCTTTCTTCCCTTCTTCTCATTGTCTCAGCAATCATCCCCTGTCAATGTATCTTTTTATTTTCTTGATTTTCTTCTAATTCACTTTTCTTTCTTCTTTCTTATATGACTACTGTAATATGTGAATTCCATTAATAGGTGTATGTTTTATCCATGTTCTGCTTGACCTCCTGTTGTATGGAGAAGATGACCTCTGTTGTGCAGCCAGGATATATTTTAATCGTCAATCAGTCAACCACCACCACCATCACCACCGCCACCATCATCATTATACACATTTATCATTATCATCTATAAATTAAAACTTAATCCGCCGGCACCATCACTACCAACATCATCGCCATCATTATCAACACCAGTATCATCATTATCATCATCATCATCACCACCACCACCACCACCACAATTACCTTCATTAATCAAAATCACACATGTATTGCGGGTGGACCTGTCTAGGACTCTACTACAGGTGTGCTGAGTTAATTCACTTCAGTATATCCATTCGCTTCTTTTCGTTCTCCATTTTCCTCACCTTATGCCTCTCCTGCTGTTGTTTCGCTTTTTTTCCATCATTTTTTTTCGCTTCCTCCTTTATTATTTGTTGTTTCATTTTTTTCTTTTTGTCTCTCTGTATTCATTCATTTTTCTTTCTTTCTTCTCCACCTATTTCTTTCCTTCCTTCTCCTTCTCGGTTTTTTCTTCGCTATATTACGATAAAAAAATACAAGAGTGGTAGGAGCCAAGGTGGATGGACCTCAGAATCTATCAAAGGTATCAGGAGTTCAACTCTTGCTTCCCAGACTCCTTCTCATTTTATAAATATTTCATCTACTTTGTTTTATCCTAATTACTCTTGTGGTCCTTTTTCTGTTTTGTCGTTCGTCTATTTGTCTTTCTCTGTTTTCTCCACTTTCTCTTTTATATTTCTTTCTCTTTTCTTTTTCATCCCATTCATTTTATTTATCCCATTCTATGCTGTTTCTCTGTCTTCCGTTTTTCTCCCTGTAATTTTTGTTTTAATTTTTATGCTTATCATTTTCATTTAACCCATATCTTTTTCCTCGTCGCTTCTCCTTTGCTTTTTCCATTATATTATTTCACAGCCTGCAAAAAAAAAACGTAGTGTTATCCTGATCATTACTAATCTGCATCATCACCACCACCAACGGCACCATCATTATCCATACAGTCATAATTAGTGTCATTAATAACCTACACTAGTGTCACCATCAACATCATCATTACCACCGTCATCAGGAGCACTGTCATCATCACTACCACCATCACCATTTATGTTCTCCGCCCAGCCCTACCCACCACCATCCCAGCTTTATTGATTTTATTTACACCCACCTTGACCTCTAAGCTTTTATCGCCATAATTTAATGACTTGTTTCTCTGATGGTGCTAATTTAGTACTAAAAATTAGATGCCATTGCCTGCAATAGTTTTGGCACAATGTTGGCAAGAGTGTGACAGACAAAGCAAGCCAGCCAGTACCATAACCTCCTTGTCGTAGGTAATAATGCCATTGTAACCCCTTCAGCCGGAGGATGTATTTTGTATTTTGTTATTGCTATCTCCAGACGATCTCACCAGCTTAGGAGAGACTCTTGCAAGTGAAGGCGTTAAATACAGCCTTCATTAACCCCTTCAGTACAACACCTGCCTCACAACTCCAACAAAATCATCTGCACCTACCAAGAATACACTCCAAGCAGCCATCATCCTACTTGTTGGTGTTGTTGGTGTGGACCCAGGTTCATCTGACACGTGAACACTCTCTGGAGAAAGAGGGCAAGAACACTCTCCCAGTAGCCCTGCTTGTCCTGAGAGGCGAGGACAAGGGGTCAGGTTGTATCCAGTCTTTCTCTCTTTACTGATAATTATGATGATGATGATGATGATGATTAATGAATCATGGTGAATGATGAATAATGAAACATCATGATGATGATGATAATGGTGATGATGATCGTGACGATGATGATAATGATGCTTGATGGATAATGAAACATGACAATGCTGCTGCTGCTGCTGATGATGATGATGATGAGGTGGAGGTGAAGGCGGAGGACGACGATGACGAGGACTGTGGTGAGAGTTGTGTTGACTAAGGTGGTGATGGTGATGTACAGGGGATGAAAAAAGTATGGCGGATGATGAGTACGATGATATGGGAACTGCTCATCATAACTTGTGAAGTTGGCAGAACACTGATGTGTTATGGTATAAATATACAAACAATAACACTAGCGACTATAAAACGCCACAAGCCAGCGATATATGGCATCCTTATGTCAGCAGGTTTACCAAGGTGGGCAAAAATCCTGAAGCCTTTTCCAACAGGCAGCGTACGTGGTGTGCAACTGTTTGGCGGCAAGTGTGCACCGATACTTTGTTGATCCAGTGTACAGTAGGTTAGTAGTGATGGTAAATACATCCCTTCAACTACCCTAATGCCTCTCTTGTATCGCCGTTATATAAGGCACAGAGGGAGGAGGAGAAGTAGGAAGAATATTAGGGCGAGAAGAAAGGTTATGAGAAAGAAAAAAAGCTAAAACTAAAATGTAAAAGGAGAGAAAAAAAAGTTGAAGGAATGAAAATGAAATGTTAACAAAAGAGGACGACAAGGAGGAAGTGATGAAAATGGGCTCATCGAGAGAAACGAGAACGAAAAAATAAAGAAATGAATATGAAAGAAGGAAAAAAACAGTAATGTAGTAAACACACCAGTGCTAATAAAATGTATGGTTTACTGCTGCAGTTCTCTTTCCCACCAGGCAGTCCCACAGTCACTTAATTCTACGGTCTTAGTCTGCCATGTTTAACAATTTAAATCAGCGCCTTCCTCAGCGGGTGCCAATAACATTTATAATTTCCTGCATCGGGATCCGGATCCACCTGAATATCGTCTCAACTCTTCCTCTACCCACTGTCCACCTGTATATCATGCAGTATTTCGGTGAAATCCAAATACAATTAAAAAAAAAAAAAAATGTTTTGTGCTCAGACAGACAAACAGGGAAACAGACATGGGCAAACACAGAACGTCCCCGAACTTTGCTGCGAAGATATTGGGGAAGGAGGGAAGGACAAAAAACAATGGACCAAAGTACAAGAAAAAAAGGCAAAGAAAGATTATGAAAACAACAACAACAACAACAAAAACAGAAAAGTAGGCCGATCAAGAAAATTCAACCGCGAGACATCTTTGTTAGAATCCCAGGCGGCTGCACCTTACTTCACCCCTGGCTCCTGCTTAGCTCGTAGTTGTGTTGCTGCAATATAGTGGAGAGAGAGAGAGAGGAATAAAAAGACAGAAACAATGAAGAGGAAAAAGAAGGGGAAAAATAAGAAAAGGACAAAGGAAAGAAGGGCGAACAAAAAGAATGAAATTTGAAGAAGAAAGAATGGGAGACAAAAATGAAATAAAAGATGACATTAAGGATAAGGAAACAAAAGTGAAAAAAAAAATTGAACTTTAAATATAAAAGGTAAAAGTGTTACCTGGGTTCACCTGTGCCAGGCATCGTTACCTTGCTTAATCTCACATCCTACCTCTCTTGTACCTGATGATGCAGTGCTATAGTGGAGAAAGACAGAGAAAATATATAAAGAACAGAATGTGAGAAGAGAGAAACAAAGAAATAGGGAAGAGAAAGAACAGGATGAGGAACAAGACCAGAAAGAGAAGGGGGAAGACGGAAAAGGAAAGGCGAGAGAATGGAGGTAGAAACGTAAAAAGAAAGAACGATAGAAAACCAACAGTAATGAAAAATGAAAGGGAAAGGATGGAAACGGAGAGGCCATGGTAACAGCAATAAAAAGAAAGCAGCAGCTAGACGTGGCGAAGGACTGAACTCGATACACCTGTAGTACAGTCCCCGTCCGTTCCATCTCATGTACCTTCCTGGCTCTCTTATAGACTGTGATACTGGAATATGGTGGAGAAAGGACATTCTGAAGGAAAGAAGATAACTAATGGAAAACAGAGAGGAAAACTTATTTTCTCTTTAGGCATTCCATTGTTTGTTTCCTCTTTCTTTCTCCACTATACTACATCACAAGGTGTACATGAGAAGCAGGAGGCGGGATGAGGTCAAGTGGAGCGGCCTCAGGTGTACTGAGTTTGACCTGTTCCACATTAATATATCTTTTCTTTCTCTTTCCTTTTGTTTCTAGCTGTTTTTCTTTCTTTTTTCCTTCACTTATTTTCTTTCCTTCAGAGTGTCATCTTTCCAGTCTTTTTTCCTTTGTCCTTTCTTCACCATATTACAGCATCACAGTCTATAAGAGAGCCAGGAAGGTATATGAGATGGAAAGGACGGGGACTGTACTACAGGTGTATCGAGTTCAGTCCTTCGGCCAATGTATCTGCTGCCTTCTTTTTATTGTTTTTTTTTTTTGTTTTTTTTTTCCATGGCCTCTTTCCGTTTCCACCATTTTCTTTCATTTTTCATTCCTGTTGGTTTTCTATCCCTCTTTCTTTTTATTTTTCTACCTCCATTCTCTCATTTTTTTTTTTTCCTGTTTTCCCTCACCGCTTTCTGTTCTTGTTCCTCATCCTATTCTTTCTTTTCCTTATTTCTTTGTTTCTCCCTTATCACTTTCTATTCTTTTAATTATTTTTTGTCTTTCTCCATTATAGCACAATATCATCAGGTACAAGAGAGGTAGGATTTGAGATGAAGTAAGGTAACGATGCTTGGCACAGGTGAACCCAGTTAACATTTTTATAATTCAGTTCTCATTTTTCACTTTAGTTTCCTTATCCTTCATGTCTCTGTTTCATTTTTGCCCTACATTTTTCTTCTTAAAATTTCACTCTTTTCTGTTCCCATGCCTTTTTCCTTCTTTTTCCCCTTCTTTTCCTCTTCATTACTTCTGCCTTTTCATCCCTCTTTTCTCCTCTCTCTCTCTCTCTCTCTCTGCAGTATATTACTGCAACACAACTACAAGCTAAGCAGGCGCCTGGGATTCTAACAAAGGTGTCTCGCGTTGAAGTCTTTTCTCGAGCTGCCTCCTTTTTTTTTTTTCCTCCATTTTTCTCTTTCTTTGTCTTTTTTCTGTACATTTGTTCTTTTGTTTTTTGTCCTTTCTTCTTTTCTCCTTACCTCTGCAACGACGTTGGTGGACGCTTTGTATCTGCGCATGTCTGTTGGCATGTTTATCTGTCTGAGAACAAAGCATTTTTTTTTTTTTATGTTACTGGATTTCACTGAAATACTGTATGGTGTATAGGTCGGCAATGAGTAAAAGAAGAGTTGAATAGATTTTGAGGTGGGTCCGGATCCCGATGCAGGAAATTGTAAATTTATTTGGCTCTAGTTGAGGTATGCACTGATTGTGGTAGGTGGGGGCGCTCACAATCCACTCACTTGATGTAGTGTTGCTTTGGGTGTCTGCCTTTTCCTCTCTCCCTCCCATCCTCTTCTATCTTTCTTTCCTTCATTCTTTCCCTTCTTTCTGCTTACGGGTGACTTTAAACTCCCTCTTCTTTCTTTCCTTCATTCGTTCCTCTTCCTTCTGCCTGTGAGTGACTCTGCACTGAGTGACAAGCCAAATGGTTTCCGGTACACCAGGAAACCATTTGCTACGCTGGGTGGTAACCATGTAACCAAATTATGGCGCCTGGTGGTTTAATGGGTAATTAAGGCACTCCACTCGGATTGAGCCGGTGAAGGTTTCTATCCAAGGAGTGGTTGGGGTTTATTGCTCAAGTATTGCCACTCAGGGATGAGTGAGGCTGGTCACTCTCATCTTCAATGTCAGGACCAACTTGCCAAGCCCCAGGCTCCTACGCTTCTCATGGGGCAACATAGGATTAAATGGATGACTAAGACCGTAGGATTAAGTGACTGAGACTGCCTGGCAGGAAAGAGCAATTACAACAGCATATCATACACTTTACTGGCACTGGTGTGTTTGATAGATTTCTATTTTGTTCCCTTCTTTCACAGTCATTTCCTTATTTTTTTTAATTACTTTCTCTTTACTCCTGACGCATCAATTTTCTTTACATCCTCATTTCTGACCTTCTTTGTTAATATTTCTTATTGGTTCGCTCTTTTTTTCCTTTTATTTTTCTTTTACCACTGTTTCTTTCTCATTATCTTTCTCTTCGCCCATATTATATTCTTTCCCTTTCTTCCACCTTCCCCTTCGCCTTACATAACGGCATAGCAGGTACAAGAGAGGCATTAGGGTAGTTGAAGGGATGTATTTACCATCACTACTAACCTACTGTACACTGGATCAACAAAGTATCGGTGCACACTTGCCGCCAAACAGTTGCACACCACGTACGCTGCCTGTTGGAAAAGGCTTCAGGATTTTTGCCCACCTTGGTAAACCTGCTGACATAAGGATGCCATATATCGCTGGCTTGTGGCGTTTTATAGTCGCTAGTGTTATTGTTTGTATATTTATACCATAACACATCAGTGTTCTGCCAACTTCACAAGTTATGATGAGCAGTTCCCATATCATCGTACTCATCATCCGCCATACTTTTTTCATCCCCTGTACATCACCATCACTAACAACAAAACTCTCATCACCGTCATCGTCATCGTCGACGTCGTCTTCCTCCTCCACCTTATCATCATCAGCATTATAATTATCATGTTTCTTTATCCCTCATTCACAATGTTTCGTTAATCATCGTCATCATCATCATCATCATCTTCATCATCATCATCATCATCATCATCATCATCATTATCAGTAAAGAGAGAAAGACTGGATACAACCTGACCCCTTGTCCTCGCCTCTCAGGACAAGCAGGGCTACTGGGAGAGTGTTCTTGCCCTCTTTCTCCAGGGAGTGTTCACGTGTCAGATGAACCTGGGTCCACACCAACAACACCAACAAGTAGGATGGTGGCTGCTTGGAGTGTATTCTTGGTAGGTGCAGATGATTTTGTTGGAGTTGTGAGGCAGGTGTTGTACTGAAGGGGTTAATGAAGGCTGTATTTAACGCCTTCACTTGCAAGAGTCTCTCCTAAGCTGGTGAGATCGTCTGGAGATAGCAATAACAAAATACAAAATACATCCTCCGGCTGAAGGGGTTACAATGGCATTATTACCTACGACAAGGAGGTTATGGTACTGGCTGGCTTGCTTTGTCTGTCACACTCTTGCCAACATTGTGCCAAAACTATTGCAGGCAATGGCATCTAATTTTTAGTACTAAATTAGCACCATCAGAGAAACAAGTCATTAAATTATGGCGATAAAAGCTTAGAGGTCAAGGTGGGTGTAAATAAAATCAATAAAGCTGGGATGGTGGTGGGTAGGGCTGGGCGGAGAACATAAATGGTGATGGTGGTAGTGATGATGACAGTGCTCCTGATGACGGTGGTAATGATGATGTTGATGGTGACACTAGTGTAGGTTATTAATGACACTAATTATGACTGTATGGATATTGATGATGCCGTTGGTGGTGGTGGTGATGCAGGTTAGTAATGACCAGGATAACCTGATGTTATCTTTTGATGCTTGTGTTGCTGTAACATAATGGAGAAAGCAAGGCGGAAGGGAGAAGAAAAAAATGGATAAAAATGAAAATGCAAATATAAAAGAAATGATAAAAGTAAACAAAAATTACAGGAGAAAAAATGGACGGCAAACAAAGGTGAAAAAAAATGGGAGACAAAAAAAAAACTTATAAAGGGGATAAAGAGACAGAATGGAGAAAGAAATAAAAATCAGTTAACAAGAGGGAATGGGGGAACGCTGAAGACGAAAACGACAAAACGGAAAAAGTAACCAAACAAGAATATCTGGAAACGAAAGAACGGAAAACAAATATATAAAATAAAAATGAACAGGAGACTAAAGATTGACTGTGAAACTTAACACCTTTGTTATAATCTCAGTCCTCTCCACCTTACCTCACCTTGGCTCCTACATCTCTCGAAATTTTTTGTTCTAATGTAGTTAAGAAATAACTGAGAAAGTAAAACGATGATTTGTAAGAGAGGGTAAAAAAAAAAAAAGATGAGGAAAAGAGGAATGAGAAGAATGAAAGAAAAAACAAAGGAGAGGAGGAAGGAAAGGACAAAGAATAATGAAGGGAAAAAATGAATAAAAAGGGGAAAGGGAAAAGGAAAGACAGAAAAGAAGAAAGCTGAGAAATAAAAGGAGGCAATGGATATAATAAAAGGTGTTAAATCAGTACACCTGTAGTAGAGTCCTAGACCGCTCCACCTTACTTCGTCTCCTGGCTCTCGTGTAGCTTGTGATGCTGCAATATATATGTGTGACTTTGATCTGATGAAGTAATTGTGATGCTGATGACGATGATGATGATGCCGGTGATTAACGTCATCTCTAGCTGATAACGATAACTATGTATAATTATGGCGGTCCTGATAGTTGATTGCTTGACTCTCTCTCTCTCTCTATATATATATATGGTTGCTTAACAACAGAGGTTAATGCCCCTTCACCAAAGGAGTGAAAGCAGAGCATGATTAATAATACACTATATATATATATACAGTATATATATCATCATCATCATCAGCCGTTGAGGTCCACTGCAGGACCGGCCTATCCCTCCCGAAGCAGGGACGATACAGCCAATGTATCTCTACCAAGTGGCTTAGGCTTTCTGGTAGAGACTGTATTGTAAGGTGAGAAGTGCTTGTGAGTGTGACTGTAGTGTTGTAGAGACTTTGGATGTGTGTGTAGTTTGTGAACCAAGTGTAATCGGCCCGCCTTAAGCCGATTGGGTGCAAGCATACTAGTATGCGACACTGGTTCAACCACAGCACCCCTTGTGTCCGCCAAAGTAGCAAGTGGCTTGGTGAACCTTCCCAAAGTTTTTACAACTCTGGCGGGAGGCGAACCCCCGCTCACCAGCGTGCGAAACGCACACTCTACCACTGTACCACAGAGGCTATATATATATATATATTATATATATATATATATATATATATATATATATATATATATATATATATATAAGTAGTAATCCAGCTCCGATATACTCATTAAATCGTCAACAACACACCATAAAACTATGCATACACGTAAATCCACTACAGTTAAAACTAAAATACAGAAGAGTACAGAAGATGAAAACTTCCTTTACCGAGCATCTTACCTCTGTTGTTGCTGGGATGACGTAATATAGTGAAGAAAAATAAAAAGACAAAACAGAAGAGGAAGATAAAAAAAAGAAAAGACACATATTAAGAGAGAAGGAAAGGAGATAGAAAATAATTTGGAATCAAAGAAAAAGGAAAAAAGAGGACACAACAATAAATGAAACGAAAATCAAGAAAGTAAGAAGAGTTTGACATACTCGTAAATTAAAAACGATACATGAGACAATGGGAGGAAGTGAAAATACAAAAGGTAAAGGAAACACACATCTAGAAAGAAAGAAAGAAAGAACGAATGAATGATGCAAGAAATTCAGTCGATGAGGAAATGGTGTGAAAAAGAGAAAGGGGGTTACGCTGGTGAAGATTTGAACTGGGTAGAGGTGTAGTAGTGGCAGGCCACTCCACCTTACTTCACCTTGTCTCCTACCTCTGTTATGGCTTGTAATGATGTAATATAGTGCACTGAACTATGCAGCTGCTGATGGTGGTGGTGATGCCGATTTTGACTTTAGTGCTGGTGTTAATGGTGGTAGTGATGACAAAGATGATGATGAGGGTGGTGGCGGTGGTGATGCTGTTAGTACTGATGTTAACCTTACGTAATCTCGCCCCCTACCTTCTTTGTATCTTGTCATGTTGCAATGTAACGCAGAATGAAGACGAAGAAAGACAAATAATATACGAGAGAAATTAGGGAAAAATAAATAAATAACTGAGTGAACTTTCAATGGAAAAGAAAACAGAGCACATGGAAAATGTCAAAGAATAGGAGTTAGGAAGCAGAAAGAAAAAAAAAAAGCATTTTGAATATAAAGAAGAAAACGAAAAACCGTTTAAAGTAACTGAAATGGAGAAGGGAGGAAAGAAAATGAGGAAAAACAAATGAATAAACAAGAAACTAAAGGTAAATAAACCAATAAAGAGAGAAGGAAACAGAAGGGGTGGGAAAATAATAGATATGATCCAGCAGGTCGACATAGTAAAAGTGGAGACACCTTTGTTAGAATCTCAGGCCGCTCCACCTGGCTTCACCTTGGCTCCTACTTCTCTTGTAGCTTATTTTATGTAATATACTGAAGACACGAGAGAGAAGGAAGACATGGAATAAATTATATGGATAAAGATAAAACAATGAGAAAGAAATGAGCAAGAACAAAGAAATTAACTGGGAAGAAACAAGAGATATTTAGAAGAAAACGAACAGGGGTAGTAAAGGTACGAAACTAAACGTGAAATAATAGAAGGAATGAAAACGAAAATGAACGCAGCTAAGGTATAAATGGTAATAGTGTTAAGTGGATAGCTTTATCAGAGTGCCAGGCCGCTGACCTTACTTCATCTCGCCTCCAACCTCTACTGTAGTTTGTAATGCTGTAATATAGTTGTGACTTTGATCTAATGTAACTAATGGTGGTAGTGGATGTGATTATGATGATGTCTGTGGTGGTGCTGCATCAGCAGCTACAAGAGAGGCAGGATGCCAGATGACGCAAGGTGGGGCGGCCTGGGACTCTACAACATGTGTACCAAGTTCAAACCTTCATCTGATCATCATCACGTCTCACTCTCCTTATGTCTCTCTTATTCTCTCTCTATCCCTTATTTAATCATTCATTTTTTTCTTTTTCTTAATTCTTCCTTTTTGATAATATTCATTATACTTTTGAGTATCACCCTCGTTTTAATTATATGTAGTTTTCAAAGTGGTCTTTCGTTTACTATATATTTCTTTTCTAATTTGTTTGTCCTCATCTTTTCCCTTATTTTACCCTTTTTTTTTCTCACTCCATTTTTTTCCTCTTTTCTTTTCTCACTCCATTTTTTTCCTCTTTTCTTTTCTCACTCCATTTTTTTCCTCTTTTCTTTCTCTACAACATTACATCACCATCAGCTACAAGAGAGGTACAAAGGGTGATGAAGGTGAGGCGGCCTTTGACTTCACTACAAGTCTATAGAATTATTGTATAACCTTTGCCAACTAGACCTTAAGCTGCTTCTCTCTCGCATTTCTTTATTACTCTTCTTGCTTCCCATTTCTTTTTCTCTCTGTATTTTTGATTTACTTACCTCTTTATTCTTTAATATATATTTTTTCCCTTTCGTCTTATTTTTTTCTCCTTCATGTATTCTCCTTTCAATCGTTTCCATTTCTTTCACTCGTGCTGTTTGTGTCTTACAGTTATCCTTCCTTTCTCCTCCATTTTACTCGTTTATCTCTAACTCGTTTTCTTATCTTTTTTCCACTGTTTTACATCATCACAAGCTACAACACAGATAGGAGGGTAGATGAAGTAAGGTGGAGCGGTCTGGGACTCTGCTACAGGTGTGCCAAGTTCAAATATTGTATCCTTAATACCTCCTTTTTGTCCCTTATTTTTCTTCAGTTATTTATACATTTTATCTATGATAAAATGTATAAATAACTGGGGGTAGGGGGGTTTTTCATACCCCTGGGGGAAGGGGGGATTTTCAAGAATACTCCCCCAGTATCCCTGCTTGTCGTAAAAGGCGACTAAAAGGGTTGGCGGAGGGTTAGTGCCCCTCCCCGGAAAACAACTAACTACAAAAACAAACAATAAGCCTCGGACAAGGACTGACCAAACGATGACGACCAAGGACCGGACAAAGGACATGGTTATCGGAACATGGAATGTAAGGGGAGCGAATAATGAGATGAAAGAGAGAGAGATTGTCCAGGTGCTTGAGGGTGCGAAAGTGGATGTATGTGGAATAACTGAAACAAAATGGAAAGGAGAAAGTGTGAGAGAATCGGAGTATGGATGGGGTGTAAGTGCAGGAGTAGGTGAGAATGAGAGGGCAAAGGAAGGAGTATGTGTAGTTGTGAGTAAAAGATGGAAGAGGAGCATAAGACAGTATGGATCAGTTGGGTCAAGGACTGTGTGGGTAAAGTTGAAAGTTGGAATACAAATGTGGGCGATTGTGTGTGTGTATGCGCCAACGCAAGATCGTGCTAGAAGAGTGAGAGAAGAGTTCTGGACAAATGTAGAAGTGTGCATGGAAAAGTTTGGAAGGAATGAGAGAGTGTTTTTGATTGGTGATATGAATGGTAAAGTTGGGAATGTGAAGGTGGATGGAACAGTTGGTGAGTGGGGTGTGCCTGCTGAGATAGATGAGAATGGGAGTGCGTTAGTGGATATTTGTGCTGGGAGGGGGTTGGTGATAGCCAATACCCTCTTCAGGCATAAAATGATCCACAGGTATACATGGCGAGTGATGAGAAGGGTGGGTGGTGAACTGAATGAAAGGAAGGCAATGATTAATTATGTGTGTGTGGATGAAAGGCTGCGAAGATGTGTAATGGATGCAAGAGTTTATAGAGGTTGGGGGAGTGGACTTTCTGACCACTACTTGGTGGTGGCCAGAATTAGAATTCAAGTAAGATGGAGTAATAGAAGAAAGGAAAGACGAGACGAAGGAGTAGTTGCAAGGAGAGTGGAAAGGTTACAAGAGGATGAGAAAAAGGCAGAGTATAAGAGAGAAGTGGAAGAACGATTGGGCAAATATGAATTGGAGCAGATGGGAGACGTGGAAGGTGTGTGTAGGATATTTACAGAAGAAATATGTGCAGCATGTGATGTGGTGTGTGGAAGGAAGAGAAGACGGAGGGGGGTGCAGAAACAGCGTGGTGGACTGAAGAGGTGAAACAGGCTGTGGCACAAAAGAAAGCATACAATGAATGGATGAGAAATAGGGGCGTGGAAGTTGAGAGGCGGAAGAGAGAGTTATATGTAGAAAGAGAGAGGTGAAAAGATTAGTAAGAGAAAGTAAGCAGAGAGTGGATGAGGAATTTGGAAGGAATTTGAGTGTAAAGTGGAGGGACTGTAAGAAAATGTTCTGGAAAGAGGTGAAAAGAGTAAGACAGGGTGGAAGTGAAGTTAGCAGGGGTGTGAAAGATAAAAATGGTAGATTACTAGTGGAGAAGGGAGAAAAAGTGAGCAGATGGAGAGAACACTTTAAGGAATTGTTGAACATAGAGGATGGACGTAATGCGAATATAAGTGGCTGGGGAATGGCTGGGAGGAGGAGGGAGGTGAGAAGACAGGAAGAAATCAGTAGGATAGAAGTTGTGGAAGCAATGAAGAAAGTTCAATCGGGGAAAGCCCCAGGAATTGATGGAGTGTGTGGTGAAATGCTGAAGCATGGAGGAGAGATAGTAGTAGAATGGATGTGGAAGATGTGCAGGTTGGCCCCGGGAGGAAGGTAGAGTCCCGGAGGATTGGAAGTCAGGTATAATTATTCCCTTGTACAAAGGAAAAGGTGAAAAAGAAGTGTGTGGTAATCATAGGGGCATCTGTCTTCTTAGTATAATAGGAAAAGTGTATGGTAGGATACTTACTGACAGAGTTAGAGAAAGAACAGAGAAATTAGTTGGAGAACAGGGAGGCTTTAGGAAGGGAAGAGGTTGTGTAGATCAGGTATTCATTCTTAGATCTTTAGTGGAAAAGTTTCTAGAGAAGGGAAAGAAGTTGTATGCGGCTTTCATGGATTTGGAGAAAGCATATGACAGGGTGGATAGACAAGGATTGTGGAAAGTGTTAAGAATATATGGAGTAGATGGGAAGTTGTTGAATGCTGTGAAGAGTATGTACGATGGTGCGAAGGCTGCAGTGCGTGTGGATGGTGAACTAAGTGAATTTTTCTCATTGAAAGTTGGGTTGAAACAGGGATGTGTCATGTCTCCATGGTTGTTCAATCTGTACATGGATGGGGTAATAAAAGAGGTACAAGGTAGGGTAGTGGATGTTGGAGTGGCCCTGGTGAGAGAGGATAGTGTTTGGAAACTCCCTGTACTGTTGTTTGCAGATGATACTGTGTTGTTGAGTGGAGACGAAGGGGAGCTGCAAGGCTTGGTGGATGAGTTTGAGAGAGTGTGTAAGAAACGGAATCTAAAGGTGAATGTAGGGAAGAGTAAAGTGATGGTCTTTGAGAGAGGTGAAGTCAGTGAATGTACAGCGAGGTTGGGTGGTGAGGAATTGGAAAATGTGAGTACGTTTAAGTACTTGGGTAGTGTGATGAGTAAGGATGGAGGTTTGGAGGGTGAAGTGCTTGAAAGGGTACAGCAGGGAAGAAAGGTTGCTGGTTCTTTGAAAGCAGTGATAAGAAACAGGGAAGTGAGCATGGAAGTGAAAAAGTTACTACATGACAGTATTGTGATACCAACTCTAACGTATGGCAGTGAAGCTTGGACGTTGTTGGAAGGACACAAGTCAAGAGTGAGAGCAGTGGAAATGAGTTATTTAAGAGGAGCCTGTGGAGTCACATGGAGAGACAGGCTGACGAATGAAGATATAAAGGAGCGTTGTGGTGTTGATATGGATGTGATAGGAAGCGTTATGAGGAACACACTGAGGTGGTTTGGCCATGTGGAGAGGATGGAGGGTGAAAGACTGACGAAGAGAATGTATGTGAGTGAGGTGGAGGGGGGAAGAGGGAGGGGGAGGCCGAGGATGAGATGGAGGGAAAGGGTGGAGAGGTATATGAGAGAAGGGGGTGTGAGTTGGGAGCAGGGCAGTGAAATGGCGGGGGACAGGGCGACTTGGAGGAGATTTGTTTGTGGCCACCCCAAACGGGATTGAGACGTCTGGCAATAGATAGATAGATCTATGATTCAGTCTTTTTATTCCTTCATTCCTTCCTTCTTTCTTCTTACTTTGGTTCTGTCTTCTTTTTCCTTTCTTTAATTTTCTCGTACATTTTCTTTTCGTTCCTCCAGTCTTATGTTTCTTCTTTATCTTTCTTATTCACCACATTCTTTCTGCTTCCATTGGTACTGTCTGCCGTGTTCTCCTCTCTAATACAGGAATGACACTACAAGACAAGCAGCAGCCAAAGTAAGTAAGGTGGACCCGCCTGACAGTCTAACAAACCTGTCTGGACCACCACCATTATCCACACAGTTATCCTTAGTCTCATTAAAACTAACCTATACTATCATCACCATCATCATTACCACCATCACCAGCACCACTACTACCACCACCATTATCCACACAGTTATCCTTAGTCTCATTAAAACTAACCTATACTATCATCACCATCATCATTACCACCATCACCAGCACCACTACTACCACCACCATTATCCATACAGTTATCATTAGTCTCATTAAAACTAACCTATACTATCATCACCATCATCATTACCACCATCACCACCACCACTACTACCACCACCATTATCCATACAGTTATCATTAGTCTCATTAAAACTAACCTATACTATCATCACCATCATCATTACCACCATCACCAGCACCACTACTACCACCACCATTATCCACACAGTTATCCTTAGTCTCATTAAAACTAACCTATACTATCATCACCATCATCATTACCACCATCACCAGCACCACTACTACCACCACCATTATCCATACAGTTATCATTAGTCTCATTAAAACTAACCTATACTATCATCACCATCATCATTACCACCATCACCAGCACCACTACTACCACCACCATTATCCATACAGTTATCATTAGTCTCATTAAAACTAACCTATACTATCATCACCATCATCATTACCACCATCACCAGCACCACTACTACCACCACCATTATCCATACAGTTATCCTTAGTCTCATTAAAACTAACCTATACTATCATCACCATCATCATTACCACCATCACCATCAGTCACCATAATCATCACAACCACCATTATCATCCACTACATAGATCCAGTTCCTATATTACAGCATCACAAGCTATATTTCCTTCTGTCTCCCTAGGTTTCTGTCTTTCTAGCCTTTCTTTCTTCCCTACTGTCCTCTATCCCCTTTCAACCTTTTACTCTTTGTCCTTTCGTTTTGGTCTCTCCTTTAATCTCATCTTTTCCATTACTTCTTTTCTTTCACCTTTCTCATTCTTTCTCGTTCAGTTGCTTCTTCTTTCCTCTCTTTCTTCACTATTTTATAATAATAAAGCAAGAGGGAAGTAGGAGCCAAGATGGAGTAAGGTGGAGCGGCCTCAGAATCTGTCAGTGTTGTCTCCAGTTGGACCCCGGTCCTCACGAAGTTCCTTTTGATATTTCAATATCTTTTCCTCCTTTTTGCACCCGTGGTCGCGGAGCTAGAATGATTATATTTTGAGCGCTGTGTGTGTGTGTGTGTGTGTGTGTGTGTGTGTGTGTGTGTGTGTGTGAATGCACGAAACTTGGTGGAAGGCTTGACGGTCAACCAAGGAGGAAACCAGTTGTTTCTGAGAGCAGTATGTCAAATGCAAAGGTCGCCTGGCTAGGCCATACATTGACCTAGCAGAATCAACTTCGAGTTTTCATTCAGATTATTCCAATCTCTGGGGAACGGTTGAGGGTAAGGCAAGAATGAAGTCATTTGATTTTAAGAACAATGAGTCAAAGGTCAAGGTCACAAAGCAAGGTCAAAGTTTGACTTCAGTATGCGCTTGCTAACTATATAACTCAGTTTTCATCCTATTTTGAGAAACTAAGTTGAAGGGTTGAAAGTCAGGCAAGGAGTAAACCTCTGTCAGGCTAACAAAAGCAGGCAAATATGACTCTCTCTCTCTCTCTCTCTCTCTCTCTCTCTCTCTCTCTCGAGCATTTTGGATGCGAATAGAGTTATTTTTCTGGGAAATACTAATTCATTCTATATTAAAAAGAAATTATTATAATCGGAACTGTACCAACAAAAACACTGACCAGTCTCCTTTTCATTATATTTATGACGCCCATTCACGCCGAACAGATCAAATTAAACAGTAAGTAGGAACATATTTAGTGAGTGAAAATACTTGTGCTGAGAGTGAACCAATTGTAGTCAGAAAGAAACACTTTTCACAACAGACAGTTTGTTTCCACATATAATCCCTCTCTACTGTGACGTCTGTTTCTTATGTTCGTGCTGTCTTGAGATAATTTCCATCGCCTTTGGAGAAACATCTCTAACTGGGCGGGTTAGATACTGCCTGTAATCATCAGTTAACTATGAGCCCTTTTTAACTGGCAGAATATTATCGTCTGGATATTACAAGAGTGAAATTTAAAGACGTGACAGCATCTAATGATTTTATAATATTACGTGATCGCCAGTGAACTGGTACATGTAAACAAAAAGTTTATCAGTATTCAGACGTCTGTTGATGAAATGCAATTCAAGTATAAGGCAAAATATATGACATTCAGAAAATGCTGAGACTGACGACAGGAACAACAATAATTTTTGTTTCTTTATATTTTTTGCTCCCTTACCGGGCATCGGTCACGATATTGGTTTTACTCTCTACGCGCTCGCGCACCGTGTGTGTGTGTGTGTGTGTGTGTGTGTGTGTGTGTGTGTGTGTGTGTGTGTGTGTGTGTGTGTGTCAATGCACGAAACTTGGTGGAAGGCTTGTGTGTGTTACTGTATTTCAAGCTTAAAGTCGGGACATTTACAAAAGAGGGAGCGAGAGCTCGAGGGGAGGGAAGCAACGGAATAGAACGAGTTTTTAAAAAATATATAGAAGCAGGGATGGCAATGGGTAGTTTAAAGGCACAGGGAGAAGCAAAAGGATGGAAGAAAATATGTTCACAGAAAAAAGGGAAAACTTCGAACTGTCTCAGGGGGAAAAAAGGAGCAGAGGTTAGGGTAATGCAAGGAGTAATAGTGGTTGAGGGCATGAAGGAAGGCCAGGACGAGAGTGGCCGGCAAGACACTGGATGGGAAAACAGAAGAATGGGAAAAAGCAGACTCACCAATGGGGGGGATAGTTAGAGGGGGAGAGAGAAACTGATTTCAGAAAACGAGAAGAAATGAAAGGGTGAGGTAGTGGAAAGAATAAAGAATGAAGGAGGAAGTCTGAATGGAAGAAAGAGGGTGAGGGGGAAGCAAATCTTTAGCACTATAATCAACAGAATCACTTCTTGTTTTCCTGTATATTTAGGTATGGCTGGATTAAGCTGGGTTCAGTAGAGTTAAATTAGAACGCGTTAGGTTGGGTTTGGTTGGGCTAAGGTTGTTAGACTGGTCTGCGAGAAGGTACTAATATTAGTTTGTGCTGGGGGATGTTTGTCTGTTAAAGTAAGGTTAAGTTAGGGTTTTTGGCACATAAAGTAAAAGTGGTTACCCTGGTGAAATCGTTTCGTTTCGTTCGTTTCGGTGTTAAAGGTTCCACACACACACACACACACACACACACACACACACACACACACACACACACACCGCCATGCAGTGCTAAATATTCGGTTAGTCAGACCAGATGGTCGGTGGTGGCTATCCAATCTCCGATCCGCTGATAAACGAATCATCTTATCATGATGTGTGAACGGGGACACCGAATGGTCTTCTAGCTGTCTTTTTATCATGAAGAAAGACTGATTTACTTGCATGGGAATTATTATTAATGATGATAAGTACTTCTGTTGTCTTGATCTGGCTGTGGCGCGTCCCTGTCTGCCACCATGGCGTCTGGCCTGCATCTTACCACACCATTACCTTTCCACTGTTTCTATGATATGTTTTGTATCTTTTGTTGCCTCTATTATTTGTAAATCACACAATACAGAAAACTGCTCTTGTGATAACGAATGTGGATGCCTCCAATATAAGTAACTTGCAGCGTCAATGTGTAGTACGTGAAGAGGACTCAGTTTTTGGTATTCTCAGAGTTTGGGGCACCATGATTCAGTGAAGTTTAATGTATTTTACTTTAAGGCCCTTACTCTAAATACCCCTGTTTCTTTCTCTCACACTTTGCCAAAATATATGTATTCTACTATCTCTCCCCACCTCTGACTTCGCACTTTCCTCTCCTGTCAACACTCTACAACCCGTTTCCGTGTGCTTTCCTTCGCGAAACTCGCATCCCCTTACAACATTCCCTTTCACACTCGTCGCACAAGTTATTCCTTCTTCCTCCAGAACTTCCCAGCTTCATATCTACACCAGCACTGACTCCTACAATCCCCCATGTTTACACAGCGTCCTTGTTTCTGATAGCATCTAAAAATTTCTTCCTTGCTTCATATTTCTTTTTCATCATACTGCATCCTTCCTTTCCTTCTGTTTCTTTGTGGAATGTTGTATTTTTTTTTTTTAGTTCGTTTCCATTTTCCCATTTTCTGAATCCTGCTCCCTCTTTCTTTCTTCACTTTCTTCTATCTTTATTCAGGGTCTTGTTTTTCTCTCCTTACTTCCTCTCTTTCACCTTTTCCCTTATTCTTTTCCCCTCCGTCTTTCTTCTCCACAACCTTTATCATTTCCCCTTTTCGTTTACCTCCTTCCTTCTGCAGCCCATTATTGTCCATTGGTATGTTCCCTTCTTCAGTATCCTACCCAACATTTCATTCTGTGATATATCTGTTTGGCGTCGGTGTGGGAGCTTTGGGTTTCACTGTAAAGGATCTTGACTTCTCAGTCTTCAGAATCTTGAAGAACTGGGTCAAATACAGTATAGTACTGTCTTTAAGATAGGAGGAACTGCGATAATGTTTGCGATCAGTGTGGGAAATATGGGTTTCACTGATCACGATATTGGTGTTTTGAAATCACATATATTTTGTGTTTTGGGATCCGTTTGGGCGATTCAGGTTTCATTGTTCTGTACGGTACCATAAAGTAATTTTTCTATTGGCGCCATCGTCACTACTCTAGTTGTGCTGCACCACCTACCACACATACTTCTGGGCTCTCGAGTGTGCAGCTGTACATGTGGTTCTGATTTGTGGATACGCCTGCAGCAGAGGTGACTGCTAGGGACGTTGCAGCCGAGAATGTTAGTGAAACTGAGGACGTGGCCAGAGTAGGGAATTAAAGCAGACAAAGATTGTGTGATCAGAGAAATTACCAATATGCCGGGAATCGAACCCGGGACTCTCAGGTGAGAGCCAGGCAGCATACCACTACACCACAACCAGGTAAAAGTTAACTCACGTTGTCACAATCTTGTAACCAACGTCCCTCCGCCCCCACTGTGGGCCTGAAGAGGATGAGGTAACTCCCTGGCACTCGGGCAAGTAGATGCTTTTAATCTATCCCAAGCACTTACGGCAAGTCGTAAGTGCTTGGGATAGATTAAAAGCATCTACTTGCCCGAGTGCCAGGGGGTTAACTCATCCTCTTGATGCCCACAGTGGGGGGCGGAGGGACGTTGGTTACAGGATTGTGACAACGTGAGTTAACTTTTACCTGGTTGTGGTGTAGTGGTATGCTGCCTGGCTCTCACCTGAGAGTCCCGGGTTCGATTCCCGGTTTTTTTGTAATTTCTCTGATTTTTCCTGTGTAAAAATACAGGTTCTCTCTTCTCTTCAAGGATTGTGGTTCTGACAGCGTATCCAGCGAATGAGGCTATGGCTGACAGTTGGTGAGTGGTTGAGGGCGTATCTCGGGGCGATAATCTCGACAGTTAAGGAAACTTTTCAGCACCTCTTCCTTATCGATTTGTTTTTGGATACGGTCAGCAAATTTCGTTTTGTATGTTACTTATACAGAGTATGCTGATATCAGAATGATTTGAGTAACATAAAATGGAAGGCCTGCAAAGTGCAATAAACAAAATCAATTGCCTAGGAGGAGGTGTTAGGGTGCTTTCTTGACCTGCGAGAATACGGGTCCCAGAACAGCAAGGACAGATGGCGGTGACAAGGTGCTGAGGGTACGTCCAGTGGAGCCAAGACGCTCTGGGTACGTCCAGTATAGAAGCAGCCACTGGTGGTGATGGCGAAGTTCAGTGACAGCTGAAGGTGGAAACTATGTGATTGTATGTGATACTATGAAATTGTATATGTGATACTATGAAATTATTGAACATATACAAGGCCTGCTTGTCTATTTTACCCATGTCTTTGCTGCGTGGATAGATATTCGCCAGTTCTCATCACAGTTTATTAAACTTTGGAGGGCCGTAGTGAACGATCTAAAACATTCATTATTCCTGTCTCTTCTTTGCCAGAAAATAAATATAGATTTGACGAGATTTCCCTTTGTAAATTGGTTAGCACAAGTCTCCATAAACCCATTCAGTATGACAGATACAATATTTTATTCTTGTTAGCGATGTCGAATGTAATTGGCTTTAGAAATGCTTGATAGCGATCTTCTCAGCACAAAGGATATTTCCATGTCATAGACCTCTGCACTGGCAGCCTTCACACCATCTATTCTGCACGTCAGCATCATACCATCACCTATATGGCTGTGTTATGATATGATCGTTAATACCAGCAAAAGTAAGCAATCACCTTCAAAGTAGTATCTTTTTACCTTTATATTTGCTATCGACCTTTTTTTTTTTTTTTTTAATGTGTACGACTCTGGGCATAGGCTTCACAGCCTGCTATCAAGGCCCAGTAGTTCTCCTACATACCATACACCTCTACATGTCACCACTTCGGCGCTAACACCCACCATCCCTAATGAATGCATGCTAGGGCTGTCTCATACAGGACTGGTGTATGTTGGTTTTATTGCCAGATCCTCCCATGGGACAAGACTGGAAACGCCTGTATCATGACTTGAGTTACTGAAATACTGAGTTACTGTACAACTGAGGACCAGTTATATCTTAGGTCAGATATCCCGGTACCTGGCACCTCACGCAAGCTTATGGTACCATGCTGCAGGCCTCTTCATCCACGATCATGATTTGGTAGGAGAGGAAATAATTATTGACGTTTTGGGAATGGGGAGTTCAGCCTTGGAAATGCACAGTATACAGGGAGTTAAAATGACATTCAATTACAGAACTGGTTCGGTGGTCGTCAGTTATGCTTTAGGATGCATGGTTTTCATGGTGATTAACTATTTCAAAAATTTCAGCTGTTTGGTAAATTTTCGTTAATCTGGGTAGGTTTGGACAGACCTGACTGTGAAATCTGGAGGGATGAATGTATCGTTGGTGTGAACCTTCAGAGAAGAATTTGGTACTGAAAACTCTGACAATAGATGAATGTGTGTGTGTGTGTGTGTGTGTGTGTTAAAATAGACGTGAGCAACTGCACTTTTTAACTCTCCCAGCCTGTCATTCGCGTGGGAAAGCCTACTATTCATAAAGAATCTTAGGGAATTTGCAGGATGTCTCCACGGCAGTTATCACGATCCGTATACAGTAGTTTTTTGCATTTTTCCAATTTAATATTTAGCTTCGTTGTGTTATGTTTGGAAGATCTGGTGGCTATACGGTATAAGTGATGATGGTTAGGCATGTAAGGTAGAGGCAGAATTCTAGACGTTTCAACATTAACTGTCTCCATTTCGGGTATATTCCTAATGATTCTCCCCCATTCCTACTTTCTCTCATTCTAGATTCTACGTCACCCCGTTTTAAGGTGAAATAAACGGCAGGATGATGAATGATAAATAAAAGTATGAATAAGGAATAGGATGCACAATTTAAGCTCAAGAAATTTTGCAAATATGGGAACTAGAAACCTTACATCAGAGAGAGAGAGAGAGAGAGAGAGAGAGAGAGAGAGAGAAGGGGGTGGGGGTGACAACCCAGCAGCCAATCATACGCTGCAAAAGTTCCCATGATACTGGCCAACCAATGATTTACTTATTTTGAAACTCGCTCCTCCTCATTCCAACCTTCCTCCCCCTAAACCCCTTCTCCTTTTGCCTTCACTCCTTGTTCTTCAGTAAGTTCAGTCTTAGTTTGGTCACGCAGGGTGGGTGATAGGTAAACCAAAGATATTTATGAATTTATTTCCAACGAGACAACTTTGGGATGTTTTTCGAGAACATGGTGTGTTGGAAGGCAGAGAAATTCTCAGGTACGCCGTTATTAATGTTTTATCCATCTAACATCCAATCGTACGTTGCCCCATATGGAGCGTAGGAGTCCGGGGCTAGGCAAGTTGGTCCTGACATTTAAGATATTAATGTTATTTTGTATTATTTTTGCATAGATCGACGTTTATTTCTAACCAATATAGTACCAGTAACGGCAGCGGCAGTGCCCAGGCGCATCTACGTTCAGCCTGAGTCCAGTGTACTGGTGGCTAGCTTCCTTCCTGCAGCTAGTTTCCCCTCCACTATTCTTCGGGGAGATAGTATACTATAATAGTGACCTAGACAAGGCGTTTGTATAAGGAGCAGTGGAGTTGCCCAGACCTCTCCAACACAATGAACAGTAAAACTCGTTAGGCAGGAGGGTTGTCCAGTAGTGTGATATCAACCACTCCGATGTGTTATTTTCTGACTGCCTTCAGACGACTTTATTCAGCTTAGGAAAACCTCTTGGAAGTGTGGGAGGTAATGCATTCAAATCGAAAGTCCTAAGCTGAAAAAGAAGGGCGTCATCTTATTGAAAGGGTTAGGTCATTTTTGCCACCAGTCGATTGTTTTTAGTACAACGACGCATACAGTAGTTACTGTATATTTTAATACCATCAGTTTGATGAAGTTCTTGCTATCCACAAGTTTCTATTCAGCTTTTATAGTGTACTGTACGTTAGGGGTCCATGACATAGGGTAGCAAATTACATAAAAATTGTAGTCGGATTGAAATAGTGGATATACAATACACTTCGTTCTTTTTGTTATTTAGTAGGTGGCCGTCATGGTAGGCTATTTCGAATTTACACCCATTTGGCAAACTATAAAGACAGTACCGTACTAGGTCACCACTTGAAGAGACCCGGTTCCCCCTGGTCATAAAATGACTATACCCCGTTTTTTTTTTTTTTTTTTTTTAATGGAGGCGAAGTCGCACTTGACAGATTGATGATGATTGATTGAATTCAACATGTCCAAAAAATATTTGTTAACCCAAATTTCCCCCTCAGATACTTGTCAGTTAATAATGCTAGATTATGAAGTAATGTTGCATTCAGCCAATCATCACCAGTCTGTCAAGTGCATCTTCGCCTCGATAAAAATAAAAAAATGAGTATAGTTACGCATATTGAGATAGGCCTGCTTACTTTTGAAGTCTTGTTAAGTCATGTGGTTTAACTTAGACGTGGGTTAATGGGTCAAATTTTACACGTTGCCCTCATCCGATTTTCGACTTTTCGTTAACATTTTCTAGTAGAATTGATCATTCTAAGAATCTTTTCTTCTATGGCATTTCTCTCGCAAATTGATAATAAACGAGTTACACGCGACTTCCGCCAATCACAATCACAGATAGGTGGTATTACCGGCTGGGGCAGGGAACAGTTTAAGGATTTGAATTTCATTAAATCACGCTTTACTGATCTACCAGAAGACCCGCCAACATGTCGTAAAAATACCCCCGCTAATACCAATACACCAGTCCTGTATGAGACAGCCCTAGCATGTATTCAATATGGACGGTGGGTGTTAGCGCCGAAGTGGTGACATGTAGATGTGTATGGTATGTAGGAGGACTGCTGGGACTTGATAGCAGGCTGTGAAGCCTATGGCCGGAGTCGGACACACACACACACACACACACACACACACAAATCGTACTTACATCCAACTCACTGACAACAAAAGTGGCTTACTCACCTTATACTTTACGCAATTCTAAGCATTTTTTCTTCTATGACACTTCCGTCTTAACCGTTGATGAGTTATGCAATTTATTACACTTATTATTTTCTATGGTAGAGATTTTCCCTGCCGTGGTCGGACAATTGTGTGTGTTCGTTGGTGCGTGTTATGTGTGTGGGTGGATAAAGCGCATGCGTAGCACATGAATCAGCCAATCACAAAGTAGAATTTCAAATGCCCCATGCTAGGGCTCGCAAGATTTGAAAGTCAGTTCGTCTCCAACCATAGACTGGGAAGACTGCAAAATTTATTACTACACTGCTATTTCACAGTTCTACCAGCAAGAAGATAAAACTGTTGCCTTTGTGTGATCGCATGGTGTTTTACCTTCAACAGGAACAAAGCACCCAAATCAAGGCAAAAGTCTCATTTTACGTGAGGATCAGAAAGTGTTGCACTGCTGCCAGTCACCAGTTGCCGTTACAGCTACAGACGACTCTTCAGATGCAGACGAGGAACTGTAAACTGCTAGGTAAATGCATTATTTCTGATTTACACCCGGTTAGGTTAGGTTTGATGAGGTTTGGTTAATGTCATGGGGGGTCTGGGGGGCCAAGGCCCCCAGTTAGGAAACACGGCCAGGGCTGGGGGGTCTGGAGGGCGAAGCCCCCCAGTTAGGAAACACGAAATCCGTAAGAAGCTTAAAATTATTTTCTTCCGAAGGATTTTAGTGTTTTTCGTTTGATTTTGATAACAGTTCCAGTAGGAAATCACTCGCTTTTGCGTTTTTCCCCCACCCAACACCCCGGTTTCCCACAGGTCCCCCAGTATTCTTTGGGGGGGAGGGGGAAGAACCGCAAAAAAATACGTTTCACGTGATAATAGTCGTCCAACCTGAGTGTGTTCTGTTGTTTTTCGTGTGATTTTTGTTGATTTGGACCGGTCCTTTCCACCGGAAGTCGCTAGTGGCGTTCAACAAAAACTAGCGACTTGCGATAGAAACGGTCAAAATCGATCGAATCAAACTAAAAACAACAGGAAACACTCAGGTTGGATGAAAAAATCGGATGAGGGCAACGTGTAAAAATGAGGAGTACGTGTAAAGTTTGGTCTTCCGGGACAAACTTTCAAATGTGAGCGGGTGAGCGGACAGAGCGCCCGCTCGTCTGTGATTGTGATTGGTGGAAGTAAATCGCGTGTAACTCGTTTATTATCAATTTGCGAGAGAAATGTCATAGAAGAAAAGATTCTTAGAATGACCAGTTCTACTAGAAAATGTTAACGAAAAGTCGAAAATCGGATGAGGGCAACGTGTAAAAATTGACCGGTTAATGCACTTGACGCATCGGTCGCCACAGGCCTTTGTGTTCAGGACACAAGGGAAACGGGAATTGTGACAGTAAGGGTTTATATATTTATTTATTGGGGGAGAGTTCAATACAGTACGTATTCTATACGACCAGAAGGCTTTCTACCGCTTTTCAGCGTTTTATTTAGCCCGTACCACAACATTCTCTTTGATACCGGTACTATTTTTTTTGTTTGCTCTAGATATGTGAGATTATTAACTAAAGAAATACAGATATAAACTAGTACGGTAAGGAATGGGTGCTGTACACTTTTCACCTAATCTGCCCTAGATTGCCCTTTTGCAGCTTATTTGACAAAATAAGATATATATTGCTGTACGTCCATTCCATAGGACTTTTCATGACTAGCGCCATATTATAGTGTTGATCTGTTACAGCTCAGTGTTCACGGTGGAGAAATGGTTATTTTTGGCCGATGTAGAATAAAATGAAAATAGTTAAAATCCCTAAGGTAACGAGAACACATTGCTGTAACCCTAATCTGTACCTTAACTTGGACTAAAGCTGCCATCTCTCCACCTTGAATGCTGAGTTTGTCACGTAGTGCTGTGGAAGGGATGTAGAGCCGTAGTATTGCCATCATCTGCAACTCAACCACGTGAAATAAACTGCAAAAGGACAAACATCTAGATCAAGTTAAAGTGAAAGAACTTCAGAAAATGGCACAAGCGAGGACTATTCTTGTCACTAACTGATACTTTTTCTAGTCCATTGAACTGAAATCCCTACACATTAAATATAAATGTTATACGAGAATAGTGAGATGGAAAGCAAGATAGATACCCAAGAAGGAGGTACAGGGAAGCTGTATAATTTGACGAGAATAGAGTCAAAATAGCATGCAAGTAAATGGGTAACAGTGTCCTCCATGGCTTGCAGTAAATACCAACAGATTGGGTATTCAGTAGGCAAATACTTCTGAAGTCACCGGTATGATGTAAACAAACCATATTCTCTTCCATATCACTTTCCATGATCTGTTAACGAGATAAGTTACACACTCAAGTGTTATAACAAGAACGGCATTCCTAAATAGTCTTACATTCTTCACTTAGCTTGATGCAGAATTGCTGGCTCTCCATCCTATTGCAGAATTCAAACAATGTATTGCTAGAATGTGGTCCTGATCAAGTAAAAGTGCTACGGAAAGGGTGTAAAGCCGCAAAACTGAAATTTCCGGCAACACGGTGCATGAAGTAACCTTCGGAGATACGAAAATCTGGACTATGAAAATTAAAATGAAAGGAATATAGTGGGGGAGCCCCTCCAGCCCCCTGCCTCTAAGTTAGATTTTAGGTTTGGATAATTTGGAGTGGTAGGTGGGGGCGTTCACCATCCACTCAGTCCATGTAGTGCAGCACTCGTATGACTGTTCTTTCCTCTCTTCCTTCCTCCTTTCCTTCCTTCCTCTTAAGTCTTCCTTCCTTCCTTTTCTGTCTTTCCTTCATTCTTTCCTCTTCCTTCTGCTTATGGGTGCCTTTACACTGAGTGACAAGCCAAGTGGTTTCCTGTACATCAGGAAACCATTTACCATGCTGGGTGGTAACTATATAACCAAATTATGGCATCCAGTGGTTTAGTGGGTAATTAAGGCGCTCCAATTTCATTGAGCCGATGTAGGTTTATTTCCAAGGGGTGGTTGGGGTTTATTGCTCACGTAATGCCACTCAGGGATGAGAGACTGGTCACTCATCTTAAATGACAGGACCAGCTTGCCTAGCCCCGGGCTCCTGCGCTCCTCATGGTGCGACACAGGATTAGATGATGATAATTTTACCTAATTAGGATAGGGTAGTGTAGGTTAGAATAAGTTAGGTTAGGATAGATTAGATTGTATAAGTTAGATCTCAGATTCTGGTGGGGACTCTTTAGGTAAGACTGTGACAGTTCTAGATGGTTAAAATCAGGGGGCCTGGGGGGCAAAACCCTCGTTAGGATAAGCCTGGTTTTGATCTGTTTTTAGGCCAGACCGTTAGGTTTCAATATATTTGGACGTCTGATGCACTGACGCGTCCCGTCGGCGAGATCGTATAATCGTTGCGTCCAGTAGGTAAACAGGTCTGGGGGCTTCCTGAAATACCCTCTAATATGTATATATCACTGAGCTCTGTAGAGCTCAATTGTGTATATACCGTACACTTTTTGTAGTTTAAACAAATAACTTGCATACAAAAATCAAATTACCTACCTATAGATGACAATTTAAGAGTTGCAGTTGCCGCGCCCTTATGGTAAAGTATGTAAACTTGCATACCGGTAGGTAAGTGAACATGGATCCGTACTAATTAATCATGAAATATAATTGATTTGTACTATAAAACCCACAATAATAGTCGCTAGGTAAGATTTTTAAGGGATGTAAGATTGCCAGAAACTCCACGTAAAGTTGCACTCGTATTTAAAAAATTTGAATCTAATCGAACATTCTCATGCGTTAATTTCACTGGGTTATGAACCTTATGGACAATAATATAACTTTTTTTTTTTTTTAACCATTTAAGACAATAAAATGTTAATTAGATATCAGGCATTATATGAACACGCTGTTATTTTTGAAATGTAGACGACAACTAGAATCCATAATTACGTGAAATAAAGGACCACCGGTAAAAATAACCTGCTATTACGTAGGGTATAAAAAGCGGGCATCTGTTGTTTACGTGTCACTTCTTCGTTAGCGTCGACTGGTTAACACGCACAACGTTTGTGCTGCTTGCTTTGTCAAAATGGACGCTTACCAGGAGTTCGTGCGAAGCCTCTGTGCCTCCCTTAAAGTGAAGAACGTCACTGCGAAGAATTTTAGTGACATTTGTGCAAAATACAGTGTTAAGGCCTTGGGGAGTGGGGCGCAGGGTTCCTGCCGTCTTCTGAACGGTAAAGATAAAAGCTACGTTGTTAAGAATTACAGTAACAGCGGTTTAACGGATATGGCTACAGAGGTAAGGGTTTTGAGCAAAATTAAAGATGTAAATGGTGTTCAACAATTGGTAGGAGTATGTGTGGAAAACCGATCTTTATTGACAAAATTCGCCGGTCAGTCTATCGACACCCAGAAAATTAACCAGCATTCGCTGATGACAGTTCTTCAACAGTTGGCCAAAATAGTTGACGAGATCAATTACCTGGATATTTACCACAACGACCTGAAGTGTGCCAACATATGTGTGCAGCGGACTGCTGCTGGACCAAAAGTTACCGTCATCGACTTCGGTCTGGCCACCACCGCCTCCAGCCCGCTGTTGGACGAACCCATGGGTCCCCGTGAGGCCCAAAAGTATCCCTGGGTTGCCCCTGAGGTGCTGGCTGGGGAAAGCAGCTCGTCGGCTTCGGATACGTTCAGTGTGGCGTTTGTGGCCCGTACATTATTCAGCGAAGCCAAGCTGACGATGCCATCTCGACTGGATAGCTGGGTTAACGATGCCCTGTCCCCTAACCCAGTGGTCAGACCCACTCTTAGTCAGCTGATTGATGTTCTGTCACAGTGAAAACACTTGCTGTGTATTTTGTCTTCATTACCAACACCACTGCTAGCATGGCTCCATCAGCTGAACACAACAGTGAGGGGTTGGCCTAGTTGTCCTGTAGTTCGAACCACGTTTACTTAGTTGTTTAAAGTTCTTCCTCAGTAAGAACCATTCCATAGTGTTTTAATGTTTACGTTTTAACCCTTACGACTGGTAGCATGGCTTCATCAGCTGAACACAACAGTGAGGTGTTAACCTAGTCATCCTGCGGTTCAAACCACCTTTACTCAGTTATTTAAAGCTCTGCCTCAATAAGAACCATTCCGTAGTGTTTTAATGTTTACATTTTAACTCTAATGACTGCTAGGATGGCTGCATCAGCTGAACACAACAGTGAGGTGTTAGCCTAGTCATCCGGCTGTCAAAACCACTTTTACTCAGTTATTTAAAGTTCTTCCGCAATAACAACCATTCCATAGTGTTTTGTTATTTACATTTTAACCCTTACGACTGCTAGGATGGCTCCATAACAGCACATCCTGCTGTCCGAACCTTCTTCAAAGGAGCACTGCGTTGCAGCGGTGAAGAAGCTTGTGCATCCCAGTGATCAGTGGGACTATACTAGACAGGTGCTACTCTGCACTGTCTGATTGCATCCCTCTTCCTCTACGCCAGGCGCGTAGCACCCATCTAGCAAGAAACTCTCATCCCTTTTCTGTCCAACTTTCTAATGCAAGAGTTAACCGTTACTCCCAGTCCTTCATTTATGCAACTGGTCAACTCTGGAACTGTCTCCCTCTGTCTGTATTTCCTACCTCCAGTGATCTCCAGTGTGTCCAGGCATCTCGAAATGAACGGATCTTGAATTTGGCACTTTTGTATTTTTTTTTTTTTTTCCCTTGGAAGGAACAGTTTGCAGGCTCCTGGCCTTTGGTTCCTTCTTCCTTGCATTAAAAAAAAAAAAAAAGGCAGGTTCACTGTTAGGGATCAGAGTAAAAGAGTTCCCCTCGCAGTAATTACGTGAGCCGAATCTACGAAGTATACCGACTCAGGGCTCGATAACAGTCAGTCCATTGTGTTCTGGTACAATAGCATACTTTTTTTTTTTTTTTTTTTTTTTTCCAGTGTTGACAGGTTGGATGGTGCCAATCATCAAGGGTCAGTCTGAATAAAGAAACACATCATGCAGTCTGATATGGGCTTACACAGTTTGTTATTGGTGTTTTGTCCTAGTAACTGCAGGCCAGTTTTGAAATATTACTTGACTGGCTTTTAGTCAGGTGAAAAAGTCGTCTGCTAGTATCATTAATGGATTAAGGTTACATTTACAGTACTTAACAAGTTCATGAAGCATTTAAGACCTGATAGTTACACGGCATAACTTTTCAGTAAATTAGAGGTTTAATTATAGTGCCCACACATATATTGTATCACAATAATTCATCGTTGTATACACAAATTGTTGTTTTTCTTGTAATAGTATGCTGCAGCGCAGCCAGTGACATGGAATAAAGTTTGATAAGCTACAAGGAGAGAAGCTGCAGAAAATTCCAAGCACTGCATCACCATGATCCCAATATAATGGAATGGTTAGGATCTAAAAACAAATAAGAACGCCATAGTGTAACTTAAGAATGATCACCTAGGCGTAGGGTACATCCATTCACTGAGTGAGGGGAAACTTTCATCACAGTGGCTTCCCAGTGCAGTGGGTCCATGCATCCCATTACTCATATATCAGGATCTTTCATCACAGTGACTTCCCAGTGAAATGAATTATGTATTCATTTACTTAGGAGAATCTTTCATCGGAATGCTGTGAGTCGTGTATCCATTTAATCATTCAGGAGAAAATTCATCCGAGTCAAATAATGAGTCGTGCATCCATTCACTCAGTTTTTCAAGAGGATGTAATACACGTCAACCAGAACACTTGTATATATATAAATGTTAGCTACAGAAAGTATAGTCATTACTGAAGTATATCCAATGTTCATTATAACTGGTTCGAATCAAAGCTGTACAATACTGTAATTTTAGTAATATCTTCTAGGCTAAGTAGGTTACACAAGTTATACGCAGATAGCAAGTCAGTAATTGGCAACGGACATTATAACCATGGCCATAGTGGCATCAAAAGGAAACAAACTTTGTACCTGTGCCGTATGTCATTGTGGGAAAAAGTAAAAACAAACATCAGAAAGTTTTGACAAAAACGTTGCCCCTAGATACGAAAATGAACGTTACTATAATACCAACAGGATTGAGATTCCTAATAGTAACTACGGTACCAAAACTCAGGCTAGTTTAGTGAAAATAGTTAACTTCAGTGTTGAGAAGTATGCATATCATTAAATTCAGACATAAACAGTGTCACAAGTATCGTTTAGTTATTGTCATCATTACAGTATACAGTAGGCTGACTATAATTCTAACTAACACCAGATGATTTCATTTAACTGTGGCAAACCCCAAGTGCATGATAGGGGTTATAGAATTATATCTGTAGCCTGTTAACTACGTTTAGATTATTGATGTTTTTATTAATTTATATGTTGCGGGATGGGAATGTTAAGGGGCAGTTCAGCTGAGGGAAACCCCTCATTGTGCACGGGTTAACTAAAGGAAGTCTGTTGTGTTTTGACATCATTTGTCATGAGCAGAAGAAACAATAAACTGTCAACGTGTAGTAACAATAAATTGTGTAATGCGTCATATAATTCAAGGGGAGAACAGTAACTGTCGATCTAGACGCCATAACAAACTTTGCAGTTCGATGACGTACTTTTTATTCAAGCTTCAGACGATTTTATCTGACTGAGGAGAGACATCGAAATTTGAGGGATTAGATACAGCCTTCATTAGCACTCAATTAGAGATCTTTCGCAAGTAGTATGAAATCGTCTAGTGATAGCCTGATAAAAAAAAAGAAAAGAAAAAAAAAAAGAGAGAGAGAGAAATTGAGGATATGAAACGGGCTAGAGAAGTTTATACTCTTTTCACTGAAACTTGGCCTTAAGTCGCCGCCATCGCCCCAACGTGAATGCTGAACAATGACCTAACACTATAGCTTGATGCTGGTCACGAAAACGTCCTATAAAATGATATAAAGCTGTAGTGTTGCTCACTTCTGCAACCGAAGTACGCGAAAAAATCCGCGAAGGGACAAAAATTTGAGCCAGGTTAGGGTAAAAAAAGTGTAGCCAACATTTGCAGTCTGACTCGTAATAGGTACATTTCAGCAATTTGAGACCTGATAATTTGCTGTATGCCATTTACTAGAAAGAAAATAGGCTTCTTCATAGAAAATGATTTAAAAGGTCATAATATTCACTGTTGTTTCAGGTATTACAGGGGAGCGCGGTAGCTCAGTGGTAGGGTGTTGGGCTCGTAATCGTGACGTTGCGAGTTCGCGCCCCGCTCGGTGGCTGCTGTGCTGGGAGGGGTAGCGCTCTCTTGTAACCCCAGCAGGGCTAGATGATCTGATGAGGTCTAGCCCGGGGATTAATCCCTTCAGGTCCGGTATTACATCCGTCACCTTTTTCTTGATTGCTCGTCTACATTTCAACATCATCTCAGCATTCCCCTTCCATTCCTGACTATGGCGGCCCCCACAGCTTACTGATTTCCTAAGTGACTCTACAACTGTTTCTGTTTTCAGTATTGTCACTTATACAGCTCTTCGCATCATACATCTGATAAGCCTTTAATTATTTTCCCCGCTCCCTTGTGCCTTAGTGCTATATATATAGTCATATTGTGGCTTGGTGCTAGTTCTTCATTATTCCTTCCTTCAGGGAGTAACATTTGTTGGAGGCTTATTATGAACTACGTGTACGCATATATTTCTAACACTATGTGCGATGTATGTTTTTCTGTTGTATTTATTAACCTTTTTCTCTTGTATCGTGTTTCCTTAAGGTGTTTGAAATTGTACTCGGTATGATAATTTTTTGCCCCATGTATGCGACACTCCCTTTGCCCTCATGTGCCTTCCTGCTTGACCTTAAGCGACAACTTACCCCAGAGTGTTGGGGCTTGTACTGAATGGAAGTTAAAGATTTTAAGCAAAAAAAAGTATAATGCATAGAAATTTGAATTTACCACCTCACCACGATGACATTTTGGTCCTTAATTGCTACACTGAGACGATTTCATTCAGCCAGGGAGAGTATTTTCTAAGTGGATGGCTTAGCTAATTTACAGCTTTAATGAACCCCTTCACTACCAAAGTTCCTGAGATTAATAAGGGCTGGTGGTGGCCTGCCCAAAAATGAAAACAACGTCATGGGCCTCTTTTTTTTGGGCCTCTTTTTTTTTTTGGGCCTCTTTTTTTTTGGGCCTCTTTTTTTTGGGGGCCTCTTTTTTTGGGGGGCCTCTTTTTTTTGGGCCTCTTTTTTTTGGGCCTCTTTTTTTGGGCCTCTTTTTTTTTTGGGCCTCTTTTTTTGGGGGGCCTCTTTTTTGGGGGCCTCTTTTTTTTTGGGGCCTCTTTTTTTTGGGGCCTCTTTTTTTTTGGGGCCTCTTTTTTTGGGGGCCTCTTTTTTTTGGGCCTCTTTTTTTTGGGGGCCTCATTTTTGGGGGCCTCTTTTTTTTTGGGCCTCTTTTTTTTGGGCCTCTTTTTTTTTGGGGCCTCTTTTTTTTTGGGGGGGGGGAAAGAGGGGAGCATAGACTAAAGAGCCGTTTCCCTGTGGCCCAGTAGTCTTACACCGCCACATCTCACCACTTCGGCGCTAACAACCACCATCCATACTGAATATAAGATAGGGTTGTGTCGTACAGGACTGGTGTATCAGTATTACTAAGGGGTACAGTACTTTTCCTCTCTCTCTCTCTCTCTCTCTCTCTCTCTCTCTCTCTCTCTCTAAGGTAATTGAAATCCTTGAACTGCTACCCCAGCCACCTGTCTACTGATTCTGCTACTGCCATTGTTTATAGTATACCGATACGCGCCATAGCTGCTATAATAACCACTGAATGTAGAAGTTTGTTGGTGTGCAAAATTGGTTTATGGATACATTTCATTTACGTTACATTGAGTAACCGAAGCTCATCTCTCTCTCTCTCTCTCTCTCTCTCTCTCTCTCTCTCTCTCTCTCTCTCTCTCTCGTGTTTGTGGAATGTACTATAATGTGTCTGTTATTCTCTTCGATGCAAGGAGAATATGTTTTCACCCTTGTTTGTTTGGTAGCAGGATTACTCAGAAACTATGAGAGGGATTTGAATCAGATATGGTGCGTAGATAGCCCATGTGCTAGGGAACAATCGACTAACTTTTACGACCGATCTGGATCGTATTGCAGATTCAGGATCCGGCTAACACCTTCTGCGAAACCCAAATCAGTGGTGAGAAACCCTAACCCATTATGAAGGGTGATCTGGAAATTACATTGCCCTTGTCGGAGAGATGCGCTCCAGTGAGTGCCCCTCTAGTTCCGTCTGTGGGCATGGGTACTCAGATGTTAATATTCCTTCACAACTAATTCATGTGTTATTCCGTAGAGGGTGCATGGGTAGGCTATGTGCAGTTCCTGGTATTCCTCAACGACCACCAGTTCATCAGGGAATGTTCAAGAGGCCGGAGTTCCAAGAGAGATCCACCTGGGACACCTTTATGTTTCTCCAGTCTGAAGCCATGGGTGGGTTTGGACACTCATTGCCTCACTTCCCTCAAACAACGTTCCTTGTCATTATCACCATTTTTTTTTCTTCTTCTTCTTCATTAGAATCATCATCGTTATTATCATCGTCATCTTCATCAACCTGTACGTCTCTTTCCATCTTAGGGTGGGGAGAAATTAGGTACCGCAATGAAAACAAGGAAGGAGAAACACGAAGTAAGGAGTACCGTCAACAGCATGCAAGTAAAATGTGCCAGTCACTTATTGACACCATTCAGACCTTAACCATATAAACATATATTCAAAATATTATTTATACATGCACTTATACCTGCCAGATAGTCAGTCTGCCTACTGTGAAGTTAAAGAAGAGGTGTTACACCCTTGTTATGTTCTGCTTTGTGCATAATTCATTCACCCAACTCGAACCCCCCACCCCGTGAATTTCCAAATCATCATCACCATCATTATTTCCATACCTATGGATAGGGTAAGGATCCAAAAAACAAGAAAAGATTAAGTACCAAAGTGGTCGAATCATCAACAGCTTGCCCTGCCACAGTGATTGTTCACAGGCATAATAGCAAGCAATGGTCTGGTGTGACACAGCAACAGGAGGTTCACCTTGAGGCAGCTGCGGAACCTGGGTATAGGCAAGTCTAAGCTGTTGGTGACCGTGTACACACAGGCCACGCAGCTGATGCACAAGTTTAATAAACAGGAAGGAAGGCATCCATATGCTCCAGAAACAGCAAGGAAGGCATGCATAAGCTCAAAGAACAGGAAGGAAGGCTGGCATCCGTGCTTCATGTTCTCTGTAGATATCAGCCTTATCCTTTTTATAGCTGGAGGTGATTTTCTACGTGATGTTAGTCTCGAACCTGATAAATGTGGAAACCGTTTACAGTACATAATCTGAAACCATTTTACCAAAATTTAATTTCATTTTTTGGGGGAGGGGGGGATGTTATCTCGAAATAGAAAACAGAAGGAGCAAATGTAGAACCATTTACAAAGTACCCAGTGAAATGGGCCACACAGTTATTCGCTTACCATATCAGTACTTAAAATTCTTGGCTCTATCTCTTAAGCAGAAACCTACCTGCCATGTATCTTATTCGCAGTGCTTGTTTAGACTGAATGTCAATTTTCATGATGAATTCAACCGCTGCAAATAATGGTGCTTAGACTCCCTTTTCTTGCGTTCAGATTGTTTAAGTGTAAAAAGTTGTATTTTTCTCTTTACGATTTTGGTTTTAACCGTTTTAAGCTGCTGCGATGACGTGTTTCATTATTTCCATTCTGATCAGGCTATCACGAGACTTTTATTTAACTTAGGAAGGACCTCTTGCAGTGAGTGAGTTAATTAAGGCAACAAACAATACCTACAGTTCGAAAAGTCTGCGCTAAGCTGAAGAAAATCACCTGTTAGTGACAAGAATAAAGTAACCAGGACGTCATCGTCTTGAAGAGTGTTGAGAATACAAATGTTAGCTTTCTCCAGTTTGCTATTCTGTCACAACATTCTAATTATTGTGGTTTAGAAAAAAAAAAATATAGCTCTCCTAATTTTGTACAGTAGATACTTTTTTTGTTTCTGAATCCTGCCTTTGTATGTCCCGTATCCTGTTTCTGAGGAAGTTACTTTGCATATTACACGTTGCCATTTACTCTGCTGTGTAAACCATACTGATACTGACATAGTTTGCATACATAACCTACTATCAACGTGCCATATGCAGAAGGGAATTGGTAAGGAATGAATACGAAAGAGCCTGTTTATAAAGAGCAAGGTTCCATAGCCAGTTGATGATGAAAATCGTACTACCTCTCTTCTGTTTCTAAGTCTTACCCATCTTACTGGCAATTAGGGTTGGGGTAATGATGATGATGATGATGATAGTTCTCTTTCCATTGTGTTTTGTGTTTGTTACTAAATATACCTTTCTTGAATGGAAATTATTTGGGGTGATGATATTTTTCCTACCTTTGTGTTTTCTCCTGTTGCTGAAGCAGCTGAATCCCACCTCACTATACCCTTTAAGTGGATATTAGATTATTTTGGGATCCTGCTTCACTCCATCCTTATGTGGAAAAAACCCATGATGATGATGATTCTAAGTACGGTTTTGTCACCATCCACTGGCAGGTTCTCACTTCCTACTGTGTACCATAGTGAACATCTTAACCAGCTTCTCGCTTCATCCACCACAACCTCCGCCACTGGCACCACCCACACCAGTTGCTGATGAACGCTGACCTGATCAGGATGGCAAGGTACTTTTGAAGAGGTGAGGGGGGACATTAATGTCCTCCGGAATTAGCTAGTCTCTCTTGTCCACTATTGTAACATTACCTGTGCATCTTTTTTTTTTTTCCATTTTTAATGACGGTTTGATGAGTAAAGGTACTAGTTATAGTGACCAGTAGGTAGAGAAGATCCACCACTAGGGACCATCTTTTTTGTGTTGGTTAGGCTGCTCTAGGTTTGGTTTTTCATCTGCAATTATACCCGATATCGTGATGCCAAGGATAGGGCCAAAGGAAGCCAAGATTACCACCGAATAGTCGCTGGAGTCTGTGCCACATCGGCAGCAGAAGCATCCTTACTTCATATTGTCACTAACTGATGGAATGAGGTAGGGATCAGGAATCATGGAAAGGGAAGAGGGCTAGGCAATCATCCATTCACCATTCAAGCACCAAAAAATTTGATTCTGCATCAGAGGAGTAATCAGCTGCGCATTATTTTAATGTTTTAGTTGTTTGCTTCACATTTCTTTTCAGAGCCAATCCGTCGACTGTCAGGTGGAATAGGTCTCCAAACCTTGTCATGGTGCTCCTCCATACATAATTCATACAATTGTGTCTGTTCTTTAGTCTAGCCATTTTTCTATGCTTCGCTTTATCATAGCATTCCACCTTACCCTCCCAGGCCTTCACCTCCATGCAACTCTGCTCTGTCTGTTAATTTAGCCTAAGTATCTTCTGTGCTCCACTCTCTTACACGATGATTTACCCGATCATGCCACCTTGCCATCCCGCGCCTATACCCAACCTTCAGACTCACTCGTATACCCTCTTCACCACTGTCTACATACCATCGAAACTCTCTTCAGCCCTATCAGCAGGTTTTCTTATTTCACATCTTTCACGAATCGCATTTTGTATTTCCTGTTGACTCCTCCAGCAGACCTCCGTATCCCACATCTTTAACGAGTTATATTAGTTCTAATCCTATCCTCTTTCCAGGCCGGCGTCACTGGGTGGGAAGGAATCAGGTCAGGATGGAGCAGTTTATCATCGCCACAACACTGCTTCAGAGTGTGAGCTTCGCCGTCCCGCCAGGCAACACATTCAACTTTACTGCAAAATCCAGTGACCCCTCCTGTACACACACAAGTTTTGAAGATCTATCAGCTTACCTTTCAAGATTTCCCACCTAAGGATTGAGTGAAGAAGGATCCAGAAACCCGGAAGAGATGGTAACAACATAATAATATGGGGTAAGACTCATTCCCACATCAATCAGGTCCCCGGAATCCTCTATGTCACAAGCATAAGTGCACACACACACACACACGTACGTGGACTCCACATGCACCAACCATAAAGTCGATCCGTCGACTATCACTTAAAAAAAAAAAAAAATAAAAAAAAAAGCTAAATCCATGTGATACACAGTATAAGTCAGTAACTTAACAGAACACAGTAATTGTACAGTATCATAGAACACTGATAACTCGAGTAGCCATAATGTCGCTTTTTGTAATTTAATATATAATTTTTAATTTTTAAAAGTCGAGCTAAAGTGGCGTTCGCCTTTATATCTGGTACCCTGAGTCTGAGTTTTAAAAATGTAACAGTCTGATGACATATGTGTTACCGCCAGAAAATTTTGTTCAGCTTTGGAAGTATTTCAAGCTGGAGGAGTTACAGCGTTCATTATCCCTTTCACCATTAGGTGTATACCATAAGTTTAATAAAATCTTTTGATGGTAGCTAGAACAACATCTCATTTGAATGAATCTATTAACCTACAAGACTGGCATGAAGAACGTTAACAGCAAAACGAAGGACACAGGGATTTACAGTACTCGTACTCTTTAAATGCCATCCTTAACAGGACTGATTTTCTCCCCAGTATTATCCCGCCACCTACAGACAACTTGTGTTAAATTCGAGGAATGGTTTGTTGTGACGGGGTTAGCAGCAGTCCCTAAGGTGAATAAAATAATCTGCTGACAGCAAGATTAAAGTACCTCATCGGATTGACAGGGTTATACTTCTAACACTTGCACAGAGAGAATCAAAGCCAAAAGGAAGAATAACTGAAAAATTAAAACGCAGTACTTTTTTATCTGACCAGTTTTGTGTAAAGGCAATTAAATCACACAAATTTAATTACTGCATAAATTCCAGGACCAAGAAGCAGTCCACTTCATTTACTTATTTTATTTACCTATTTTTTAATCAGGCCGATTGTGCTAATTCTGAATTTGGTAACCATATCCACCTATCACATCACCTGTTCTCGTAATTTCTTCTTGAGCGTTCATACAATAAAGTTCGAGAAAATACTGAAAGATATTGCCATTGCCAATTGAAAGAGATCTCCGTTGTTCTTATTCAAATTATGATACACAAAATAAACACTTAAGTAATTTTGATTTTCTGTACTTGTGTGTCTGTTTTTCATTTGAATGATGGGTCTGGTTGGTCGCACTTCAGATTCCAGCAGAGATCGGCTAGCATGACTGGACTCCTGTTCCCTTTGTATCTACTCTCCTTTCTTTATATATCGTGGTGGAACTTCTCCTTGTTTATACCCGTCCCCCCCCCCCCTCCGGCATTCTCTGGGAGAAAGGACAGATGGGGATGTAGAAACGAAGTTTCAGTGACAATTTACACCCAAGACGTTGGTAGCATTGATAAGTTCATCCATTAAAACATTATATGTTAGTCATCTGTGTGCTGTCCCAGTAGTCCACTGCACACACCCTTGAATGCACGTCATGCTGCTGACTCATTTTCATCCCTCATTGGTTCGAGATCCTTGTCAACCTCGAGGTGACAAAATTGAGGGCCGACAAATATGCCTTCTTTGATGTCAGCATCACTTATTTCGGGAATTTTTTCCTTGAGGTACTGGAAACTTGCTTTATGATGCATTAGAGCTCTGGCAAACTGTTTCATTATGTGGAGTGGTGGCAAAATGATCTGTACTGGTGGTTCGTGAAGAATTTTGTGGAATGTGGGTGTCAGTGAATCCCGCTATGGTCATGGTGAGCGTAGGTAATGTTCTGATCTTCCTCTGTTATCCCATTTACACAGAAAGCACATAAACTTGGTATAGCCAGTTTCCAACCCGTTAAGAATGGCAACAACTTTCCACTGCACAAACAAACCATTCTTTGTATTGTTCGTATCGTTTATAAAGGCTCCAACATGCTTGCATGCCTTGGCTTTGATCACCTAATGGCGCCTGTCCACGCTGCTCGATCTCTGGCAGCCTCCCAATTCTATCCCTTATTCCTCTATGACCTTGTCTCAGGTCTTTTTTTTTTCAACCGCCTCTCGCAACCCAATCCCCGACGTTCACACTTCTCACTTTCCGCACCCAATTGTCATTCCCCATCCTCACCACATGACTTAACCATCTCCATGAACTACTCATCACAACACCAATTCACTCCAGTCCCATCCTTCCTTTCAAATCCTTTAATGCGATCTAGAATAAAAGAAAGATTTGCATGTCTTAAAATGACTGATTGAGCAGTTGGAATTGAAAGAACGAAGTTTCCAGTGTGAAGCAAAACACCTTTAACCCTAGATCAGCAACCACCGGCCACATCTGGCCAGACAAAGTTTAAAAGCTTGGCGCCATTTTGAGAATTCTGCTCACCATCCAGGTAGCTTCCCCTTTTGGCTTGTACTTTCGATTCAAGGTGCGTCTAAGTTGCTCGTGTTTTTTATTTCTCTAATATATTGAAAAAGGCCACATGTGGCCATGGTTGCAAACAACGTTTGTATGCTGTTTTTTTTATTTTTGGGGGTGGTTTTCTCTAGGCATTAACATGACCATCAAGGGGGTTCTCTGGAATCAACGTATCCTTGTCGGCAACCCTTGAGAAGGCTGCAAACAAAGTTATAGCCAAATATGTTACGATAAGTGTAATTTTGACAGGTTTTTAGTGCCTTTAGAAAAAAAAATGTACAATAATTTTTTTTTTTTTTTTTTTTTTTTTTTTTTTTTTTTGGTGCCAACATTTTCATTAGTCTTTACTCTACATGTGATAAAATTTTTATAAATGTGCAATGCATATAAGTATTTTTTTAAAATTCCCAAATCTGGCCACACGTGGCCGGGGGTTGCTGATAGCGTTAGTTGGGCATGGTTGCTGATCCAGGGTTAATGCTTTAGAGAGATTCATCAATACCCAACCTTGTGGCTTGGTTCATAGCTCAATCGAAGAGTATCAAACAGCACCCTGATATTGCAAAAACAAACGTTGTTTTCCAATGAATACTGTTTGCTCCAAATCTGATGAGCGTTTCCTGGATGTTGTAATCCTTACATCTTCGTCCAACAGATAACATTCCTGCAGACGGGAGGCTTGCAGTTCGCTCTGTTGTTTAGTGAGGGTTAGATGATGAACCAAATCACTGAGTACAGGCTGGATTATGAGATGCGGTTTCTTGTCAGATTCAGGTTGTTGCTCATAAGTCGGATCTTGTGATTCTGGTTCGTCAAAGCTGACCATGTCATCGCTTGGTATTTCGGATGAAGACTGAGGGCCTGGTAGCAGTAGCAGTAGTTGTTCCCTAGGCAGTCTGGCCGAACAGCCCCGAGTCCCTTAGGAAGGCCATGGCTGAGACCGGGCTTTCCCACAGCGCTCTCAAAGAGTGTATGTTGTGTTGTTGGCGTGGGTGATTGTGTGCAATGCAGTCTTCCATAATGTGGTTAATAATATGGGGTGCTGAGTTGCATCCTGGACAGGCATCAGCGACGGAGTCATCCAGCCTCTTCTGGTAACTTAAGAGAGCTGGATGGTGCCCACATCTCAGCCTGGCCAGGTGGACCCTGTCCTCACGAGGAAGATAGGATTCAGAAGGGTGGATATCAGGCGGCCGTGCATGCAGCTGTGTGTTGTCTTTAAGTGACTGAATGGATCGGCGAGTGATCTGAGTGCGGATATGCTTCTGGAAGCTGGTCTCAGGTGGGCGATGGGGGAGAGATGACAGTATTTGTGTATGGTATCGTGTGCTGGTTGTTGTTTTGATGTTCCTTGATGTGGGTGGATGTGCTGCCATGTACTGTAGTGGATGTTGTGGGTTTGTGGAGGCTGCAGCAAGAAACTGGGTACCTCTCATGTCTAGGTGATCCTTGACTTTGAGGACTTTGGTTTCTTGATGTAGGTGGCCAGTGGGTGTAGTAGCTGTGCAGCCTGTGATTATTTTTAGGGCCTTGTTCTGTATGGTCTGTAGAGTGTTGTAGTGTGTTTTGGTGAGGTTAGAAGCCCAGGCAGGGCTTGCATAATTCATCACTGAACGTATGTATTGTTTGTTTACTGAGGTCGTGGTTTCTTTGTTGTGTCCGAATGTTGTATGGGCAAGTGACCTCAAAGCATTGAGTCTTGGTGTTATTTTATTTTTAATGTTTGTGATGTGTTGTTTAAATGACATTAATGTATTGTATGTTACACCAAGGATTTTGTGTATGTGTGTGTGGTAGGGGAGTGTTGTTTATGGTGAGGTGTGGGTTGTGACTGTGTTCTACTGTCCAGTTTGTGAGAAGAGTCACTGTAGATTTGGCTGGGGCTATTTTGAGCCTGTTTGTGGTGAACCATTCGTGTAGTGTGTTGAGATAAGGTTGAATGATGTGTGCAGCTGTGTTTGCGTTTTGGTGCGTGCATGTAAGTGTTATATCATCTACATAGGAAGCTATGTGTATCTGTGGTGTGTGGGGTGTGGGTATGTTGTGCATGTATAGGTTAAAGAGTGTAAGGGACAAAACAGATCCTTGGGGGACGCCGTTTGTGAAGTCTCATGTCTGACCGGCAAATGTTACGTGTGCACATCTGCCTGCTAAGTAGTTTGCCAGCCATATTTTTGTGTTATTGTGCATGTTTGTGTTGAGTATATTGTTTGTGAGGTTGTGGTGGGGGATGGCATCAAAAGCTTTGCTAATGTCTAGTGTGATTAGGAGTGTTCTGTGTGGTGGCCTAGCTGAATTCATGCCATCGAAAACTCTCTGTGTAAGGTCTGTAAGAAGGATTTTTGTGGAGTGTAGTGGCCTAAAATCATGTTGTGACTGGGCTAGGGGAATGTGAGGGGTGACTAGTTGTAGTACCAGTCGTTCAGTGACTTTAGAGGGGGTGCAGAGGAGTGTGATGGGGCGATGTGAGGAGGGTAACGTGGGGTCTTTGTTGGGTTTAGGGATAGTGATGATATTGCCATGCTTCCAGATGTTGGGTATTATGTTGTGTGAGTAGCTGTAGTTTGATATGTTGGTGAGTGCTTGTATGCCTTGTGGTCCTAGGTGTTTAAGGTGAATGTTGCTTATGTTGTCTGGTCCACAGGCAGATGAGTGCTTGAGGTTGTTAATGATGTGCTTCGTCTGGTTGTAAGTGAAAGGTGCGTAGTCTGGGTCTGTGGGGAACTGTCTCTTACGTCGGATGATACGTCGGTCTTCGGGATGGGGGTTTAGATGGCTGACTTGTAATAAGTGATTGATGAGTGTGTTTGCTTGTTGTTTGTTTGAGAATATGGTGTCTGTTGTTGTGATGGCAGGATGTGATTGTGTGGTGTTGCTGTTGGAAAGTGTGATACTGTTTAGTGTTTTGTAGAGTTTGCTGATGTTTGTTTTGTGGTCAAGTGTTTGGAGGTAATTTTTCCAGTTTAGTGTTTGCTGTTCTGATATTGTTTATTTCAGTGTTGAGTTCTTGTATTTGTTGTATGGTGTCTTGTGTATGGGGTGTTGGGGAATGTCGCAGTGTGTCCCGTTGTCTGATGAGGCCTTGAATTTCTGGTGTTAAGTTGGGGTTGTCTCTCTTTCTGTTGCCTCTAGGGATGTGTCTTTTGTCTGCGTTTTGTATAATTGTATTGAAAGTGTGCACAGAGGTGTTGATGTTTGTGATGGGTGTACTGTTTAGTGTTTCGAAATGTTGTTCTGTTTCAGTTACAAAGGCCTCCCAGTTGGCTCTCCTATAATTAGTGTATGTGTGTTTGTGACAGTGTGAAGAGAGCGTTGGATGCGAGAAGGATGTCTGTTGAGCAAGGAAGAGTGGCTGTGCGTGACAGAAATAAATGGAGAGAAATTGTGAATGAATAAGTGATGACACAGCCTTGAGAGGATATTCTCCCGCATTTGGTCTGATCAGCTAGTCAGGTCAGGTGCGGGTAAGGGGATGGGTCTGTTATGATGTGGCAGGGGTAAACCAGTTCTGCTGTCGGGCCCTGCTGCGGATGTCACTGATTGCATTGCGCAGTTGACCTTTGTGCAGTGTGGTACGGTGAGGATCTGTCCGTTCTCCCCTTTGGGGATAAGATGCGAATGAATGTGTTTGAATGGATGAATAAATGGGGAGTGTGTCGTCCTGTCTCGCCTACCTCCCTTTCCTTGGGGGAAGCAGCCTAGGTATATAGATAGATAGATAGATAGTGTTTGTGGCCAGCTGGGGTGATTCTGGTTTTGGTAGTGATGATGATTGGGAGGTGATCAGAACCTAGGGTTTTGACAACTCTCCATGATGTAGTGGGTGCGAGGTTTGGGGAGCAGAAGGTGATGTCTGGAGATGATGGGAGGAAGAGGGCTTGGTGTGGGATATGGGAATGTTGGTCTAGACTGTTTCGTATGAAAAGATGGTCTGTCAGGGATTGTAGTACCAGCCCTCTGTCTGTGTCTGGGTTGTTGACATGCCAGGCCGACGACTTGGCGTTGAAATAACCACCCAGGATGCTGTTGGGTATGTTAGTGATGTGGTGCATCTATGGAGAGTAATTGTGTGGTACTGTGGGGGACGATTGGGGGGGAATGTATGTGTTAGCGATTGTTATGTGTGATTTGTTACCAGTGCGTATCTTAATTGATTGTAGTTCTGTTGTGGTGTCATGTGGGGGGAGAAGTGACTTTGTGTGTGCACTGGTATCTCCAAAGTTGATGGATTTGTGTATCAGGGTGATGAGTCGACCGCCACCGCCGTCGGCCCGGTCTTGTCGAATGGTGGTGAAGTTATGAAATGTCGGTGTTTTCTGTGCTCTGTGTAGTTTTGTTTCTTGTAAGATGGCAATGTGTATGTTCTGTTGTTTGATGAATTGTGTGAGTTCATGTTATTTAGTGTTTATCCCATGTATGTTTAACTGAAGGATGTTTATGTTGTGTGTGTGATGTGTGTTGGCTGCTGCAGCACGGGGGGGAGGTGGTGTGGGTGGAGGGAAAGGGGTAGGAGGAGGTTGTGATGGAGGTAAGGGTTGAGGTGGATTAGGATGGGTTGGAATGGGAGGAGTTGGGGGACTAGATGGTGTGGGAAGGGTCGGTGGGTTTGGCTGTGGAGGTCTGAAGGAAGTAGGAGTAGGATTGGAAGGGGGGTTGATGGGTGGGGGGAAGGAGCAGGTCCAGGTGTTTGTGTAATGTTTTCTGGATGCAAGTGTTGTGCAGGTGTAATGGGTCCAGTTCTATCACTGGAATGGCCAACAGGGCGAAGAGCAGACTGGAGGTTTGTATAGACAATAAGCACTTAACCCTTCCGGTTGATACCTGTAGTTTGACAAAAAAATAAATAAATAAATAAAAAAGATCATCGTACACATTAGCCTTGCATTACACAGTATACCGATAAAATAATGCAGTATTATTGACCAAAAATGAGACGCCTTGTGAGAATCTGTAACTGAAAAGGGAAGAAAACTTACCTGTGATGTCTGTCAATCAGAAGCAGCAGCTGAATGGTCCATCGGCTCCTCCATACCACTAGCAAACCAAATGTGAGACCAGGACTGGTGCCCTTGACCCATACCGAGAGTGAACATGTGCACCTGACACAGCATATATGAGGTGCCCATCTTTTGTCCTGATCACCCACTTGGCAGCCAAAGTACAATATTCATATAGTTTCTTCACATGTGGCGTCAGTCGTCTTTTATACTGCTTCAGTGCCAGCGATCCACATACATAACTATAAAGCATTCAGACAGCGCATACCTCCGCCAGTGCTATTACAGGATCCGTATCTCCCCTCAAATTTAATCAATTCTTTCTTGGCCCATGGCCCACCCTTCCACAATATTTCATTGAAATTCATTGAGAACTTTTAGAGATACCGTGTGGACAAACAAACAAACAAACATAGGTGAATACTTATCTTCCTCCAATGGACAAAAAAACAAACATAGGTGAATACTTATCTTCCTCCAACTTCGTTGGCGGAGGTAACAAGCTGTCTGGAGAATTCTTGCATCCTCTAGGGCAGCGGTTCCCAACCTGGGAGCCATGGCCAAGGGGGCCATGGGACATTGACTGGGGGGCCATGGGCCTTATTGGTAATATAAGATATTATAAGGTATTTGGTCTGGGTAAAACCTGACAGAAATCAAGTATGAAATATACCTTACTGTGCAAGTTTAGCCTTAAGTATATTGGGGTAATTACCGTTTTCTGCACAATATCAATATATTAAAAATATATAAATATACGATCTGAGTTATATAGGGGCCATAGAGCTTCTCATAATTTTCTCGGGGGGCCACAGGACCAAAAAGGTTGGGAACCACTGCTCTAGGCATTATTGCTCAAGTAAAGTTAATGGCAACTGCAAAAAGAAATATAATTTGGAATATCTTAATCCAGTTCCAACTTTACAGCAAGTACGGTAATACTGACACAGTGGAGATAACAGTCCGTGACTCGCATATATAGTAATTTGGGGGAAGTAACACTATATGTCACACACAAAAGCGGGTGTTATTTTCGTGATCTGCGTATGAAACTACCCTGAGATGTCCCATTCTTGCTTTTGTTTCCTGCTTATTCACTGTTATGAAAAGTCGAAAAATATAAACAAATTTGGACAAAGAAGATCAGCAGAAAAATAGATACTTTAATAAGACAAATGATGATTTTTTTTTTTTTTTCAGGTTATAAATAGTACAGTATATAGGAGAAACTGTTAGCCAAGATTTTCCAAATTGGACGTCCACCTTCGGCGATCAACAGGTAGGGTTTGGGTGGATAGGGGGAAGTAGGTAGGACATAAGGAAATGAGGTTGGATAGGGCATATACTGGTAACAACAAAATTGGCGGAAAAGCCTAGCCCACTTCTAAATGCGTGCAGCGTGTGATTGGCTGGTGGTGACGTGGAATGTGGCTAGGTGTGGCTGGGAGTTCATTTGGTGAAAAGTGTTGGGTATTATCTAAAACTGGAAAGACTTCACCTGTCAGATGCTCTCTCTCTCTTTCTCTCTCTCTCTCTCTCTGTAAGTAAATATGTATGAGCTGTTTTTTTTTTTTTTTTTTTATCGTGTTTCTACCATACTTCTTATGTACCGTAATTTATTTTCTCATGGTTTTCATATACAAAGATGAATACTGCATATACTTTGTTGTATATGATACCATTCAGTATCCTCATATAAGGCCCATTAATTAATCCCTATTTATTTGATGGTTTTGTTCGCTGTAATTAGCTTAAAAAGGACCAATCTCTCTCTCTCTCTCTCTCTCTCTCTCTCTCAACCCAGCACCTATGTAAAAAACTTAGGTATATATATGGGTTGCTACATGACCTTTGATGAGCACGTAAATGAACTTAACAAAAAAGTAATGGGCATATTAATATATATTAACAGGATAAAAGATGGCTTTGACAAAGAAACTTGAAAAATCATAGTGCAGGCACTGGCCCTAAGTATCCAAAACTACGGCAGTGTAATATGGGGCACTGCAGGAAATCTCAACTTTCACGTGTGCAGAAACTACAAAATTTTGCTGCTAAAGTTGTTGATGGAAAAGCAAGGAAGTATGACCATGTAACTCCAATGTTAAAAGAACTGAAATGGCTATATAAAATTTGACAGCTGTCACAGTCTTCAGATATCTAGCTAATCTCTACCCTATCTCCTTTCTTTTCCATCGGTACACAATATGACACGAAGTATCACTAAACAAAAAAATAATCTGTACGTTGCTAAGGTTAATACCGACTCAGGTGCAAGATCCTTAGCAGTAACAGGGCCAAAGATATGGAACCATCTCCCAGAAAATGTCAAGGAATCACATAGTTTAAACACTTTCAGAATTAGACTTAACAGTCACTTAATTAAACACCCATTAATAATCTTACTGTATAATGCTAAACAATAATTAACCAGTAAAATATGATGTAAAATATTATGTAATAATTCACAAACAACAATTTGAAATAGAAAATATAATGACATTTAGTATATTGATAATTGTACAATTATATACCTTTGTATTATACTCCCTAACACTTATATCTACAGGTTATAATCTTCAGATCTACGCTTTGTATTCGAACCGTGATTATTCATGTAACAAGTTATATATAACTTGTTATATGAATAATCACGGTTCGTGGAAATTATCATCATCCGGACCTCCTTTCCCAGCCAAGGGCAGGGTGAGGAGTAGCAATGTCCAGACAGCCCAAAATTGTCCAATCCAATGGGCCACGCTTCCATTCACTCATCATTCAAGCCCCCGGAATCCTGGCTTTATCGGATACGCCAAAAACATTCACCACGTTATGTAGCTTCACATAATCGTATCTGACAGAGTCAATCCAGACGCTGCCACGTTAAAAAGGGGTGCCAAAAATCCCTGATCATGCACTTCTCACAAAATTCATCCAGCCAGCTCGATCTCCTGTCAGTTCCCTAGCCTCACCGACTTCCAAACCTCTCTTCCTCACACATTCATCCACCATATCTCTCCACCTTCTCCTTGGCCTACCTCGCCTCCTCCCTCTTTCGAATTCGCTCAGATATACCTTCTTCACCACTCTGTTGTTATCCATTCTCTCCACATGACCATACCATCTCAGTACACTCTCTTCAATTCTGGTGTCCACCGACTTCCTCACTCCGCATCTTTCACGAATCACATTATTTTGTATCCTATCCACCCTCTGTACTCCACATACATTCCTCAGCAGTCCCAGCTCCACTGCTCTTACTCTTGACTTTTCATTTTCATGCCACACCATAGTCTCACATCCAAATGTTAAAGTTGGCACTAACACTCCTTCATGTAAGCCTCGTGCAGCTGCAACACTCAAGCCTCTGTTTCTTATCAAGGCCTTCATTGCACCGGCTACTTTTCTTCCTTGTGTCACTCTACTTTCAACTTCTTTTGCACATTTTCCTCTTTTCTATCACTGTACCCAGGTATTTGAACTCTCTCACCTATTCTAGTCTCTCTCTATTCAATGTTACATTGTTCTGGGAGTCACCTTCTTTCTCAGTAACCATCACTTTACCCTTTTCTACATATACTCTCAAGGAACGACGCTCACAGACATCAGCAAAACTCTGCACAAGCCTACCAAGTTCTTGTTCGGTACTTGCAAGCAGTACTGCAACATCAGCATACAACAAATTTGAGATGTTCCATCCATCACCATTCATTACCAATGCCATCCCTCTCTCCATTGCACGTGTTTTCACTTCTCTCATCACCCCATCCATATATACATTGAACAACCATGGGGACATCACACAACCTTGTCGCACACCCACACTGATTGTGAACCATTCACTTAGATGCCCATAATAATAATGATAATAATAATAATAATTATTATTATATTGTTATTATTATTACAATTATTTATATTATTCTGTAATAATAATTATAATAATAATAATAGTGATAATAATGAATAATAATAATCTATGTATCTATTGCCAGACGCCTCAATCCCGTTTGGGGTGGCCACAAACAAATCGCCTCCAAGTCGCCCTGTCCCCCGCCATTTCACTGCCCTGCTCCCAACTCACACCCCCCTTTCTCATATACCTCTCCACCCCATCCCTCCATCTCATCCTCGGCCTCCCCCTCCCTCTTCCCCCCTCCACCTCACTCACATACACTCTCTTCGTCAGTCTTTCACCCTCCATCCTCTCCATATGGCCAAACCACCTCAGTGTGTTCCTCATAACGCTTCCTATCACATCCACATCAGCACCACAACGCTCCTTTATATCCTCATTCGTCAGCCTGTCTCTCCATGTGACTCCACAGGCTCCTCTTAAATAACTCATTTCCACTGCTCTCACTCTTGACTTGTGTCCTTCCAACAACGTCCAAGCTTCACTTCCGTACGTTAGAGTTGGTATCGCAATACAGTCATGTAGTAACTTTTTCACTTCCATGCTCACTTCCCTGTTTCTTATCACTGCTTTCAAAGAACCAGCAACCTTTCTTCCCTGCTGTACCCTTTCACGCACTTCACCCTCCAAACCTTCATCCTTACTCATCACACTACCCAAGTACTTAAACGTACTCACATTTTCCAATTCCTCACCATCCAACCTCGCTGTACATTCACTGACTTCACATCTCTCAAAGACCATCACTTTACTCTTCCCTACATTCACCTTTAGATTCCGTTTCTTACACACTCTCCCAAACTCATCCACCAAGCCTTGCAGCTCCCCTTCGTCTTCACTCAACAACACAGTATCATCTGCAAACAATAGTATAGGGAGTTTACAAACACTATCCTCTCTCACCAGGGCCACTCCAACATCCACTACCCTACCTTGTACCTCTTTTATTACCCCATCCATCTACAGATTGAACAACCATGGAGACATGACACATCCCTGTTTCAATCCAACTTTCAAAGAGAAAAATTCACTTAGTTCACCATCCACACGCACTGCAGCCTTCGCACCATCGTACATACTCTTCACAGCATTCAACAACTTCCCATCTACTCCATATATTCTTAACACTTTCCATAATCCTTGTCTATCCACCCTGTCATATGCTTTCTCTAAATCCATGAAAGCCGCATACAACTTCTTTCCCTTCTCTAGAAACTTTTCCACTAAAGATCTAAGAATGAATATCTGATCTACACAACCTCTTCCCTTCCTAAAGCCTCCCTGTTCTTCTCCAACTAATTTCTCTGTTCTTTCTCTAACTCTGTCAATAAGTATCCTACCATACACTTTTCCTATTATACTAAGAAAACAAATGCCCCTATGATTACCACACACTTCTTTTTCCCCTTTTCCTTTGTACAGTCGGCCTATGAAGTGACGGCGGAGTATCCAGATATTTTCGGTCAGCGACAGTGCACATACTCTTCCTTTTATCTTCACGAGGTGAAACCTAATACATAAAACTGTTACAAAACAATAAAGTAATGTCAAAGTACCTGTATATTTCAAAATTGTAGGAAGCAGTTCTTTAGTTACGATAATAGGAAATCCTAAACGGAACTAATTGAAATTTCACAACTATCGCTCAGGGACAGTCAGGAATAATTTGCGGAGTTCAAGTCTAATATGGTAACACGCAATAATTTTTAGTAGCGTAAGACTGAACAAAAGGGAGCTTCAATAAACAATAAAAATTAGTAATTATTACCTATAAAATAATTTCCGTTACAATACCAAGGAATAATTTAAAGTTTATTTCCGTTTCCAATGTCTCCATGGACGACGACAGAAAGCGGGAAGATGGAGTAAGCCAGTAAGCTATTTAGTTTCGATCAACACGCACGAAAAGAGATAACAATTACTCAAAGACATGCAGTTATTACACTGCCTTTGGCCAGTTTTCCATTAAGAAAAATCTCTGGATTATTTAATATAAGCCAGAGGGCTGTCGGTGAAAGAAGTATAAAAAAAGAACCTCGATGTTTGCCTAGAGTCGGAGCTCCTTGCAGAATGCTGACTTCTGTCATAGTCTGATATCCTCAGTGCATAATCGATTAGCAAGAGTAGTAAAATGCAGAGGTTCATAAACAAATAATTGAGTTCAAAACTTCCAAATCAGCATTTTCTGTTCAGCAGGACATTACAGTTTATTTAAAAAGACTGATATTAAGATTAAAAGATGGAGTAAAGAGTGCGTGATTTTGCATTGCAAGAGTTTATGAACTTATGTTTTGGTCCTGTTTATTGTTTACCAGAATCTGTCATACCTCCTTACAGCTAATAATAATTTTCCATCAATTGGGAATAAAGTTGCTAAATATAATTATTACTGGGGAGAGGAAGACGGAATAAAAGGCAATATGGTCTTGCTGCTACCACGGGTAGGACATTACGAAGAATAATTTCATTGTTATGGCATCCTTATTGTTGCTGGATCATCACCATAGCATTTGAAAATAAGGCAGTGTATTGCAGTCACTATAATTTTCCTTAACTGGTCTTCAAAACTAGAGCATCTGTATTTGAAATCCTGGGAAACATTTAAATCAGGAACACGGAGTTATAGGCCTACTGCCCACCGCGCGCGGAGTAATACATTTCACATTCATTCAAATCGGGAAAGGTAACTAAGTGTTAACTTCTAATATCACTGCCTCTTGTTATTCATTTTACATCATTCTTAGCGCAATATAATATATAATTAATTTGATATGACCTGATGAAGGCATTGAATGTTTACCTTATATTCACTGTTTTCGTTGAACGTAGGGCAGTGCAGAGTGACCGAAGCAATCTGAAACTCTGCCATCACTTCTTGGGGCGACTGTACAAGGGAATAATTATACCTGACTTCCAATCCTCCGGGACTCTACCTTCCTCCCAGGCCAATCTGCACATCTTCCACATCCATTCTACTACTATCTCTCCCCCATACTTCAGCATTTCACCACACACTCCATCAATTCCTGGGGCTTTCCCCGATTTAACTTTCTTCATTGCTTCCACAACTTCTATCCTACTGATTTCTTCCTGTCTTCTCACCTCCCTCCTTCTCCCAGCCATTCCCCAGCCACTTGTACTCGCATTACTTCCATCCTCTACGTTCAACAAATCCTTAAAGTGTTCTCTCCATCTGCTCACTTTTTTTCCCTTCTCCACTAGTAATCTACCATTTTTATCTTTCATTCTCCTGCTAACTTCACTTCCATCCTGTCTTACTCTTTTCACCTCTTTCCAGAACATTTTCTTACAGTCCCTCCACTTTACACTCAAATTCCTTCCAAATTCCTCATCCACTCTCTTCTTTCTCTCTCTTACTAATCTTTTCACCTCTCTCTTTCTTTCTACATATAACTCTCTCTTCTGCCTCTCAACTTCTTCCACGCCCCTATTTCTCATCCATTCATTGTATGCTTTCTTCTTTTGTGCCACAGCCTGTCTCACCTCTTCATTCCACCACGCTGTTCCTTGTACCCCCCTCTGTCTTCTCTTCCTTCCACACACCACATCACATGCTGCACATATTTCTTCTGTAAATATCCTACACACACCTTCCACGTCTCCCATCTGCTCCAATTCATATTTGCCCAATCGTTCCTCCACTTCTCTCTTATACTCTGCCATTTTTCATCCTCTTGTAACCTTTCCACTCTCCTTGCAACTACTCCTACCTCTCGTCTTTCCCTTCTTCTATTCCTCCATCTTACTTGAATTCTAATTCTGGCCACCACCAAGTAGTGGTCAGAAAGTCCACTCCCCCAACCTCTATAAACTCTTGCATCCATTACACATCTTCGCATCCTATCTCAGCAGGCACACCCCACTCACCAACTATTCCATCCACCTTCACATTCCCAACTTTACCATTCATATCACCAATCAAAAACACTCTATCATTCCTTCCAAACTTATCCATGCACACTTCTACATTTGTCCAGAACTCTTCTCTCACTCTTCTAGCACGATCTTGCGTTGGCGCATACACACACACAATCGCCCACATTTGTATTCCAACTTTCGACTTTACCCACACAATCCTTGACCCAACTGATCCATACTGTCTTATGCTCTTCTTCCATCTTTTACTCACAACTATACACACTCCTTCCTTTGCCCTCTCATTCTCACTTACTCCTGCACATATACCCCATCCATACTCCCATTCTCTCACATTTTCTCCTCTCCATTTTGTTTCAGTTATTCCACATACATCCACTTTCGCACCCTCAAGCACCTGGACAATCTCTCTCTCTTTCACCTCATCATTCGCTCCCCTTACATTCCAGGTTCCAATAACCATGTCCTTTGTCCGGTCCATGGTCGTCATCGTTAGGTCAGTCCTTGTCCGAGGCTTATTGTTTGTTTTTTTAGTTAGTTGTTTTCCGGGGAGGGGCACTAACCCTCCGCCAACCCTTTTAGTCGCCTTTTACGACAAGCAGGGATACTGGGGGAGTATTCTTGAAAAAAAACCCAGGGGGTAGGATAAAGTACACTAATAGGTCCTTGTAGTGAAGGGATTATAGTGGTACAGATTGTCTGGGTCAGATCAGAGTTTTGTGGATGCCTGTGTGTGGCCATGTCCAAGAATGAAGAGAAAATTAACAACACAAATAATTCACAGATAATTGGCCAAACCCTGAAAATGGCTATGGATTTCCTGTTTCTTGGTGCAATGATACAACAAAAGGAATATATGCAATGGTTTAAGAACAGAAGCATTTATATAAGAATTGACACCTGTGTTATGGTGTCCTGCATCAGGAGATCCATCTTGTGTCGTCTGGTGTAATGTTCGATATTATTATAAAAACTTGCCTGCCACTAAGTAGCTACGTTGGTGAGTGATTTAGTGATTCTCGTATACCTATGACCTGATTATGATCTGATTAACATCAACATGGTTGCCCAAGATCTCTAAAGTGAGTTTTATAACTGAGTTATTTGAGAGAACATGTGGAGTTACATGGAGAGCCAGACTGACAAATGAGGAAGTGAAGCAGCGTTGTGGTGTGGATGTGGATGTGATAAAAAACGTTAGGAGACATTCAGTGAGGTGGTTTGGCCATGTGGAGAGGATGGAGAGTGAGAGACTAAGGAGGAGCGAGTAGGTGCGTGAAGTGGAGAGACAGAAAGGGAGGGGGAGACCGAAGATGAGTTGGAGAGTAGGGTGGAGAGGTATATGAGAGACGGGGGTGTAAGTTGAGGGGTGGGCATCGGAATGGCAGGGGACAAAGCAACATGGAGACGATTTGGTTTTGGCCATCCCTTGCGGGATGAGGGCGTCTGACTATATAGATAGAAGGAGTTTTAAAACGAAAGAAAATTGGCCAGTTTATGATATTTGGTGTGCAGATTACTTACCACTTTTTTATTCTGCTTTGTCACATGAGAAATGGTACAAAGTTTACAAGCAGTTGGTATTACTAGCAAAACCCAATATCAGTGTTCCTTACCAGCACACAGGTACAGTACGACAGTTCGGGATCCACTGACCTAAATACATCCACAGAACTATACACGAGGACTCCGAGAAAACTTTTTTGAGGAAATTCCATCCATCCATCATCCAATCCTACGTTGCCCCACGAGGAGCGTAGGAGCCCGGGGCTAGGCAGTTGGTCCTGACGTTTAAGATGAGAGTGACCAGCCTCACTCATCCCTGAGTGGCATTACGTGAGCAGTAACAAGTAATTAATGTTTTGTATGAGTGGGCAGAGAATGACATGAAATGAAAACGAAAGAGACAGTAAAACATGAATGAATTATTCTGTTTACGGGTATGTGTAACAATAGATGTTATAAATCCCTTTACTACAGTTACGTCCATTTTCTGTTGTTAACCATTTGGTACAGTCTGGAGGAAATCACTGGCACGTAGGATATATGTATCCTCTTCAGTTCAGAAAATCTCTGCCAAAGTGAGTTAATAATTATCTGGTGGTATCAAGAGCAGAAAACAAAAGACTATCTAAATCAAACTTTCTTCAAAAGCAAGCATCAAAATTACTTAACAACCCTAATGACAATAGAATATTCTGATCAGCTCTTAATTCTTTCAGTAATAACTTTAACAAGTCTTCTTCCATTCCCCCACTAAAATCTTCAGATAGCAACATTACAAATGACCCACGTGGGAAAGCAGATATCTTTGCCAGTACCTTTGCCAGAAACTCTACCATAGACGATACCAGCCAGAATGTCCCAGTACTGGAACTTGATTCTCCCGAAATTGCCCCACTTAAAACACAGACAAGATACGTAAAATCCATCCTAGACAATTTATCTACCAACAAAGCTCCAGGCCCAGATGGAATTCCGCCAATTGTTATGAAAAAGTGTTCCCCTGAACTTGCCTCTGTCCTAGCTAAATTATTCAGACTATTCATATGTACTTCTTTATTCCCAAATTCATGGAAAGAAGACAATATCCACCCAGTTCCGAAGAAAGGAAGTTCGTCTGACCCCTCCAACTACAGACCAATAGCTGTCACATCTTCTCTTGGTAAGGTATTTGAAACTTTAATTAATAAGCACATTGTTAAACATCTTGAATCCAACAACTTAGTTAGTGATAGAAAATACGGTTTCGCCACGAAAGATCCACCATTGACATACTCAATCTCTTAACTCATACCATCCATCAATTAATTGATCTTTTTGGAGAAACTCATGCAGTAGCTCTTGATATCTCTAAAGCTTTCGACAGAGTATGGCACCGTTCCCTGCTGTCCAAACTTCCTTGCTATGGACTAAACTCTTTTGTGCCTTTGATTTCTTCATATCTTAGTGACAGGAAAATAAGAGTAAAAGTAGATGATGTATATTCCAATTTCCACTCAATAAACGTCGGCGTGCCGCAGGGATCAGTTCTGGCGCCAACCCTATTTCTGGTTCATATTAATGATCTCTTATCTGTCACCCACAATCCCATTCACTCATATGCAGATGACTCAACACTACATAGGTCATTCACACTCAGACATCCATTTACAAAGTCTAATATCTCTACCTCTCAACTCAGTACAGCCATCTCCATAAATCAAGATCTATCTACAATCAGTGAATGGGAACAAAACAACCTTGCCTCTTTTAATGCTAGTAAAATTAAATATATACAGTTTACCAATAGACAGATATTGCCACATTCGTACATTACCTTCAGTGCTACAAATATCCCCATCTCCAAAAGTATTGAAATTCTTGGTATCTCACTTAACAGTGCCCTCAGCTGGACCTCTCATGTCAGATCACTTGCTAAAACCGCCTCAAAGAAACTTGGATTATTGTACAGAGTCCGTAACTTCTTCGCCGATGAGCAGTTAGCTATAATTTATAAGAGTCATGTGCGCTTTCAGCTTGAATATTGCTCACCCTTGTGGAATGGTTGTGGAGAGGTTGCATTAAGACAACTAGACAAAATTCAAAATAAAGCTGTTAGAATTATTAACAACCCTACTATTACATATAAACTACCTCCCCTGGAAGTAAGAAGGAATGTTGCCTCCCTTGCATTATTTTACATATTTTTTTGGCAAATGCTCAGCCGAAGTTGCGTCCATGGTGCCACCTCTCCATGCCTTCCCTTGTGCTACACGGGCATCTGGTAGCGCTCATGACTGGAATATCACTCAGCCATTCTGCAGAACTTCTGCCTATCAGAATTCTTTCATTCCCCGAACTGCATCTCTCTGGAACTCGCTTCCCCAGAGTTGTTTCCCTCCAAATTTCAACCCACAACTGTTCAAGTCTAACTGTTACAGATATTTTATGAACAGAGGACACCAGTAATCTGGTGTATGGATTTTTTTTTTTTACTCATTTGTTTTTCCTTCCTCCGTTCTGTTATTTATATAAAAAAAAAATAATAATAATAATAATCCTGGAAGACCTGAAACGCTGTGGTGTATGAAAGTTGATTAGACACAAGAAAAGATATCAGTATATAGAACTACATTTTTAATGTCATTACAACAAAGGTTCTTTTTCAAACTCTCACTGCGTTTAAGATACATGTGGTACTGTATATTGTGGAAAAGTGGCTAATCAGCTGTTCAAGAAGTAATGGAACATCAACAGGAAAAATTTCTGTAAATTATTGTAAACGTAACTTCTTGAAGCCAAAGGCGAATTGCTTACATTTTTTTTTTTTTCCCTTTTTCATCTGCAAAAGATTTTATGCACATTAGAGTGTACTTTTCCAACCGCAGGTTTAAATATAGTTTTCGTTAACTTCCTTTCTACGTGGGGACTCTCCAAAATTCAATATCTAGTATGATTGTCGTATGATTACAATGAAATTTGCTTCAGTAAAGGAAAGAGAGATTGATTTTTAAAAATATACAAGTATGAGAGAGCGACATATAGCGAGAAATGTTTAGACGAAATGTTTAAACAACAAACCAGATAAAATTACGGTGGTAAAAGGTACAGGTAAATGAAGACAGTAACATGATATAATGCAGGGGTCGGCTACCATCCTTTGCCGGCGGTGTGTGGTTGGCAATATTACGAGTATTTATATGGCCGGCACAGCCACAACATAAATTCATTATGGGATGTCGGTGACCTTGATGAAATTACCTGTATTTTGACGTCCGAGTAAACAGATGATGGAAAACCTTGGTGAAACTGCGAATAATTTTGAAAGAATGTGGAAAACAGCCTCCATTCCTTCACTGGCCGTGGAACAGTAAGCCCTCCGTAAATTAACCCTTTCAGTCCAGTGACTTAATTTGCCTACGACAGAAGGTATATGTTTTACCCCGAGTTTGTTTGTTTGTCTTTCTGTCTGTCTGCCAGCCGGATTACTCAAAAAGCTATGAACGGATTTTGATGAAATTTAGTGGAAGGGTGGGCCTTGAGCCACTGAATAAATGATTAAATTTTGGGTCAGAGTCAGATCCGGTGTATCCCGCACAATATCTCCAAAAGTTCTCCATTAATTTCAATGGAATTTTCTGGAAAGGTGGGCCATGGACCTAGAACGAATTTGTTACATTTTGTGGCGGATCCGGATCCTTTTTAATGGCACTGGCGGAAGATGCGTTCTGTGAGCGCTTCCTAGTTTGTATTTTATTCTGACTACATGCAGTCTGCGTGTGTGTGTGTGTGTGTGTGTGTGTGAAAGAGAGAGAGAGAGAGAGAGAGAGAGAGAGACTGTAGACGTTAGTGTATTTTGTGTAGAAATAAGTATGTGGTGGAAAAGTGTGTTGCTGAGAGACCTTTGTTGACAAAGCATACAAATATGTCCACCACAGGAACAACAACAACATTATGTGTCAGGCGTCCTTCGCCTCTTTGACGTAGTTCTTGATTCAACTTAAATGCAGTTTTTGTCTATTACTCTTCACAGACTCGCTTCAATATGCATGCCACAATCACTTGAAATGTGTCTTTATCAATGTGCATGTATCTGCGATTCTCTGTCTCTGTCTCTCTGTCGGTCTGTCTGTCTCTGTCTCTCTCTCTGACACTTTTGGCCTGGCCGGCAAGTCTGAGCCTGTGCAATGTTGCTCTGATATGGTTAGTGACACACCACAGACTACGAGTAAACAGAGTAATAACTGACGTACGTACGGGCGGGAAAACGGCCTTGAAAATGTTAAGTTATTGTGTGTGTGTGTGTGTGTGTGTGTGTGTGTGTACACTCTCCATACAATTTTATTCAGCTTGTGAAAGACCTGTAGTAGTGTCGGGGTTATGGAAGGCAGTTTTACCTCTAGTTGTAATGCGACTACTGAAGTAAGCTGAACGAATACGTCTGGAGATACAAACAATGAGGTAAGTCATTTGACTGGCAGAGGTTAATAGCATTTCATTCCGCACCCTTTCTCAACCTGGTCAGCAGCTTTAACTGGGAATGCTTTTGTAAACAATATTTTACTACTCGTGCTGCGTGGACAGGGAAGCTGTCGTAGACATGTGGGGGCAGAGAGGGGTCGGGGTGATATAGTGGCTTGCAGTAGTATCAATATTCGGTTATGGTGGAAAAGTTCACTGCGAGCCATGGTCTGAACCTGGGAAATGGGTGGATGTTTTGTGGCATGTATAATGCCACCAGGGACGCTGAAGAGTCTCTTACCGCTTAAGAGATCTGGCCTACGGGTCTTAGGATGCCATGCACAATCCTGTTCCCCCAACCGTTATAATTGTTAGACACCTGTTGATATACGTGTAAGAAGATCCTGTTTGGAGTAACGGTCTTGCCATGCGCACAGGTTCCATGCCCTTTATGTGGCTGGAAGATTTTTGATCATGGAACGTTCCCAGGGGATGTAAGCTGATCATCTAACTTTAGATGTACAATAGTGAACTATGGTAGTCCACCTTAGTGCTGCAACACCTAAAATGGAGAGAAAGGGTCTGGTTTTTACCGTGCTTGTAATTAAGTCACATTGCCCTTACATTTAGCCTATTTTATCAATTGATGTGTTTCGTATATTGATCTTGGTATCTCCAGGTTTTGTTCACTTTAGGATACACTTCTCGACGTGGGTGGGTAAGATACAGTCATCATTAACTTTTACTGAAAGACGTCTTCTCTTCGCAGAACAATCTCATTTGGTTCCACAAAATAAAATATAATATTACTGCCTCGCAGTGAAGCGATTCACCCATTCTCATATTTTGATGTCCACCAGCGTGCCTCCCCTACGTCCTCAAATAGTGTCAGTGTGACTGACCTGCTGCCATTTCCGAACCAATCAATGGCAGGTTTGGGGGATCCATACCCAGAGTCAAATATTACTTTTTTTTTTTTTTTTAGACCTTCCATACTTATGTCAATTTTTAGTATCGTGAGAAATTTTGCTAAACTCCGAATATATGAAATCCATGACGCAATTTTATGCAGCTTGAAAGAGATAACGTGAGGTGAAGGTAGTTGGCGCAGACTGATTCTGAGCCCTTCAAAGTTATTTTCTTAAGAGAGATATGGTCTGGTGGAAGCAAGAAAGGTAGAATGAAGACATCATAGTATTGAAAGCATTAATATATATTTAATTACCATATAATTGCCTCCATCGTGTCTTTTTATATCCCCTTTTCTAATATACTTCTCAGAAGGGAAATTATTAAAAACTGAGGTGTTTGTGGGTGTCTATGTCTAGGCTTCCTCTTAAACCTGTGTGCACGGGGAATTCATTTCTTACAACCATCACTCTGGCTCAGCTTTTTACCAAGTTTATCACAGTCGTTCCTTTCTGTCTCAGATCCTCATCATTTCGCCTCTGTCCACGGGAGTGCAAAATACGTTTGTTTTCTGCCCTGACATTTTTTTTTTTTTTTTTTAATTAATGATAGAGGTTCCCAGTCGGTGCGGTGCTAGGGGATGGCAGGTGTGAAGGGAAGATTCAAGGACAGTCTCAGATTTAGACACACACACACACACACACACACACACACACACACACACACACACATCTAAAAATACATGTAAAGGTCGCTTTCTAGAGTGTTTTATTTATTTTGCTACATGTGATGTAATTCAGTGAATATATCTATAGAAACTCGTAGAATTTTCTTGAAGCCTCCGAATTTATCTTTATATGATTAAGTATATATTAATTTCGCTTTAATAACAGTAAGGAATTACAACATATAGTAAATTATAAATATGCTTTTTATAAAGCGTTTATGCTCTTTAAAAAGAACTGGCCAATATTTTCCAAGAATTTCTACTCGTTTCTTGAATATATCAAAACCTGGATAATTAAGTCAAGCTGTGTGTGTGTGTGTGTGTGTGTGTGTGTGTGTGTGTGTGTGAACACCTCCTAGGCTATTCATATATTAGAATAAAGCTTCCCAGGTGAGTTCATCTAGTTACTCCGAAGGTTATCAACTATATGCAATTTATTACCCATAATTTTGGGGGCGGGGGAGTCCCCCTCACCAAAATAAGAATTCTCAAAAACAGTGAAAGGATGGCACATATAGCTTGGATATCTTAGTACATGCTGTACAATGGACTCTCATCTGTAATGCTGCTTTGGGGGGAGCGTAAAGCCCCCAGTGATTCTGGGGGGATCAACTTTCTCCCCAAAACAGAAACGAACAGAAATAGGGGAAATTGAGCACATTGGTTTAAAAGAAACTTTTCAGATCGGTACTCACTCAATGTAGTGCTGCTCTCGGGTGTCTGCCATGTCCTCTCCTCCATCCTTCTTTCCTTCCATCTTCTTCTATCTTTCTTTCCTTCATTCTTTCCTCTTCCTTCTGCCTACGGGTGACTTTACACTCTCTCTTCTGTCTTTCATTCCTTCAGTCTTTCCTCTTTCTTCTGCCAATGGGTGACTCTACACTGAGTGACAAGCCAAATGGTTTCCTGTACACCAGGAAACTATTTACTACGCTGGGTGGTAACCATATAGCCAAATATTGGCGCTTGGTGGTTTAATGGGTAATTATTGTGCTCCAATCGTATTGAGCCGGTGAAGATTTATATCCAAGGGGTGGTTGGGGTTTATTGTTCACGTGGTGCCACTCAGGGATGAGTGAGGTGGTCACTCTCATCTTAAATGTCGGGACCAACTGCCTAGCCCCGGGCACCTATGCTCCTCATGGGGCAACGTAGGATTGGATGATGGATGGATGTGTTTGGTTCCTTGACAATGTTATTGAATTTATACAATTGTCCACCATTATTTTTAGTGGGTGTCAGCTCACCTCCAAAGCTTATAATGATATTTAATAGTGGAAGGAGGACAGATATCTCTCCCTGATTCTTTAGTATATGTGTGCTAGGCTCCCATACGCTAACTTCCACCTTACTGCTGCTGCTGCTGCTGCCGCTGCCGCTGCTACTACTACTACGGTACTTCTACTACTAATTTGTGGATCTTTCAAATCGGTGTTCATACTACAGGACTGGGTAGGCAGCTTCTACGTTTTCTCTGAATGCACAGGAACAACTGTACATCAACTTCTCCATGACAATCACAAACGAGCGACAGGAGAGGCGGGCAGGCAAGGAGGCAGGGAAAAAACTAGTGAAGAGGGTGGTAACGCTAGCGAGGAGGGTGAGAAGGCTTAGGGAGTTAAGGGAACGACTGTAAGATGATTGGTAGGAAGGACGACAAAGTGGAGTAAGATGGAGGGAAAGGATCTTGGGATGTAAGAAATCGATATGGAAGATAAAAGAAGCTGAACCTGACTCAGGCGTGTATTCTTTAAGATTTGAGGATTGGGCTAGCATCGTTTCTCTCATGAAAGCATTTGGGGTCAAACACGGACATAGGGAAAATCATGGTTGGAATGTGTTGGAATTGTGGCTGGTGATGGGGAGGAGGCATGGGAACATAACACATGTAAATGGGTACTGCTGAATCCAGTAAAGGTTTGTTTAAAAGCTTTCGAACAAAAGAACAAAGTAGTCGACATTGCTGTCCTTAGCCTTGCATCTAGCGACGCAGGTAAAAACGAAACCAGGGAGAAAGTAGGTGCCCCTCACCCGCTTATCCCTAACCCCCCAAAAATGGTGAGAACTAGCGAGGCAATATTCGGGAGCAAATGCATGACATTCCCAGAAGTTTGTCCCTGTATACTGTCTCGCAGATGAGCTAAGCACAGTATTGTTCTCTCTCTCTCTCTCTCTCTCTCTCTCTCTCTCTCTCTCTCTCTCTCTCTCTCTCTCTCTCTCGTGCAGGCATTACTGGCTACAAGGACATGTTCAGACTGAACTCGCTCAACTGTAGCAATGTTCCGAGCTAAATATAACACGGGGCTTTACTGGGATTGTTGATATGGTGTTTGGTGGATTTGTGTCCAGAAATAAAATCGTGAGGGCATCGGGACAAACATTCGTCGGGAAAAACTGAATACAACACCTTGAAAAAAATCTCTTGATAAGTGTACTATGTGAGATAAAAGAAATGTGGTATGAAAAATAAAAATGTTAAACGGAAAGATTTAAAGACAACTGAGACTAACGATAACAAGATTTGTCTGAGTAAGAGTAAATTTTGAGCGAATGTGCGCAAAGTAGGAAAGACAGAACAGCAGGTGAGAATGAAACTGACCAAAAGGGAGTCGAGGGAAAACGAGATAGAGATAAGTGAGCTGAGGAACGAAAATAAAAAAGGCAGAGAGATGAGAGAGAACAGAAAGACAGAGACGTGAGAATGAGAACAATAAAAAGAGAACAACGTGATAACGGGTGAGAATAAAGCAGAAAAACGAAAGTCCAGTGTAATGAGGAAATACTGGAGGAGGAATAAATTCATTTAAAGTGGGAAAAAATCGCAAACAGTATGGAGAGAGAGAGAGAGAGAGAGATTGTGTCGAGTATATGCATGCAGTGTGCATGTGTGTGATATTACCAGTCATCCTTTAGTTAGCGTCATTCTTTCCATCTGCACATTTGCCATCTCACAGTAACCTTTTCTTAATATACATGTACCGCTCAACCTCGTATCCATCATCAACCTTTGCTCTAAACCACAGTATCAACCTAACTTTCCCTTCCCTTCATAACATTATCTAGGCTTAACGTAAGCTTATCTATTGTAACATAATCTAATCTAACCTAACCTCACCAACAATTATAAGCTTTTCAGCAATACCTTACCTTAAGTAAACTAACGTAGCCTACCCTGACTCATACTAAGCTATGTTAAGTCACCTTAGCTCAATGTATTCTAACCAGCCTATACCGTACCTAATTTTATCTGATCTGCCATATTCTTACCTAGCCTAACCAATTCAAATAGAACTACTTCAGACTCAATACAGCATAACCTAACATAATCTAACCTAACGTCACCTGAAGCATAGAACTTCACCTAACCTAACCTCACCTAACCCAGCCAGGCCAACCTTAACGTTACGTAAAGCAATCCCACTTCCTCCTCTCCTGCAATATTCTCTCCTTCACCCAGCACACCAACTCACCTTCACACCCTCAACTAAAGCAGTAAATCGACATGAGAGACATCAGCGGGGAGAGCCAGGAATAGGTGGAAGGCGGGGAATGGAAGATGTGGCTTCAGTGGATAAAAGAGGGAAAGAGAAAAAGAGTGTTTGAGTATGAGAGAGAGAGAGAGAGAGAGAGAGAGAGAGAGAGAGAGAGAGAGAGAGAGAGAGAGAGAGAGAGAGAGAGAGAAAGCAAAAAATAGGAAATGCGAGAGAGAGGAGATATCGGTAGTCAGCATAGGCGGAGTCAGATTAGAGCTGCTAATTCCTTTGGGAAATTCACATTTTACTGCACTGATGCATTGTGGTTATGACATGACTCACAAATCCACCATGGTTTTAGGAAGAAGTAGTGTTAGTCCTCTTTAAATGAACACAATCGTACTTCGTAAGTTCTATAGAATTAGGTATGTTTAGTTTCATACTCACGGTGTACTAAGACTGATCCCCAGCTGAGTATAATGTTTCCGTGTCAGCTAGACTGGAATACCAATGTAGATCTGTCGCCACCATGACAGGGTTAACGATATTAATACAAGTAACACTTAGCTTCCAGCGGTTCATGCTTAGTTGAATATAATCGTGTGTCATTATAAGGAATAGAATACATGAGTTGTCCCGACCTGAAAGTGAACTTAAAGTCAGTATTAACCGTTTCAGCATGATGTCGTTATCACCAGACGATTGTATTAAGCACAGAAGACACTGTTCCAACTGCTGGGGTTTAATATAACCTGAATCAGCAATATATGACGTAGAATTCAACAAAATCGTTGAATAGAATAATCTGATGCTAGAGACTGATATGACAAGTACGTCATGGTAGTGAAGGAAATAACCAGATGAGTTACAAGGATAGCTTTTTTATATAGTCTTGTTACCTCCTGACGATTCTCTTCATCTAATGAGGGACTTCCAAGCTGAAGAGGATAGATATAAGCTTCAGGAATACCGTTACTAACAGGTCCCTCCCAAGATGAGTGAAGTTGTCAGGTATTAATCTGGAGGACGGTGGGTATGAGAGGCCTCACGTAGCATTATATCTGCGGTACATGTGTAATGTTGATGAAATGAACTAGGAAAAAATATGTATCAATACTACAAAGTGTGCTGTAGTGAAATGAAGAACCTTAAGAGTGGGATCTTTCATTATCACAAGGCTAATGGGTGACACTGGCAAATTTTCGTCTGTTTTCTTCCAGGTATTTCAGCGTACAACATAACCTACGAGAGTGAAGGTTGGAAACCGCAACTGAGGCCAAATCTGACCCGTTTCTCCAGACACAAAATTATGAGTTTAAGTTCTCGAACAATATTTTTCATGAACAATTGAAGGTGACAAACTGATACATAGATAACTATCTAGATAAATAGGTAGCTGGATAGACAGACAAGATTGATCGGTTGTTTGACTGATTGGTAAAAAGGTAGATAGGTTGATGGAAAGAAAGTTATTAGAGGGAGTGTAAGCGCTGTGAGGTGAGGGTAAAGTTGTGTTGTACAGGCAGACGGGTGATCATGATGATCCAAGGAAAATATAGAGTGTGGTATACATAATGAAGTGGGGTTGTTCACGGTACCGGGTAAGGGAAAAGTCACCCTAACCGAGCCTACCTCCCTCTTCCAGTCTAAACGCATCCACAGCTCATGCATTCACAAAGTAAAAGAGAGGGCGGTACAGAGGAATACAGTATCAGACATACTGTAATACCATCATACACCCACCGACTCCCACCTAACCCCCCTTCCCCCTCCCCAGTCCTTTGTGTAGGGTTGGGGAGATACAACGGAAAAATGATAACTACATAGGGGCCCAGAAAACATGCAAGAAGCTAAGGATCCTACACAGACACATTCCCCCGAGTGAGCCTCGGTGCAGGAAGTGTAAGTCGTGGATTTGAGTCATCCTGTTTAAGATGAGGAAGGTAGAGGACAGCACTCACGGCAGGAAAGGAGAAAATATACGTGAGGAAAAACTGTTTGTTGCCATGCTCCCCGAATTTGATTTGTCTTAGTGGATTATTTTTGGTCAGAATTACCATTTAGACTAAATATTTATTCACTATAACGTTTAGCTGAATATATTAATTCTAAAGATACATAAAAATAAATTTGTTTGTCATAGGATTATTTTTTCACAAAGCAGAATTGTTCTGTACATTTTTCTTTTCTTTGGGAAAACTACATGTTTGCAAACTACAGTTATGCACTAACTGTTAATAAAATCTTAAATACAGTACCAGCCAGTATGGCGGAGATTTATGAGTTGACATTATTGAAGATATTTCACCCGTGGGATAAAACTTTATTTAGTATTTCTTGGCACATTTTTTGCCACACCCGACCATTTATGATTAATATCTCAGTATGAGAGGAAATTATGAATCTACAAAACATAGGTTATGCAAATACTAAAGCACTTTCCTAATGTTCATATAAAAATACCATTGTACAGAATAATCCGGGTCATTTCTCTGGTGAATGTTTCTGTGATGTTGGCGGCAAGCACTGCGGCATTTGGTTCTGGTCATTTGTTTACCCCACAGGCCAGGAATGGAATCTTGCTGCTAAAGGCATGGCTAATGGAACAACTGAACTATTCTATTGCAACTGATGCCAGGTGGTTTAATGCCGGCGGGAGTGAGTATAGGATTGCCAGAGTTAGTACCATATCCACTTACCCTCTCATAATATTTCAGTCACTGCCGTACGATTATATTCAGCTGTGAATCTGTATACATTAATATCGTCATCATAATACCCATCATGATCGAGAAAACTCTAGTTGTCTGTTCCACATAGCGCCGGATTTGTCAGCAAGGAGTGAATATAGGAGCCTAAGAGTGTTAATTATGTTACCGTGTTGACATACTGAACTAATTCTTAAGTTCGGGTTGTTTACCAAGGAGGTCAGGGCGAGACACAGCGGTAAAAACAAAAGTGTGTGGATAGATGGCGCTTTGAAGGCTTGCCTATCCAACAAACTGGATTTCAGTTATTAGAAAATATATTCAGAGTTTAATAAGTTCTTACTTGCCTGTATGTATGCACTATGTGGTCTTCCTTTGCCTGTTACATAACTACGGCAGCTCGGTTCTTGAGTTACCAGTAAATCGTCATATTAACAGAGCACTGTCACACACGTCAGCCCAGCACCCCGCCCACGCACGTACACACACACACACACACACACACACACACACACACACAGTACCTTCATCACCATTCCTGCCACAATAATATTTCCATAATTTTAACATCATTGTTAGTGCTTCAGCTGGGCCTGTGTAAATCATTACTACCACCACAATATAGTGAACATCAATACTACAGCAGACAAGCTCACCTCTCTCGCTACCACCATAATGAACATCATTATCACCGCTACAGTCACAGTTGCCACAGTCACTATATTCACTATCAAGACTACCACTATCACTAACATTACCTCAGATGCTAATAATACCACAGCTACTAAACTTACCATATCAACCACTACCACAAATACTATAGTCACCATCACTACCATGAATACCACTATCACAACAGTACCTCGGATGCTACTATAAACATCATTACCGCAACTACCACATCCACCATTACCACAAATACTATAGTTACCATCACTACCAAGACTACCACTGTTACTAACATTACCTGACCCAACACCACAACGAATACTATAGTCACCATTACTACTACAACTATAGCCATTATCATCACTATCAGAGCGAGTACCATCGTCAGTATCACGATAACCACTATCATTATCATTAACACAGCTACCATTATCACCATCACTACCTTAATTACCACTACAACAACTTTCACCATCACTACCAAAGCCAGCACTATCACCGTTTGCTTTCTAATTCCGTGTTATTCTTCTTGGCCTTATTCCCAGTCTGGGTTGGTTGGTATTGTGCACCTCCTCCACTGTCTTCTGTCTGCCGTGTCCTCCATCCACTTGCCAGATTATCTGGCTTGACATGCATCTTTCCATCTGAAGCTTTGTCTCGCTCGGGCCCTCTATCCCCCCATTGACTCCCGTCTTAACTGGTCACCCACTGTTCATTTTCAACATTAAGTGCGTACCAGAATAATATTGCCTTATTCATGCGTCACTACTACTTGGCTTCCACCATTATTTTTAGTTTTCTGTGAGTGAAATGTTAAATATCTCTTATAATAATATCATTGCTCTCCTAGCCACTGTTGTCACTCACTATCTTGTCAGTGCCCACACTTCCAATCCCATATTGTCTACAGTATAATTGATGTGATTTGTGAGAGGGACAACTGGAGGTGAGTACAGTTTACGGACGACAACAGGACTAAGGATCACCCAAGGGCAGGTAAGTATTTTCTGGTTTCTAGTTAGGTTAGCTTAGATGGTGGGAGGGGAATAACACATTTCGGCCATAACACTTAGTCTGTGATAAGAACTCTCAGTTAAGTCTGATAATGTCAGGTAAGATAACCAACTTCAGTAAAGTCACTTCATCAGTCTGAGATAAGAAGCTTCAGCTAAATTTGGTAATATTGGGTTTGTTAGGTCAGGGTAGGTTGGGTAGCAGTAGTGGCAACACTGCCTGCACCCGGTGGACTAGGCCTGCCCTAACCTGACCCCTCCTGGCAGGTCAGGTCAGGGCAGGGACACCACTTGAATAAAAACGAGCCACGACGCTACCTCCTGGGTGGTTTGGAAACGCGTCCACACACACACACACACACACACACACACACACACAAGTGGGTCGGAACAAAAAACAACCCCTCTAGTTTCATAAGCACAGATGTAAAAACAGTAGTGTACCGTCATCACCACTATTGCCAGATTATATAAACCATTGTCACCCCTGGCAGATATTCGGCGTGGTCGATCTTGATCATTACTATCACTTCCAATGCCTTCAACATTGCTACTACACCACTACCATTGCCACCATGATCAGTATCATTATCACAAATACCGTAATCAACACTATCATGGCCACAGTAACCGCTGTCTCTACAGAACTACGTGTATCACTGTCATTACCACAGCTGTCACTATCACCCGAAATACCATCACTGTCACTGCCACAGCAGCCGTAATCATCACCGCTCCCTCATCTGTCACTATCGGCATTCTTACCACAGCTACAATTACCATCATCACCACACCACAACGTCCAACACCTCATCTCTCATCAATATTGCAGCCACAGCCATTGCACAGCTCTTTTATACCTCCTATGAAGGGGGGGGGGAATGCCTACCAAGTATCCCTCCATGTCGTGTGAGGCGATTAAATTTTTTTTTTTCCTCCAGTCCTTCTTTTCTTCCTGTCCTCTTCTGCTCCTCTGTCCTGCCTTTCTTGTTTCTTCGGGCCTTTATTTTTCCTCTACTCCCGCAGTGCCATATAACCGTATTATGACTTGGTGCAAATTCTTCAATGTTTCTTCCTTCCTTCCCTCTACTCCTAGAGTGCCATATAGCCATTTTTTTTTTTATGCGAGGAAGAAGGAACCAAAGGCCATGAGCCCGCAGTAACAGTTCCCTCCAAGAGAAAAACAAAATACAATAGAGAGCCAAATTCAAGATCTGATCATTTTGAGATGTCTGGACACACTGCGTTTGAAAGACTGGAGATCATAGGCAGCAGGAAATACAGACAGAGGGAGACAGTTCCAGAGTTGACCTGTTGCATAAATGAAAGACTGGGAGTAACGGTTAACTCTTGCATTAGAGAGTTGGACAGAAAAGGGATGAGAGATTGCTGTCAGACGGGTGCAACGCGCCCGTCGTAGAGGTGGAGGAATGCAAGCAGACAGTTCAGAGGAGCAGTGACCATTAAAGTGCGATAGAAATGAGATAAAGATGCAACAGTGCGGCGACGAGACAGAGGTTGAAGGGAGTCAGTAAGAGGAGGAGAGTTAATGAGACGAAAAGCCTTTGACTCCACCCTTTTGAGAAGAGCTGTATGTGGGGAGCCTCCCCACTCATGAGAGTTGTACTCCACACAAGGGTGGATAAAACCCCTGTATAGAGTCAACAATTGTGCAGGGGTAAAGAAAGAGTGGAGTCGGCTTAGCACACCCAATCTCTTGGAAGCAGATTTTACAAGAGATGTAATATGATCTTTCCAAGATAAGTCCCGAGTAAATGAAACCCCAAGCATGTTCAAGGATGATGCAGGATTAAGCTGAATATTATTAAACATTAGTGGGTATACCTGTGGAAGATTTTGTCGGGTTGATAGGTGTAAGAACTGAGTCTTAGACGCATTAAAGACAACCATATTATTTTTACCCCAGTCAGAGATATGAGCCAAGTCAGACATTAGGTGTCCCATAGCTTCATCCCTTGTTTGTTGAAGTAACTGCTGAGATGGGCGTTGCGAGAACTGAATGGAAAGGTGAAGGGTGGAGTCATCAGTGTATGAGTGGATAGGGTTAGATGTACAGCTTAGAAGATCATTGATGAATAAAAGGAAGAGAGTTGGTGATAGGACAGAGCCCTGAGGAACACCACTGTTGATAGATCTAGGAGAAGAACGATGGCCATCTACAACAGTGGCTATAGAACGACCAGAAAGGAAGCTAGCAATGAACGCACAGATAGAAGGATAGAAAGCGTAGGAGGGCAGTTTGGAAATTAAAGATTTATGCCAGAAAGCCTTTGAGATGTCAAGTGCAATGGCAAAGCTTTCGCCAAAGTCCCGAAAGGAGGATGACCATGAGTCTGAAAAGTAGTTGAGAAGATCGCCAGTGAAGAGTCCCTGACGGAACCCGTACTGACGATCGGAAAGAAGGTTGTGATAGGAAAGATGCCTTAAAATTTTTCTATTGAGAATTGACTCGAAAACTTTTGAAATACAGGACGTTAAAGCAATTGGACGATAGTTAGAGGGTTGGGAGTGGTCACCCTTCTTTGGGACTGGCTGAATGAGAGCAAACTTCCAGCAAGAAGGAAAGGTACAAGTTGACAGACAAAGGCGAAAGAGTTTGCCTAGGCAGGGTGTAAGCACAGAAGCACAGTTCTTGAGAACAACAGTAGGGACCCCATCAGGCCCATATGCCTTGTTAGTACTGAGGCCAGTGATGGCAGAAAATACATCAGCTGAAGAAATTTTAATGTCAGCCATGAGGAAGTCAGAGGGAGGAAGTGATGGAGGAACAGCACCAGAATCGTCTAAGGTGGAATTGGAGGAGAAAGTCTGTGCGAAGAGATCCGCTTTATCAGTAGAAGAAATAGCTACAGAACTATCAGAGTAGAAAAGAGGAGGGAAGGATGATGAGGTAAAGTTGTTAGAAAGATTTTTGGCAAGGTACCAGAAGGAGCGGGAAGAATTCGAGTTGGAGAGTTGAGAGCATTTAGTATGGATGAAATTATTTTTAGTAGAGTGAAGAACAGACTTAGCACGATTCCGGGCAGAAACGTAAAGATGATTTGATTCAGGGGTGGGTTGGCTCCGATACCTTTTGTAGGCCCTCTCCCTGTGCGGACGGCATTAGAACAAGCGTGATTAAACCAAGGCTTTCTTGCGTTAGTCAAAGGATATGAGAAAGGAATGTATGCTTCCATGCCCGAGAGAATAACCTCCATAATGTGCAAGGCACACTCAGATGGCTCACGGCCATGGAAGCAATAATCATTCCAGGGAAAATCAAAGAAGTACTGCCTGAGGGCCTCCCAGTCCGTGGCTCCAAAATGCCACAGACAACGTTTCCCTGGAGGGTCCACAGGCCGTACCGGAGTGATAGGACAGGTTAAGGTAATAATGTTGTGATCGGAGGAGCCCAACAGAGAGAAAAGATTAACAGAGTAAGCAGAAGGATTAGTTGTGAGGAAGAGGTCACGTATGTTGGAGCTCTCTCCAAGGCGGTCAGGGATACGGGTAGGGTGCTGTACAAGCTGCTCTAGGTCATTAAGGGTAGAAAAGATGTAGGCTTGTTCACCAGGTGGATCAGTGAAAGGAGAGGAGAGTCAAAGGTGGTGGTGAACATTGAAATCTCCTAGAATGGAGATTTCAGAGAAAGGAGAAATGGATAGAATGTGTTCCATCGTAGACGTAAGATAGTCGAAGAATTTTTGATAGTCAGTAGAATTAGGGGATAAGTAAACAGGACAGATATATTTAGTCAGAGAATGACAGGAAAGCCGAAGCCAGAGTGTAGAGAATTCAGAAGAATTGAGTTCAGGAACACGAGAGCAGGAAAAGTCGTTGCGTATATATACACAACAGCCACCTTTGGCTTTGAAATGAGTATAGAGAAAGTAGGAGGATACAGAAAAGGGTTTGCTGTCAGTAATGGCTTAGTGCTAATTCTTCACTATTCTCTCCTTCCATCTCTTTTATTCATCCTATACAAGTTCCTCCTTGCATGTGAAAGCCCTTCTGTTCAGATTTCTTACAGTTTAAATGTAGGTGCAAAATACGAAGTCTGTTCGGAAAGTATCAGATCTTAGGCTCTATAAAAAATAAATAGCTTACCTTTTCAGCTAGGACTAATCCCTCTCAAAGTAGGCCCCTTCTGACTTGACACACGCAGCCCAGAATTCTTTCCACTGATTGAAACATTTTTTGAAAGTCGGTTTTCGGTATATCCTGAAGGTGCTTCGTCGGATGTGTCAAGATCTCCGCTCTTGTCTCAAACTGGGAACCCCTCAGCGGAGTTTTGAACATGGGGGATAACCAAAAATAGCACTGAGCCATGTCCGGTGAGTAGCGAGCCTGCTGGACCTGCGGGATGTTGTGATTGGCCAAAAATTCACGAGTCAGTTGAGAAGGATTGGCAGGGTCGTTGTCATGCTGCAGCTTCCAACTTGCAGCTTTCCAAAGTTCTGATCTCTTCCGCCGATATGAGTCATGAAGACAACAGATAACATTGAGGTAGTAATGTTTATTGAGAGTCTGACCTTCTACTCGTAGTGCATATTCTTGATGCACAGTACCATGGTAGTCGAAAAAAAAATAACATGCGAGTGCATTTCACCTTGCTGCATACCTGTCATGCTTTTTTTTGGCCGATGCAACCTTTCATGCTTCCACTGGGATGGCTGTGCTTTGGTTGCTGGGTCGTACACGTACAGCGAAGTCTCATCTGCAGCGATAACAGTCTTCAAGAAGAATGGATCGCCACTTGCACACTCCAACATGTCCTGCAGAACGTTCATCCGAGAGAAGAGATCAATGACGAATGTGACGAAGTACCTACATGAGATACCGAAAACCAACTTTGAAAAATGTTTCAGGCAGCAGAAAGACCGCCGGGCTACGTGAGTCAAGTCAGAATGAGGCGTACTTTTGGGGGAATTAGTGTCCTAGCTCAACAGGTTAGCTATTTAATTTTTTAGAACCTACGGTCGGATACTTTTTTTTTTAATAACAGAACAGAGGAAGGAAAAACAAATGTACAAAAAAAAAAAAAAATCCATGCACCAGATTACTGGTGTCCTCTTTTCATAAAATATCTGTAACAGTTAGACTTGAACAGCTGTAGGTTGAAGTTTGGAGGGAAACAACTCTGGGGAAGCGAGTTCCAGAGAGATGCAGTTCGGGGAATGAAAAAATTCTGATAGGCAGAAGTTCTGCAGAATGGCTGAGTGACATTCCAGTCATGAGCGCTGCCAGATGCCCCTGTAGCACGATGGAAGGCAGGTGGCACAATGGACGCAACTTCGTCTGAGCATTTGCTATAAAAATATCTGTCAAATAACGCAAGGGAGGCAGCATTCCTTCTTACTTGTAGGGGAGGTAGTTTGTTAGTAATAGCAGGGTTGTTAATAATTCTAACAGCTTTGTTCTGAATTTTGTCTAGTTGTTTTAATGCAACCTCTCCACATCCATTCCACATGGGTGAGCAGTATTCAAGCTGAGAACGCACATGACCTATAAATTATAGCTAACTGCTCGTCAGTGAAGAAGTTACGGACTCTGTACAATAATCCAAGTTTCTTTGAGGCGGTTTTAGCAAGTGATCTGACATGAGAGGTCCAGCTGGGGGCATTATTAAGCGTGACGCCGAGAATTTCAATACTTTTGGAAATGGGAATATTTGTAGCATTGAAGGTAATATACGATTCTGGCAATACCTGTCTATTAGTAAATTGTATATATTTAGTTTTACTAGCATTAAATGAGACAAGGTTATTTTGTCCCCATTCACTGATCGTGGATAAGTCTTGATTTAAAGAGATGGCTGTACTGAGTTGAAAGTTAGAGATATCAGACTTTGTAAATGGATGTCTGAGTGTGAATGAACTATGAAGTGTTGAGTCATCTGCATATGAGTGAATGGGATTGTGGGTGACAGATAAGAGATCATTAATATGAACCAGAAATAAGGTTGGCGCCAGAACTGATCCCTGCGGCACGCCGGCGTTAATTGAGTGGAAATTGGAATATACATCATCTACTTTTACTCTTATTTTTCTGCTGCTGAGATATGAGGAAATCAAAGGAACAAAAGAGTTTAGTCCATAGCAAGGGAGTTTGGACAACAGGGAACGGTGCCATACTCTATCGAAAGCTTTAGAAATATCCATGGCTACAGCTTGAGTTTCACCATGTAAGTCAACTGATTGATGGATGGTATGAGTCAGGAGATTGAGTACGTCAATGGTGGATCTTTCTTGGCGAAAACCATACTGTCTATCATTAATTAAGTTGTTGGATTCAAGATGTTTAACTATGTGCTTATGAATTACAGTTTGAAAAACCTTACCAAGAGAAGATGTGACAGCTATTGGTCTGTAATCAGAGGGGTCAGAGGAACTTCCTTTCTTTGGAATTGGGTGGATATTTGCTTCTTTCCACGAATTAGGGAATGAAGAAGTACGGATGCATATTCGGAATAATTTACCAAGAACAGAGGCAAGTTCTGCGGAACACTTTTTCAAAACAATTGGCGGAATTCTGTCTAGGCTTGGAGCTTTGTTGGTACGTAAATTGTCTAGGATGGATTTCACATACCTTGTCTGTATTTTAGGCGGAACAATTTCGGGAGAGTTAAGTTCTAGTGCTGGGACGTTCTGGCTGGCTTCCTCTAAGGTAGAATTTCTGGCCTATGTACTGGCAAAGATATCTGCTTTCCCACACGGGTCATTTGTAATGTTGCCATCTGAAGATTTTAGTGGGGGAATGAATGATGACATGTTAAAGTTATTATTGAAAGAACTGAGAGTTGACCAGAATATTCTATTGTCATTAGGGTTGTTAAGTAGTTTTGATGCTTGGTTTTGAAGAAAGTTTGATTTAGCTAGATTTATTACAGTTTTTGCATGGTTTCTAGCAATTTTAAACTGAGAGAGTGATTCAGATGTTTTTGATTTTAAGTGATAGTTACATGCTGATGACTTTCTGAGGAGACCTCGTATACTCCTACTAATAAAATAACCTTTTATCAATGTTTCCTAGCTTAGCTTTGCACCCTCCCTTGACTGAAACCGTGACTGTCATTTAGTCTGGTTTCACGCCTAACTAGTCTAGTGTCTATGACATTTACTTTGCCTAGCACTGCTACTCTACAAACACTGCCTCATCTCTCACCATACAAGTCTCATTAACCTAACCAATTTACCTCTCACATAAAACGTTGTTGCATCGTCGTTTTTCCCTAATTTCTACATTAAGCCTACTAGCTGACCCGCAAAATTAACAGCTCAATTTCTTTTACCATGAGGTCTCTTGCAAACTGCTTTGAATACGAGGAGCAGGAGAATCGTTGGGCAGGCGCCTTCTTAATCGGGGCTTGGGAAGGGCAAATGAAAGTACGTCTTCACCTCAGCAGGTCAAAGGTTAGACTGAGGAGAAAGAGATAGTTAGATAAATAGATAGATAGGTCGGTAGGTAGGCAAGGAGAGAGAGAGAGAGAGAGAGAGAATGTTGTGGGAAATATTTTCCCCCAGAGCGGTTGCGCTCTCTATATTTATCATAGTTATCCCTGGTTAAAGGCAGAGAAAAACTGAGACCGTTGTTAATTGTTCAAGCGGTTTTAATAACCTAGAAATTACGTTCTCTTTAATAATTCTTGTTATTGATAAATTAAATGCTACTGCATTTAACCCCGGTGGACAACTATACATTGTAAACATGTAATTGTGGTATTTTCCACTGACCTAAACTGCGTCTGCGCGATAGGTGACGTGGCAAGCAGGGAAAGATTCCCCTGTTAAGGCAGATGTGGAATTAAGATATTTACACAGTTAAAGGGAATATTTGGTCTAACTTTAGTTTAAGTAAAACTAAGATTAATTTGTTAGATTTACCCTGTACATATCATGATGTAATTTAACTGTATTTAGTACTGTAAATAATTAAAAGTTGGCAACCTACCATTCTATGAGGGAGATAGAGATTGCCACGTTCACTCACTCTGCTCCTAGCTCTCGTGGAGTTAACACTCTATTCCTAGTTACTCTCAAGCTAAGACGGTTGTATATACGCACCATAAGGACGCTTGCTTGCTCAAGCAACTTCACCAAGCAGCCTCATCGTCATCGGTTAACGATCACTCCCTCTTCACTAGCTAAGTAACCTTTACGAATTGGCCAATTCAAGGGGGGATTAGCTATGAGACAGAAGAGAAATAGTTATTGTAGGTGAGTTAAGATTAAGTTACATTTCGCCTAACTCTGAGACTTGTTTGATTTACTTAGACAACTTTAGGGAAGAGTAACGACCTACGAGTTGTTTACCAGAAAATTCTTGCATAGCGGTGCCCCGGCAGGGATACCGACTTGTATGCATTAAATATTTTTCACATTTTGGTGCCCAGAAAGAGGGCCCCGATTTGTTTAACAGAACTAGTAAACATTTTTCACAATTTTTTGGTGCCCCGACCGAGTGAGGAAAACCGATGTGTGCTGAAGCGCTGAATGTGTTTAAAGTTGCTTGTAATGGGCATAACTACTACCACGTTCGGTTGCAATGAAGTAGTGGAGAATATTTTAGCAGTGGTAGGAGCCATAGAGGGCTCTTGTAAATCTTCAGTAGCCATAACCCTCCTCGAGCCAAGGAACCTGCCATATGGCTCTCCAGTTTGTTATGGAACATATAAATTAATTAGGAGAGCTGTAAACCGAAAGTTGCAACGGATCAGGAAGGGAAGGGATTTCATACATTTTAATGCCAAGCCCTTCCAAGCAATGTTGAAAGCTGATGGTATACATTGGAACCGTCATGGTAGGGAAGCGGTTCTGCAGAAATTTATAAATTATGTAGAACATAAGAAAGGAGAGTTCTATGCTGTACAAGCTATGGGTGGGCCTATGGAGTATTGAGGTAATTAATTCTGAGCTCGGGGAATATGGGTGTTTTGGCAATTGAGTGTGGGGATGAAATAAAACCCTAGAGGTTTAATAACCCTGGGGAATAGGTTGAAATTATAGACCTAATCCCTACACTCCTGAAAATTAAACTAAATAATTGGCTGAGCTGTAATGAATATTACAAAATTGGGAGAGGGGATAATTTGCACAAGAGGACTTAATGCCTACCCCCTTCAAAATTTAAAATAATCAAATCATTACTAAGTTGAGGTAAATTTGTGGTTGGAATTCATAATTAAATTATTAAATTAGAACTCCGTCAACATGTCTGTTTCTTTATTGCAAAGATCTAGTAGTAAGGCAGGATGGGTAACTAGAGCCATAAATGATTGTAACCAGTCGTTGGACCAAATACCTCTGTCCAAGGAGAGAATAAATAGTCTCCTAAATATTCTGAAAGATCGATGGAGTAAGTATGAAGAGAGTTACTTAACTTTAGAAGCGGCTATAGTAAAGGCTGAGAATAAGGAACTCTTAGAGTCAGAAACTACGAAGTTTGAAAACAAATTAGAAGAATACTTAACTGTAGTAAAGACACTAGAGTCAGAATTAGCTGACACTGCCGCGGAAACACAAGTTGTGGCACAGCAGAGCAGATCTGTGTTACCACAAATAACGCTTCCGGAATTTGATGGAGAGCAGAACTGGAAATCTTTCTGGGATCAGTTCAAATATTTGGTACACGATAGAACAGATCTCCCTAAAGTCACCAAACTTACGTATTTGTTAGGATAGGTCAAAGGAACACCATATCAACTGATAAAAGAATTACCAGTAGAAGAAAATAACTATGAAGTGGCTTTGACCATCCTTAGACAAAATTACGAAGACAGGGAACAAGTTATAAATCATTTATTAAAGGCTCTAATAGAATTACCCATGCCTAGGCACGATTTTGATTCCTTGCAAAAATTTAGAATTGCACTAAGTTGTAATTTAAAGGCCTTAGGTACTTACGAAGATATTAAGACATCAGATTGGGTGCTTTCAAGAATTGTGTCCTTAAAGCTACCACCGAAAACCAAGGATGCTTTGTATGGTAGGTACCAGAAGGATAATTTCTCCTGTGAAGAGATTGAGGAAGGCTTGATGCAACTCTGTAAACATTTGCAAGGAACATTAAACACTACTGAGGTCAAACAGAAGACTGAAGTAAAGAAAAAACCCACTAACCAACTGATTGGGAAAGTTAAGTCAGAGAAGACTAAGTATGTGCCTAAAGAAGAGATAGGTACTTTCCTTAGCTCTACAAAGGCCGAGGATAAGGTATTAAAGATAAGGAATAGACATACTGAGGATATTAAGGAAATAAAACCTTCCATGGTAAAAGACAGGAAAGTTTGTGTCTTTTGTGGTGAGCAACATTCCAGTGCATTTTGTCAACAGTACCCTGATTATGCTTCTAGAGTAGGGAAGCTTCAGGAACTGGGGTGTTGTATAATCTGTATGAACTCCGAACATGCTGCCGCGGACTGTAAGACTAAATTAAATCTTTGCTTTAAATGCAAAAAAGATCATCATCATAGTGCTTTATGCCCTAGGATGAAAATTGAGGTTCCTAAACCTGCAAGCGTCAATATGACAATTGCAAAAGGGAATGCTCCATTAGTAATGCCAGCTGCAGTACCAATAGCAGATGTGAAAGTATTATTTGAGAATAGAAACCAATTGGTATGTACCCTGTTTGATACGGGTGCTCAGAAAACCTTCATTTCTGCCGACATTGTGAAGAAATTAAAGTTACCAGTTATCGGCAAGGTAAATCTAGCCATTACAGGATTCTTGACAACTAAGAAGGCTCAGTCTTTTGATTTAGTTAGACCTGTAATACAATTAGGCAGATATAAATGCCGTATAACAGCAGCTGTGCTTGATACTATGGAGACAAGTATATACATAAAGGGATTGAAGGAAACCTCTGATCATTTGCAAAGCTCAGGGATAAAGTTGGCTAAACGGAATGTGGAATCAGATACTGTGGGTCCCATAAAAATGATAATTGGTTCTGATTATTGTGGAAGATTCCTACATAGGACTTTCAAAAGGAATAAGGTACAGTTGTTCAAGAGTCCAGGAGGTAACCTTATTATGGGTCAGTTGCCTTTTCCAAAACAAGTTAAAGGAGAGGCCAAACTAGTAGACTCAGTCTTTGTTACCCCCACACAGTCATTGATGGTAGCTAGAATAGGTGCAGAATTAGAACCTACTCAGATAAATGACTTGTTGGATGAAAATATTGAACCTGTACACAAACTGTGGGACCTAGACAGTATAGGTAAACACTCTGAGGAACCAACCCCTGAAGATAAAATAACATTGGACTTGTATAATCAGTCTGTGGAATTTAAGGATGGACAGTATTGGGTAGGATTACCATAGAAACTAAACCATTCAGAGTTACCAACAAATTACCAAGCAGCTAAAGCTCAGTTAAATTCTCTTCTAAGAAAGTTGAGAGAGAAACCAGAACATCTGATCCTATATGATATTATAAGGGATCAATTGAAGAATAAATTTATAGAAGAGGTAGAATACCCTGTTAACCACAAAGAAGGACACTACTTACCACATCATGCTGTAAGCAAGGATTCAGTAACTACTCCCATAAGGATAGTTTTCAACTGTACTAGTAAAGCGTCCAAGGGATCAGCTAGCTTGAACGATTGCCTATACTCTGGACCTACACTAACAGAGAAGTTAGGGAATGTGTTACTAAGATTTAGAGAGAAACCTTACGCTTACACAGGAGACATTAGTAAGGCTTTTCTCAGAATAGGACTGAGAGATGAGGATAGGAAATTTACAAAATTCCTCTGGCCTCACGATCCTCAAAATAAGGATAGTCCATTGAAAACTTACTGTTTCCGATCGGTGCTCTTTGGCTCTTGTGCTAGTCCTTTCCTACTTTGCAACACTTTAAAGCATCATTTTGAAAATGCCAAATGTCCAGAAATAGGGCAGGCTTTTTATATGGATAATTTGCAAGGTGTTGCTGATACAGAATCGGAAGCCTTGAAGGCTTATGAAGTAGCCAATTCCGAATGTGGGAAGGCAAATTTGCCGTTACAGAGCTGGAATACAAATTCACCGCTTTTGAGGAATAAAATACAAGAGGACTATCCAGATTCTGACATTCCCCAAATTCAAAATGTGTTAGGTCTTAACTGGGATACAACAGCTGATGTAATAAGTTTGAAACCAATTAAGTTCTCTGATGTCACTCTCACCAAGAGGTCCTTGTTAAGTCAGGTTTCCAAGCTATTTGACCCTTTGGGATTTGTCAGTCCTATAGTTATTAGGGGCAAATGTTTAGTACAGGAGGCTTGGCGAGAAAAATTAGACTGGGACACTGAATTAGGTAAGACGTATGTGGAACAATGGGAACAGATTAGAAAGGAGTTTGAAACCATATCAAGCATATGTATTCCCAGGAAAATAAACAGTAATGAGAAGTCGCACTTACACATATTTTGTGATGCTTCTCAAAGGGCCTATGGAGCAGTAGCTATTGCGCAACAGGAGAGGATAGTAAGATTACAATGTCCAAAGCCAGAGTTGCGCCAATTAAAGAAAGAACCCTATCTCAAATGGAATTGGCTTCCATAGAAGTAGGAACTAAATTGGCCAGGTATATAACCACTACTCTTGATATTCAGTTTGAGGATATTTACATATGGACTGACAGTGAGATTTGTCTTTACTGGATAGGGAAGGAAGACAGTAAAATTCCTTTCGTCCGTAATAGAGTGAAGACTATTAAAGAGCTGTCTTCCAAATTTAAATTCATGCATGTCCTCCAAACAGAATCCAGCTGATCTGCTCTCGAGAGGTTCGACCGTAAGGAGATTGATCAAAGATAACTTGTGGTTTAAAGGTCCTAAATGGTTACTCACTAAGGATTGGCCTGAACAGAAACAGTACAGTATTGCTGAGATTAGTGTAGTGAATTTGGATCCTGTAGTACCTGAGCCAGAAGTAATTGACATCAGCCGATTCTCATCAATAAGACAACTTCTAAATACTACTAAATTGGTTGTTGAATTTTTGAATAAGAAGGTGGGGTTTCAGAAATTAGATCCCCTAGAATACTGGCTGAAAAGAGTACAAAGAAATTCTTACGGGGAAATATATAAACTTTTAGGCCAAGGCACTGGAAAAAGGAATAAGCTGATGAAGAATTTAGGCTTGTTCTTAGACGGAAAAGGTCTGATAAGATGTCGAGGCCGGTTGGTAAAGGCTGACTTGCCCATCCAAACCAAACATCCCATTTTATTACCTAAGAGTGGATGCTTTGTACAACTTATTATAAAGGAAGCCCATGATTCCACTCTCCATGGAGGTGTACCGCAGACCTTAGCCCAAATTCGGGAAAGGTACTGGATTCCTAAGGGTAGACAGGTTATTAAAAAATATCTCAAAAACTGCATCATTTGTAGGAGGTATGAGCAGCGACCTTATATCTACCCAGGACCACCAGCCCTACCGAAGGATAGGGTGAACATAAGTCGGCCCTTCCATATAACAGGAGTGGACTACACAGGGGCTATAACTGTTACGGGTGAGGAAACTCACCATAAAGTTTACATTTGTTTATTTACTTGTGCCTACACAAGGGCAGTCCATCTAGAATTAGCGGAAGACTTAAGCTCAGAGACATTCCTCAATGTCTTTCGCAGATTTGCCGCTAGAAGGTCTTGTCCTGGCAAGCTAATAAGCGACAATGGAACTAATTTCGGTGGAGCAGCACCTTTACTGTTGAACATAATGAACGACCCAAAAGTTAAGTCGGCTCTGGGAATCCGAAATTGTATTTGGCAGTTCACAGCTCCAAGAGCTCCATGGCAAAATGGATTTACCGAAAGAATGATTGGTATTGTCAAGAACTGCCCGAGGAAAACATTACATAGAACTAAGATCACGAGAGAAGATTTAAGAACAGTAATAACTGAAATTGAAACCAGGATTAATAATAGACCCTTGACTTATCAAGATGACACTAACGACTCGCTAGAGACCTTAACACTGGCTCACATGTTATATGGCAGGAAGCTCCATCCGATGCCTTGTGTGGATATCCAGGAAGAAGTTGATGATCCTAACATAGAAAATAATGATTTAGGACAACACCTTCGGGAGGGATATCAACGTCTGAAAAGGGTGCTGGATACATGGAATAGACTTTGGAGCGAAGAGTATCTTTTAAGCCTACGAGAGAGGTTTTATGGAGCTCAAGCTGCCAGCAACAAATCAGTTATTAACATAGGAGATGTGGTCTTAGTGAAGATTGAACAGCCAAGATCCCAGTGGCCATTAGCTAAAGTGATCTCCCCACACCCAGATTCTGAAAGGGTGCTGAGACTCGTAAAAATAAAATGCAGGGGACATACCAGTATAAAAACTATTGATAAACTGGTACCCCTTGAGTTAGCAGCCACTCCGGATCCAGAGAATGGTGAAGATCAAACGGGTCAAGAGGCGCGACCTAGTAGGGCCGCAGCACAGGGTTCTCGAGAACTATGGAGGGAACTCTTGGCTAAGGGTCATATTACATGATACAACGTATCATTTTCCGCCGGCCCCAAAACTGTGGGAAATATTTCCCCCCAGAGCAGTTGCGCTCTCTAAATTTATCATAGTTTATCCCTGGTTAAAGGCAGAGGACGTAGAGACTGTTGTTAATTATTCAAGCGGTTTTAATAACCCAGAAACGACGTTCTCTTTAATAATTCTTGTTATTGATAAATTAAATGCTACTGCATTTAACCCCTGTGGACAACTATGCATTGTAAACATGTAATTGTGGTATTTTCCACTGACCTAAACTGCGTCTGCGCGATAGGTGACGTGGCAAGCAGGGAAAGATTTCCCTGTTAAGGCAGATGTGGAATTAAGATATTTACATAGTTAAAGGGAATATTTGGTCTAACTTTAGTTTAAGTAAAACTAAGATTAATTTGTTAGATTTACCCTGTACATATCATGATGTAATTTAACTGTATTTAGTACTGTAATTAAATAGGAGTTGGCAACCCACAATTCGATGAAGGGTTGGGGGCGCTTGCCGCGTTCACTCACTCTGCTCCTAGTTCTCGTGGAGTTAGCAAGGTTGTATATACACACCATAAGGACGCTTGCCTCCCCAAGCAACTATACCAGGCAGCCTCATCGTTATCGGTTAACGATCACTCCCTCTTCATATAGCTAAGTAACCTGTACGAATTGGCCAATTCAAGGGGGGATTAGCGAAGAGATAAGATAGAAGAATAGTATTGTAGGTGAGTTAAATTTAACTTACGTATCACCTAACTCTGAGACTTGTTTGATTTACTTAGACAACTTTAGGAAAGAGTAACGACCTACGAGTTGTGTACCGAGAAAATTCTTGCATAGCGGTGTCCCGGCAGGGATACCGACTTGGATACATTAAACATTTCTCACATTTTGGTGCCCAGAAAGAGGGCCCCGATTTGTTTACCAGAACTATTCAACATTTTTCACAATACTAGATTATATTGTCATAGTAAAGCTGCAGATGAAATTGATGTATATTTGAAGGAAGAGGGACGAGACTGGAAGATCTGAATAGAGGGGTCAGTGGAAGTTGTCGGCGTTGGCGTAAGAACAAGGAAAATAAAGAAAACGAAAAGAAAGATTACCATTTTTTTAGTTTTCATTTTATGTGTGAAAAATTTTGAATTTTGCAACAATTATCTCATTTTTATTAAGATCTATTAAGTCTCATGATACTCAGCCAATCAGCCGTGAGCCGCGCGTGCTCTTAGATCTCTCTTCACTGCCTTCACCAGGTGATACACGGCAGCTGCAACCGACACCACCAGCCCTACAGGCACCACAACAACCACCAGTCCGAGATCCAATACCTGGAAACATACCTGTAGGGCAAACAGTCCCACCCCCTTCACTATCATCAAACTAATCCTACCCACTCTCACCCCCACCCTCTTGAGCTCCTTCCTCACCTTCTCACCCACTCTCAGCATCTTCATCCCACCCGCACAGTCAGGGGACTAATGGCGGGTCAGCAAGTATCGCTCTGTCACTCAGTTGTGTGGAAATGCTGCCAGGAGGATTCGAACCAGCGTTTGAACAGCTAGTGCGATCAATATAGCAGCACAACCAACCGACTGAGCTATAGAGGAGTCTAATACTCTGCACTTTGGAAGGTGTATTTCAGCGTCTAAATCTCCATGACTTTTTAAAATAAATTAAATATTGCGAGGATTCGAACCAGCGCTTGCAACTGCCTGAGTACAGCAGCCTACCAAGCGAGCCATTTCGGCACCCAATATTTTTATGCTTTGTAAGGTATATTTAAGCGTCTAATTCTGCAAGATTTTTAGTCATAAAGGTTATGACAATTATGGGACTCGACCCGGGGCCTACTGTATAAATTTTCAGTCACTCACCTCACCCACCATACAGTTGGGCTGGTGTGGGTGCAAAACTGTACATAAAATATCAACGTTCCTGCCTTTACACATATATAGTGAAATATCATGGACACTGAATCAGTAAACTGACTGTGCCTGTATAGGGCGAGATTTACTAAATGTCAATCAATCAATCAATCATTTCCTGTGGAACCCTCGGGGATGCATAGGGCCTCGATGAACTCACACCACCACATCCTATCTTGTGCTAACTCCTCAAGATCTCCCCAACACTCATCTCCATCTTCCCGTCTCATTGTCCTCACACACGTCTCTTTTGGCTTTCCTCTACCTCTCCTACCAAGTGCCACCCACCCTGGTGTACCTCGTACTATTCCCTGTCTCCTATACACATGTCCTAGCCACTTCCATCTTGAGAACCTAACATATTCATCGACCGGCTGCACTCCCGTTATTTCTCTAATTCTACTATTTGGTATCCTTTCCCACCACTTAACTCCTAATATTCTTCTAAGTGCTTTTTTTTCAAACACCAAGAATTTATTTTCCATAGTCACTGTGCTGTACCAAGACTCGTGTCCATAAATTAAGATACTCCTAACCATTACCTTATAAAGTTTGATTTTTGTATGCACAGAAAAATTGTTATTATTCCAAATATTTTTAAGCATTCCCATTGCCTGATTAGCCTTCTTTAACCTTTCCTCGAATTCAAAGTTCAAAGAACCATCCTCGGCTAAATAAGTACCTAAATATTTAAACCTATCAACCTGCTTTACAACCATACCTCCAGTTACACATTCCTGCGCATTTTCCATATTCATATTGATTATTTCAGTTTTTCCACAATTAATAACCAAACCCACCTTGCGACCTTCACTCACCAAACAGTCCAACACTCTCTGCATCTCTTCTGGCCCATCACAAATCAAAACTATATCATCTGCATAATCTAAATCCAAAAGTTTCCTGTTCTCCCCCCAAAGTATACCTGCACCGGTTTCTGTTCCAACGCGTTTCATAATGTAATCAATGACCAATATAAATAGTAAAGGCGATAGAACACCACCTTGAATTACTCCGGACTTGACTTCAAACGAATCACTCAGACAACCATCAACCATCACTTTACAAAATGTGTCCTCATGCATGTTCATAATGACCCTCACAAACTCCTCTGGTATTCCATAATGTCTCATGATCTTCCCCATAGTCTCTCTCGAAACACTATCAAAAGCTTTTCAAAATCAACAAAACAAAGACTTAACGGTACTCTCATTTCATTAACTTGCTGCATCAAATGCCTAACTATAAAGATCTGATCATTGCAACCACGTCCCTTTCTAAAACCAACCTGTTCATCCCTCAGAATACCCTCAACCACCGGCTCCAACCTATTTAACAACACACTACTGAAAACTTTCAAAGCTATCGGTGACAAAGAGATTCCCCTCCAATTACCACATTCACTCAGGTCTCCCTTCTTCGGAACTTTAACAATTACATCATTCTTCCAAACTGATGGTAGTAACCCCGTCACCCATATCTTATTGAATAGCTTGGTCAAGATCATTATTAATCTATCCCCCTCCACTTTAAACATTTCCGGAAATAAACCATCCTCCCCTGGTGCCTTATTATTCTTTAACTGTTTTACTGCTTTCTCCACTTCTGCAAGCCTCAACTCTCCTGTTTCTATATTTAAATCTTCCTGAGCAGACGGTATATCCTCTTCTGGTGGTATTGGTCTATTAAGAACTGTCTCAAAATGCTCTTTCCATCTATTTTTAATATCTCCATCTTTGGTCAATAAATTTCCTTCCCTGTCTCTAACTGGTATTTCCTCGCGTTTACCTGCATTACCACTCAGTTCTCTAATCGATTCATATGCTATTCTTTGACTCTGTCCATCATTTTTGTTTATTAAGATTTCCGTCTCTGCAACCTTTTCATCCACACATCTTCTTTTATCTCTCCTAGCTAACCTTCTTACTTCTGAATTCAAACTCCAGTACGCAGCTCTTGCTAATTCAATCTCTCGTTCATCAACGCATTGCATCTCACTCCTCAATTTAGCCTCACCTCTCTTTTTTATCATATCCCACGTTTCCTCTGATATCCATTTCTTTCTCCTGAATCTATGTCTCCTTCCAATCGTACATTCAGCAGTCTCATGCAAAACTTTGTTCACATCCTCCCACATCTCATCTACACTTCTCTTCCCCTCTTCCAACGTTTCCAACACCAAAAACCTATTTCTGCATTCTAATCTGAATTCCTCCTTTTCTTCTCCTTTCCTTCTAAGCTTAACAATATCGTATCTACCAACACCAGATTTTTCCTTCTTCTGATTTTTAAGTTTAAACCTTATTTTTGCAATGCTGAGTTGATGGTCACTACCAATATCCGCTCCCCGTTTAACATGAACATCTAGCAGAGAACTTCTATGCCTCCTACTGATAGCGATGTGATCAATCTGATTTTTACATTTTCCACACGGCGACACCCAAGTTGTCTTGTGTATATTGCAATGCTGAAAGAGTGTGCCCCCGATGACTAAGTCATTTGCTAGACAGAAGCTTCCAAACCTCACTCCGTTTTCACTCATCCTACTACTAACTCCCATCTTACCCATACATGCCTCAAATCCCTCATTTGAACAGCCTATTACTGCATTAAAGTCTCCAACGCAGATCAAAACATCATGTCTAAGTACCCTTCCTACCCCTTCTTGAAACTTTTCATAAAATGAATCTTTCTTTTCATCGAGTGCATCATTAGTAGGTGCATAACACACAAACAGACTGATGTTGCCATGAATTGATTTAAACCGTGCGTATAACAATCGCTCATCTATAGGATCCCACTCACATAAAACAAGAGGTAAATTTGACGAAGGATCGGGCGATACAAATCAGGTCTTCCCACTTAGTATTAAAAAAAGATAGTAAAAATAATGGGAAAAAAATTTGCCTATGACTTGTATTGTAGGTCACTCCCTCCCGCCCTGCTATTGTAGGGAGGATAAGGAAGGATGAAAGTGTTTCCGTGAGAAAATTATGACAGATTGCAGTTGTGAAAACATCCAAGTACTTTAGGTAGTTGCGGTGACATTGAGGCAAATATTATGAGAACGTAATAGTGATCATACCAACACATGGATGTTTGCCACGGTCTTACCTATTGGACAAATAGACGTGATGTAAACGATTATGTCGTTCTCGCAGCTCTTGTTGGGCAGAGACTATGTCGTCCATTGCCAAATTAAAAAGACGGATAGAACTTCTGCTACGCAGACAAGGAAGAAACAGAAAATACAACATGATTTGGAACTCTGTCCGACAGGGACTCTGCCGTTAAAATAAGGTGGCTAGGAGGGGTTGGCCACCATTCGTTCTTTTGATGCAGTACTACTTTCAGGTTACTCCGTAAGTAGTGCGAGATACATGATTTCCCGTAACCCCACAAACCATTTGTTACTCTGGGAGATAAATGTGCAATCACACAAACGCCTGGTGGGCAATTGGTTGAAGGAGCTCCAACTAGATGGGACAACATCATCATCATCGTCATCGTCATCGTCATCATCATCATCATCATCATCTAATCCTGCATCTAAATAAAATATAAGTTGTATATCCTTCCATCATGCCTGGGTATTGGGCATGCTGTTTGCGCCTCTGTTACACGGCAGTCTTTCCCACTGCACATGTTGATGAATGAGGATTATTGCTCGAAAATTACCATTTGTATGTGGAGAACATTTAACTATCATTTGTGCATAAATAAATTACTTGATGCACATTGTCCTCTATACCTAAGTATTACAAATTGGTTATATTGTGTACCGAATACTCTGTGTGTTTCCATAAAGTACCTTAGGTAAATGTATCCTATACCATTATTATACCACTTACCACTTGCGTTGCAAATGGTTTGGCTTACTTACAGGAAACCATTGGCTTGTGTCACTCAATGTAAAGCCACCCGTAAGGAAGAAGAAAAGTACTCTGGGTGATAAATGTGCAATCAGACAAACGCCTGGTGGGGATTTTGAAGGAGCTCCAACTGATCATCATCATCATCATCATCATCATCATCATCATCATCATCATCATCATCACCATCATAATCATCATCATTATCATCATCATCATCATCATCATCATCATCATCGTCGTCGTCGTCGTCATCGTCATCATCATCATCATCATCATCATCATCATCATCATCATCAATTAAAATACAATATAAGTTGTATATCCCTGCATCATGCCTGAGTTTTGGGCATGCTGTTGGCGTCTATGTTACACCGCAGTCTTTCCCACTGCACATGTTGTTGGTGAATGAGGATTATTGCTCGAAAATTACCATTTGTGTGTGGAGAACATTTAACTATCATTTGTGCATAAATAAAGTACTTGATGCACATTGTCCTCTACACCTAAGTATTACGAAGTGGTTATATTGTGTACCGAATACTCTGTGTGTTTCCATAAAGTACCTTAGGTAAATGTATCCTATACCATATATGGTTACCACCCAGCGTTGCAAATGGTTTCTTGGCTTACAGGAAACCATTTGGCTTGTCACTCAATGTAAAGCCACCCGTAAAGGAAAGAAAAGTACTCTGGGTGATAAATGTGCAATCAGACAAACGCCTGGTGGGGAATTGGTTGAAGGAGCTCCAACTGATTGGGACATCATCATCATCATCATCATCATCATTATCAGTACTTGATGCACATTGTCCTCTACACCTAAGTATTACGAAGTGGTTATATTGTGTACCGAATACTCTGTGTGTTTCCATAAAGTACCTTAGGTAAATGTATCCTATACCATTAAATGGTTACCACCCAGCGTTGCAAATGGTTTCTTGGCTTACAGGAAACCATTTGGCTTGTGTTACATAGCCTATGATTTCATCATCCTTTGTGTAATTCTAACGTACAGTATGCTGCCTGTTTGATCACGAGCGTGTTCTACCTCACTCCCCCCTTCTACCGTTATAGTAGAGTAAGTCGTTCTTTCTGTTGTTCAGAGCAGAATTGTCAACTCTTTGTCCCCATGGCTTCATTTGCGCGTCCTTCTTACAAGTTGTATCAAGCTCTGCCGTCCCCTATATAATGAGCTCAGTCTCTGCATTATTGCCACTTAGATCTACTCCTCATTTTGTTCACATCTCTGTCCTCCCCTGTACAGTTATTATTGTGAGTGCTCAGGAAGTCTCCAACCATCTAGCAGCTGTGTAATTCGAGTATAACTGTTATTGCATTTTTTCTTGTACTGTGTAGCATAAGTTTAATTCTTAGGCCTAGTAAGGTTTTTGTTTTTTATGTAGGGTTCTTGTTGTCAGCCATCATTAATAATATTTTGTATCTGTAATAATATATCAGGCATTCACTGAGTATTATCTGGTATCTCATTTTAACAGGGCTGACTTAGATAAATTTACTCATGCTAATTTCGTGTTAATAGAGGCTATTGCAGTTAACCATATATTTAACCTGTTTTTTGCCATTACATTATCCTTTTGAGTCCTGAATGTTTTGTTGTTAGTTTGAGCATTAAACTTTAACTTGTAATTTTACCTAACTCTTTTGTTTTGAACCTGGAACTTTACGGGACAGTAGTGATTTTTAGTATTCTCACTTAAAGTGTACATTATCTTTCTCTGTTCCGTAACATAAATTTGGCGACCTCTTATCAGGATATTCAGGATATTATCATAAGGATATTGCTTGATATTTTTTGACTCTGATTTATTCATGATGTCTACTATTTCTACACTTGATGAAGCCAAAGATTTTTTGTCAAATGTGCAAACAGTGTGTGATGTAGAAAACAGAACAAAGAATGAACTTAAGCTTGTTGCTCAACAATTGGGAATTGCAGTTCACTCTCATCATTCTAAAGATCAAATTGTTGGCATGATTAATAAAAGCTTGTTTAATGTAACTCCTCCAAATGAGCAAACGCAGATTGAATTAGCTAAGTTACAGCTAGCCATGCAGCAGGCTCGTGTTAAGGAGGCTGAATTTCAAGCACGTGCTAAGGAGGCTGAGTCTCAGGCTAAGGAGGCTGAGTCTCAGGCTAAGGAGGCGGAGTCTCAGGCTCGTATTCAGGAGGCTGAATTTCAGGCAAATGCTCGTATTCAAGAGGCACAGGTACAGGCTCAGGCACAAATTGAACTTGCTAGGATTCAGGCAGACCATGAGTATCGCATGAAACAAGGTGGAACTGGATCATCTAGCTCTGATGATTTTGATGTGGCTAAAAATGTTAAACTTGTCCCTCCTTTTAATGAATCCGATTTAACAAAGTATTTTCAGTTGTTTGAGAGGGTAGCTACAGGTTTTAATTGGCCCAAAAAGTACTGGCCAGTACTCCTTCAAACTGTTCTCACCGGTAAAGCTTAAGTAACTTATGCATCTTTGCCTTAGGATCAATGTGATAATTATGATGTAGTTAAGAGCTTGATTCTTAAGGCCTATGAGCTTGTTCCTGAAGCCTATAGAGTAAAATTTAGGACAACTTACAAGCAAGATAAGCAATCCCATGTTGATTATGCAAAAATCAAAGAAGATCTGTTAGAGCAGTGGTTAAATTCTAAGAATGTGGATTCTGATTTTGACAAATTTAAGCAGATGATTTTGCTGGAGGACTTCAAAAGGTGTATTAGTAAAGATGTAAGCCTATATCTTGATGAGAAAAGAAGAGATAATTTGTCTGATGCTGCAGTTTTAGCTGATGAATATGTTCTCACTCACAAGAGATATTCTAGAGAAAAAAGGAAAGCTGAGAGTAAGTACGTTGCCTCTACTCAGAGTACAGGTAACAGGAAAGAGAATAAAGATGATGTTTCTCAGGAAGTAAATACCAGCTTCACCTCTAGATTTCAGAAAAGTAAATGTACTTATTGTAGTAAGCTTGGTCATACTATGGAGAAATGTTTCAGGAGACAGCGTGATGTGAACAAAAAGGAGTCTTTAAATATTCAGTCAATTGGTCTAGTGTCCACTCTTGAGAGTTCCCAGAATTCTTTAACTGAGTTAACTGAACCTGTTTTGAGGGGTAACTTAAATTCTCATGATGAAGCTCCTCTTTTGAGCAGTAACGTGGGTGACACTCTCAAGAGTTCATGTGCTAATTTCCTGTCTGAAGGTTTTGTCAGTCCTCTGGACAGTAATGACAGGAAATCAGTTAAAATATATCGTGATACAGGTGCTTGCCAATCCCTTATGCTGACCAGTGTTCTAGGCTCTAATGTTAATTCCTCTGATGAAACTGTAATCTTACAAGGTGTAGGGAATAATTACTTCTCTGTCCCTCTGTGCAGAGTGAATTTAGAGTCTGGTTTTGTTAATGGTTCCGTTATGGTTGGGTTGGTTGAGACACTCCCAATGTCAGGTGTAACTTTCTTACTTGGAAATGATATTGGTGGAAGTCAAGTGTGTCCAGCTCCTCAGTTGTCTAGTGAGCCAGTGGCTGCGGCCCAGGCTTGTGATGTCCCTGATGTGTTCCCTGCATGTGCTGTCACTAGGGCTAAGTCTAAAGTTACTGATGATTTAGAGGATAATGATGATGATGATGTTATCCTAGCTGACACTTTTCTTGCTAATTTGGACCACTCACCAGATGAGGCAGTACCCCGTAGTGTTGATAATTTGTCTCGTCAAGAGTTGGTTGAGTTGCAGGTTGCTGACCCTGAGTTGAAAGGTCTAGCTAACTCTGCTTGCAGTGAGGAAGTCAGCCGGTGCTTCTACTTGTTATTATATAAAGTCAGGAATACTTATGAGGAAGTGGAGACCCCCAGCAGCATCAGCCGACTGTGAATGGGAGGTTGTACATCAAGTTGTCATCCCTCGTGTTTGTAGGCAGGATATCATTAGAGTGGCTCATGATTCCAGTTTGGCAGGACACCTTGGAGTGAGGAAGACTGTGGCACTCATTTTGAAACACTTCTACTGGACAGGTATCTTCAGGGATGTTTCCTGGTATTGTAAGTCTTGTTACACCTGTCAAGTTGTGGGGAAGTGTAATCAGACCGAAAAGGTTGCACCTCTAGTTCCCATTCCTCCTTTTGAGGCGCCATTCACCCGTGTGTTGGTGGATATTGTGGGCCCTCTTCCTAAGACTTCTTCAGGATTTTCTTATGTGTTGACCCTGATTGATATGGCTACTCGTTATCCTGAAGCCATTCCACTTGGAAATATCTCAGCAAAGAACGTGGTTAAGGAAATGCTAGGGTTCTTCACAAAGTTTGGTCTGCCCAAGGAGGTACAGTCAGACCGGGGAAGTAATTTCATGTCAAACGTTTTCAAGCAGTCTCTGAAAGAGTTGGGCATCACCCAGATCACGTCTTCAGCTTACCATCCCCAGACCCAAGGAGCGTTGGAGAGATATCATCAAACACTCAAATCGATGCTCAAGAAATACTGTTTGGAACATCAGAAAGACTGGGATAAAGGTCTTCCATTCGTTGTGTTTGCCGCGAGAGAATCTCCAAATGAATCACTGGGCTTCTCACCTTCTGAACTACTGAAGAGAGAACCTGTATTTTTTTACACAGGAAAAATCATCAGAGAAATTACCAATATGCCGGGAATCGAACCCGGGACTCTCAGGTGAGAGCCAGGCAGCATACCACTACACCACGACCAGGTAAAAGTTAACTCACGTTGTCACAATCTTGTAACCAACGTCCCTCCGCCCCCCACTGTGGGCCTGAAGAGGATGAGTTAACCCCCTGGCACTCGGGCAAGTAGATGCTTTTAATCTATCCCAAACACTTACGGCAAGTCAGAATGAAGAGAGAACCTGTATTTTTTACACAGGAAAAATCATCAGAGAAATTACCAATATGCCGGGAATCGAACCCGGGACTCTCAGGTGAGAGCCAGACAGCATACCACTACACCACGATTATGTAGAGTGTTGTCACAATCTTGTAACCAACGTCCCTCCGCCCCCACTGTGGGCCTGAAGAGGATGAGTTAACCCCCTGGCACTCGGGCAAGTAGATGCTTTTAATCTATCCCAAACACTTACGGCAAGTCAGAATGAAGAGAGAACCTGTATTTTTTTTTACACAGGAAAAATCATCAGAGAAATTACCAATATGCCGGGAATCGAACCCGGGACTCTCAGGTGAGAGCCAGGCAGCATACCACTACACCACGACCAGGTAAAAGTTAACTCACGTTGTCACAATCTTGTAACCAACGTCCCTCCGCCCCCCACTGTGGGCCTGAAGAGGATGAGTTAACCCCCTGGCACTCGGGCATATTGGTAATTTCTCTGATGATTCTGAACTACTGTTTGGCCATGAAGTAAGAGGACCCCTTAAGCTACTCAAGGAATGCTGGCTGTCGGAGGAAGATGACGTCAACCTGCTGGAGTATGTGATGAAGTTCAAAGAACGGCTGTCCACTGCTTTACAGCTGGCGAGAGAGAATTTAGGAGCTGCTCAGGAGAAGATGAAGACTTGGTATGATAAGAAGTCCAGGTTACGCAACTTTCAGCCAGGAGATCAGGTTTTGATTCTGCTACCGGTGCATGGGCAACCTCTTCAAGCCAAGTTTAGTGGTCCTTATTTCGTGGAGAAGAAACTCAGCGATGTCAACTATGTCATCGCCACACCAGATCGTAGAAAGAACAAGCAACTTTGTCACATCAACATGCTGAAGTTATATCACAGGCGGGACGAAAATAATCCAGTCTGCACTGTAGCTGTTCCACCCGAGTCTGCAAGTGAAGCTCTCCCATGCAGTATGAGCCTGAGTGATAGTTTGGGGAAGAATCCTGATATCATGAATGATCTCCAGACTAAGCTTTCTCATCTACCTCCCGAGGAAAGGCAGGAGTTTTCGGCATTACTGCAGGAGTACCCGCAAGTGTTCCGTGCCACTCCAGGAAGAACTACTGTGTTGATGCATGATGTCGATGTTGGAGACGCAAAGCCAATTAAACTGCCTCCTTACTGTGTGAACCCAGTGAAAGTTCCTCTCATCCAGAAGGAGCTTGGCTACCTGTTGGACCACAAGATGATTGAACCATGTCAGAGCGAGTGGAGTTCTCCTGTCACTCTAGTCCCTAAGCCAGGTGGGTCACAGCGGCTTTGCATTGACTACAAACGTGTTAATCAGATAACTAAAACAGACACTTACCCTCTCCCTCGTGTGGAAGATTGCATAGACAAGATCGGAAAGGCTAGGTACATAAGTACGTTTGATTTGTTAAAGGGATACTGGCAAGTACCTATGACTGAACGTGCTAGGGAGATCTCATGTTTTGTAACACTAGGAAAGACTTTTGCATGTTCTGTAAATCCATATGGTATGAATAATGCACCAGCCACATTTCAGAAGCTCATGAATGTTGTAACAGAGGGTTTGGCAGGGTGTGTTGTTTATATTGATGATGTATTAATCTTCAGTGACAACTGGAAAGATCACCTATGCCATGTCAGTAAATTTCTTGAGCGTTTGGTTCAGGCTAATCTTGTAGCTAATTTATCAAAGTGTGAGTTTGGTCAAGCTAAAGTTCAGTACCTTGGGTACGTAATTGGTGATGGACAAGTTGCACCACCAGGAGCTAAGGTTCAGGTTATAAGTGATCTTCCCAGACCTAAAACTAGGAAAGAGCTACAAAGATTTTTGGGAATGGTAGGTTATTACAGGAGATTTGTTCTTAACTTTTCTATTCTTGTATCACGACTTACAGACCTACTGAAAAAGGGAGTTAAATTTGTCTGGACTGATAACTGTGAATCCTCTTTCAGCCAACTTAAAGCTATCCTATTGAGTCAGCCAGTGCTCGCTACTCCAAATTTTGCTAAGCCTTTTAAGATGGCTGTTGATGCAAGTGATACAGGAGCTGGGGCTGTTTTGCTGCAAGAGGATGATCAGGGTATTGAACATCCTGTATCTTATTACAGTAAGAAGTTCACTCCACCTCAAAAGAACTACTCAACTATTGAAAAAGAGCTTTTGGCCTTGATTTTGGGTTTACAGCATTTTTCATTTTGTTTGTGTTCTGGTTTTGACCCCATAGTCATTTATACCGATCATAACCCACTGAAATTCCTTAGTAAGTTTAAAGATAAAAATCAGAGATTGACAAGATGAAGTCTACTTCTTCAGGAGTATTCATTAGACATACAACATGTCAAGGGGAAAGAAAATGTTATTGCAGATTGCTTATCTAGACTTTAGACAAATTGTTTTAGAGTAATAAGAAATTTCCTTTGTAAATTTCTTTTTCTTTGTGGGGAGGTGTTACATAGCCTATGATTTCATCATCCTTTGTGTAATTCTAACGTACAGTATGCTGCCTGTTTGATCACGAGCGTGTTCTACCTCACTCCCCCCTTCTACCGTTCCCCTGTACAGTTATTATTGTGAGTGCTCAGGAAGTCTCCAACCATCTAGCAGCTGTGTAATTTGAGTATAACTGTTATTGCATTTTTTCTTGTACTGTGTAGCATAAGTTTAATTCTTAGGCCTAGTAAGGTTTTTGTGATTTATGTAGGGTTCTTGTTGTCAGCCATCATTAATAATATTTTGTATCTGTAATAATATATCAGGCATTCACTGAGTATTATCTGGTATCTCATTTTAACAAGGCCGACTTAGATAAATTTACTCATGCTAATTTCGTGTTAATAGAGGCTATTGCAGTTAACCATATATTTAACCTGTTTTTTGCCATTACATTATCCTTTTGAGTCCTGAATGTTTTGTTGTTAGTTTGAGCATTAAACTTTAACTTGTAATTTTACCTAACTCTTTTGTTTTGAACCTGGAACTTTACGGGACAGTAGTGATTTTTAGTATTCTCACCTGAAGTGTATATTATCTTTCTCTGTTCCGTAACACTGGTCACTCAATATACAGCCACCCGTAAACGCCTGGTGGGCAATTGGTTGAAGGAGCTCCGAGCGATTGGGACATCATCATCATCATCATCATCATCACGATTATCATCAACATCATCATTACTTGATGCACATTGTCCTCTACACCTAAGTATTACGAAGTGGTTATATTGTGTACCGAATACTCTGTGTTTTCATAAAGTACCTTAGATAAATATATCCCATACCATTATATGGTTACCACCCAGCGTTGCAAATGATTTCTTGGCTTACAGGAAACCATTTGGCTTGTCAGTCAATGTAAAGCCACCCGTAAAGGAAAGAAAAATACACTGGGTGATAAATGTGTAATCAGAGAAACGCCTGGTAGGGAATTGGTTGAAGGAGCTCCAACTGATTGGGACATCATCATCATCATCACCATCATAATCATCATCATTATCATCATCATCATCATCATCATCATCATCATCGTCGTCGTCGTCGTCATCATCATCATCATCATCAAAATACAATATAAGTTGTATATCCCTGCATCATGCCTGAGTTTTGGGCATGCTGTTGGCGTCTATGTTACACCGCAGTCTTTCCCACTGCACATGTTGTTGGTGAATGAGGATTATTGCTCGAAAATTACCATTTGTGTGTGGAGAACATTTAACTATCATTTGTGCATAAATAAAGTACTTGATGCACATTGTCCTCTACACCTAAGTATTACGAAGTGGTTATATTGTGTACCGAATACTCTGTGTGTTTCCATAAAGTACCTTAGGTAAATGTATCCTATACCATATGGCCGTCTGTCGGCATGTACTACTGAACAGGTTCATAAGAAGGAAATATACACTGGGTTTATTCAGATAATAAAGGATCCCTCTGTGTGTCACAGAATTTACTAAATTATATTGTCATAGTAAAGCTGAAGATGAAATTGATGTATATTTGAAGGAAGAGGGATGAGACTGGAAGATCTGAATAGAGGGGTCAGTGGAAGTTGTCGGCGTTGGCGTAAGAACAAGGAAAATAAAGAAAGCGAAAAGAAAGATTAAAATTTTTTTAGTTTTCATTTTGTGTGAAAAATTTTGAATTTTTTAACAATTATCTCATTTTTATTAAGATCAATTAACTCTCATGATACTCAGCCAATCAGCCGCGAGCCGCGCGTGCTCTTAGATCTCTCTTCACTGCCTTCACCAGGTGATACACGGCTGCTGCAACCGACACCACCAACCCTACAGGCACCACAACAACCACCAGTCCGAGACCCAACACCTGGAAACATACCTGTAGGGCATACAGTCCCACCCCCTTCACTATCATCAAACTAATCCTACCCACTCTCACCCCCACCCTCTTGAGCTCCTTCCTCACCTTCTCACCCACTCTCAGCATCTTCATCCCACCCGCACAGTCAGGGGACTAATGACGGGTCAGCAAGTATCGCTCTGTCACTCAGTTGTGTGGAAATGCTGCCAGGAGGATTCGAACCAGCGTTTGAACAGCTAGTGCGATCAATATAGCAGCACAACCAACCGACTGAGCTATAGAGGAGTCTAATACTCTGCACTTTGGAAGGTGTATTTCAGCGTCTAAATCTCCATGACTTTTTAAAATAAATTAAATATTGCGAGGATTCGAACCAGCGCTTGCAACTGCGTGAGTACAGCAGCTTACCAAGCGAGCCATTTAGGCACCCAATATTTTTATGCTTTGGAAGGTATATTTAAGCGTCTAATTCTGCAAGATTTTTAGTCATAAAGGTTATGACAATTATGGGACTCGACCCGGGGCCTACTGTATAAATTTTCAGTCACTCACCTCACCCACCATACAGTTGGGCTGGTGTGGGTGCAAAACTGTACATAAAATATCAACGTTCCTGCCTTTACACATATATAGTGAAATATCATGGACACTGAATCAGTAAACTGACTGTGCCTGTATAGGGCGAGATTTACTAAATGTACTTGAAAATAATATTTGTTTCCACTCACAGTGTGATGTGCTCGTGATGAGAAGAATTTAAATGTTGCATAAATTCTATAAACTGGGTACAGTGAAAAAACAAGAGGTAAATTTGACGAAGGATCGGGCGATACAAATCAGGTCTTCCCACTTAGTATTAAAAAAAGATAGTAAAAATAATGGGAAAAAATTTGCCTATGACTTGTATAGGAGGTCACTCCCTCCCGCCCTGCTATTGTAGGGAGGATAAGGAAGGATGAAAGTGTTTCCGTGAGAAAATTATGACAGATTGCAGTTGTGAAAACATCCAAGTACTTTAGGTAGTTGCGGTGACATTGAGGCAAATATTATGAGAACGTAATAGTGATCATACCAACACATGGATGTTTGCCACGGTCTTACCTATTGGACAAATAGACGTGATGTAAACGATTATGTCGTTCTCGCAGCTCTTGTTGGGCAGAGACTATGTCGTCCATTGCCACCCCACTGTAGGGGGTCACCTTGACGTGGTGGTGGGGCTTGAAGCATGGTTGGCAGTGCCACCTACTTGGGAGGCAAGCCTACCTTTGTAGGGTTTGGCATTTGTCGGCCTTGTGGACCAAGCACCCCCTACATCACTGGTAGAGGAGGCCTACTGGTGATGTCAGTCCCTGCCCATTTGCCATCTAGGGCGGGACTGTTGCCTCCCCACGTGTTTGCCGTGCGTGGCGTCCCGTAATGCTGGGAGACGGGAGTCCTGGAGGTTGAGCGATGCTGCATGGTGCGCCCTGCAGCTAGCAATACACCTCTTTGGTCCCTTATTCTGGCTAGACGGGTGGCCTGGTTGGGCCCGACCAGGTCAATCGGCTGGTCACTGGCTAGCCATCCATGCTAGTCACCTAGTGGCTTTAGGGTCAAGCGGGCACTGGGGGACCTGGTGGCTCCTATCGTCCTGGAGTCACCCTTGTCAGGGTCCCTTGGTGGTTACCTGCGTATACTCTCCTGCTACCTCTGGGGTCGCCAGTGGTGTTTATCCCTGGCATATGACCTCCCCTTGTTGGACTCCGTGGTGGGTGGAGGGGTGGGGGAATGAAGTTCTTGCAAAATAATATGGGTGACACACACAAAAATGTTGACGACACTGCCACTGTCCCAGGAAGTTCTCCAGACTGCCCCACCCTCATAGCCACTCTACAGGCTTTCCAAGCCACTGGTGACTTTCCTCCTTTGCCCCAGCGTTCAACTGGGACTAGGAGGAGGCCACGTCTGGTTGGTTCGGCTGTCGAGTTCGGCTCAGATAATACTATGCCTGAGCATTTTGCTAAGTATCTGGTGCTCAGATCCTCCATAGGTGGATCTGTGCTGGATACTGATATATTTAAATTACACCGTAATATTATTTCAGCATGTGGCAGAGAACCCCGAATAACCTCACAGGGTGATGGAAGCATCCTTATAGAAGTATCGTCTCCTGAAGAGAGCTTAAGACTATTGAATTGGACGTCGGCTTCTGGATCAGAGGTTTCCTGTACTCCACACAGTACATTTAACCAAAGTAAAGGAGTGATTTTTTCACGTGATCTCCTTCGATTCTCGGAGGCCAGGTTGTTGGAGGAACTGCAGGCTTCAGGCGTGGTGAAAGTTGAACGCCTCCAGAAGAAGATCGACGGTATTTTAACCCCGACTCCAACATTGTTCCTAACGTTCGACAGATTGACACTGCCTACATCTGTGAAGCTCGCTTGGCTGTCACTTCATGTGAAGCCATATGTGCCTACCCCAAGGCGGTGTTTCCACTGTCAGGGATATGGCCATGTCAGCAAATTTTGCCGCCGTGCACAGGCTGGACTTCCTGGTATTTGTGTTTCCTGTGGTGGATCAAGCCATTCCAACGACTGTACAGGACCTATTAAATGCTACCACTGTGGAGGTCCTCATGCTGTCTCATCAAAAAATTGTCCAAGATTCTGCCTTGAAAAGGAGATCCTATCCATTCGTACATGTGAGAAGGTTTCATTTCCTGAAGCCAAAAGGAGAGCCCACACACTCTTCTTTCAGCCAGGAATTACCTATGCCTCTGCTCTTTCTAGAACACCAATGCGACTCCCTGTATCTCAGCGGCAGCCTCGACCCACTACAGTACCCACAACTTCCACTCACGATATGCAGAATGCTGTCCCCAAGGTTAGTACTGCAGGTAAGAATGATGTTTTCCCAACTGCTACTCTGACTGTTTCCTCTCCCACTTCGGTGACTGACGACTTGCACACTTCTGTGGTGGTGGCAGATGTCCACATTGATCGGACTTCTCCCGTCGTAGCCACTATGCCCGAGATTCCATCTGCACCTGGTAAACGTCACCGTTGCTCGTCAGAGTCCTCTGATTCTGAGGACCGGCCACCTAAGGTCTCTATTGTTGACCCTTCTGTTAACACCTCTGCTGTTCCCTCTCTTCCTAAGGTTACAGTGAGGGAGCCCACTCCTCCACCTGCTTCGAAGCCTATGGCTTCGGCAGAGGTGAGTTCTGGGGCGGGCTCCTCGTCGGCTGTCCGGCCCTCACTGAGTGGGGAGGGCAGGAAGCCATCACCCTCTCGGTCTTCAGAGTCTTTGGATCCTGAGGGAGCTCGGTCGCTTGCTGCTGAGAGGTCTGACAAGGCAGAAACTGCAGCTCATGGTCCGCCTGTGAACCAGTCCCAGCCCGAAGAGGATGTTGGGCGGACCCTTAGTGCTTCGGATCCAACACTCACGATATCACCTTCACAGGGTTCTGACCCTGTACAGTCCACTTCCACATCTGGAACTTCTAGTGGTGCCACTGGCCGCCCTGCACTACCAAGGGCTCCATCCAGGCCACCTTCCAAGCAGGCTGGTATGCCCACTCCAAGAAGGAGTGTGGTAAAACATCCTTTCTCGTCCTCTCGTTTGCCCACAGATGTTCGACAGAGGGTGCGGGTTTCTGGTGCTGGGCAGGCCCCTGCAAAGGGCCTTCATAAGCATCAATCCAAACCCTGTCACTTGTCAGGTGTACAGTCCCGCACTTAATCATTCCTCCATTATGGGTTCTATCATCCAGTGGAACTGTCGAGGTTTACGTGCTAACTATGAGGAACTTTGTCATCTTGTTTCTCAATTTACTCCTCTGTGCATGTGCATCCAGGAGACCATGGTAGGTGATGCTGTTCCTTCTGGTCCCTCTGGCTACCATGCCTTTTATTCAGATCCTGTGCCGGGTCAAGGTCGTCATGGAGGTGCTGCTATCTTCCTTCGCGAGGATATTCCATGCAGTCATATGGACATCTCTACTCCCCTGCAGGCTGTCGCTGTCCGGATGTTTTTACGTCGGCAGTATACAGTTTGCAGTCTTTATCTACCTCCTAGTGCAACTGTTGAAAGGGCGGATCTGGAACGCCTTATTCATGGCCTTCCTTCTCCCTTTCTGTTACTAGGCGATATGAATGGTCACCATCCACTATGGGGAAACAGTGAGGCCAACCCTCGGGGTGTTATGCTGGCCTCTTTAGTGGAAGATGAGGAGTTAGGCATTTTAAACTCCAATATAATGACTTATTTCCATAGCCAGACAGGAACTTTTACTGCCATTGATTTGTCCTTATGTTCAGCTGATGCTCTTTTAGATTTTAACTAGGATGTGTTGCCAGACCTGTATGGCAGCGACCATTTTCCGTTACTCTTAACTGCTAGTGCAGGTGGACCTCGGCCACGTCTTCCTCGCTGGCTTCTGGATAAGGCTGACTGGCCATATTTCAGGGAATTAAGTTCCATTTCCTTTTCTGTCAATGAGTTTGGCTGTCTTACGGAGGCTGTGTCATATTTCAATACCGTGCTGCACTCAGCAGCCCTATTATCTATTCCAAAAACAAAGGGTCAGTTTCCTAAACGTCCAGTTCCTTGGTGGAACTAGGAGTGTAGTTCCGCAGTGAGAGCCAAACGAATTGCCTTCTCACGACTTCGTCGTCACCGTGGGGATCCTCAGTATTTGGTGGCGTATCAGAGGGCACGAGCTCATATGAGGCGGGTATTAAAGGAGGCCAGGCGTTCGTCCTGGAAGGGTTATGTTTCCTCCATCAATTCGAGGACTTCCATCACCCAGGTGTGGAACCGGGTAAAGAAAATTTCAGGTAAATTTACTGTTCCATCCCCTCCTGTTTTATCTGCACCAGGTGGAACTGTGGCTGATCCATTTGCTGTTGCAGAATTGCTTGCTGACCATTTTGCCAGTGTGTCAAAGAAGGATGCAGATACACCTTTGGCTTGCCGCCGTCGGCGCCTAGAATCTCGTGGTCTCAGTTTTGCCTTTGCTGGGGGAGAGCCTTACAATGTTCCATTTTCAATTTTTGAACTCCAGTCAGCTCTGTCGCAGTCCATGATTCCTCTCCTGGTTTTGATGATATTCCTTATGCCTTTTTACGCCACCTGTCTGATGAGTCCCTGTTGTTTTTGCTTTCACTGTTTAATAAGATCTGGTGTTCTGGGGAGTTTCCGGCTTGTTGGGGTGTTGCTGTAGTTATCCCCATCCCCAAACCAGGTAAGGATCACCTACAGGCGACGAATTATCGGCCTATTTCTTTGACGTCTTGTATATGTAAAGTTTTGGAAAAGATGGTCAATGTTAGGCTTGTGTGGTTTTTAGAGAGAGGTGACTTCTTATCCCCTGTCCAGTATGGTTTTCGAAAAATGCGATCTACCTCTGATGCATTACTGTCCTTGGAATCTTCTGTCTGTGAGGCTTTTTCCACTAACCAACACCAGGTCACGGTCTTCTTTGATCTGGAAAAGGCATATGACACTGCATGGCGTCATGGTATTTTACTCTCTCTTCATGAGTTTGGTCTTCGTGGGCGCTTACCTGTTTTTATTCAACAGTTTTTATCTAACCGAATTTTAAGGGTGCGAGTGGGAGGAGTGCTTTCTAATGCCCGAGAACTAGAAGATGGAGTACCACAGGGGAGTATCCTTAGTGTCACTCTGTTCGCTGTAGCCATTAACAGCGTCATCAGTGTACTTCCTGATGGTGTACGAGGATCACTATATGTTGATGACCTCTCGATTTCCTTCACTGCGTCTAGAATGTCTCTGATAGAGAGGAAGTTGCAGCTGGCTCTCAATAGAATTTCTGACTGGGCAGAAGCATGCGGTTTCCATTTTTCTTCAGCAAAGACAGTGGCTATACATTTTTGTCGTCTTCGAGGAGTCCACCCAGACCCTGACTTGTATCTCTATGGTAGAAGAATATCCTGTGTGGAAGAAACGCGGTTTCTGGGTCTTCTGTTTGACAGAAGATTAACCTGGGTTCCTCATATTCGTTCTGTTAAGGTGGCTTGTCTTAAAGCTTTGAGTCTTTTGAGGGTTTTAGCTCATACCTCTTGGGGTGCTGACCGTCAGACCCTTCTCCTCTTGCATAGGTCTCTTATTCTTCCTAAAGTTGAATATGGGTGTGAGGTCTACTCCTCTGCAACAGATGCCCGCCTCCGGTTGTTAAATTCTGTGCATCATGCTGGTGTTCGTCTGGCAACCGGGGCATTCAGATCATCCCCAATTCCAAGTTTGTTGGTAGATGCTGGTGTACTCCCCTTGGACTTGCGGCGCCAGTTGCTAATGATGAGGTGTTGGTATCGTTTTCACCGCATTCCAGACTCAGTTTCTTGTGCCATTGTCTCACAGGATTCCCAATCTTCTGTTTTTGAGACCCGTCCCAATTTCCCAAAGCCATTTGGTTACAGGGTCCGGTCTGTTATGCTAGCCCTCTCTCTCCCGAGACTGGCAATTTGTCCACATCGGATCCCAAGGGTGGGTTCTTGGCTACTCCCTCGCGTGACATTCTGTAGGTCTGTTGTTGAAAAAAAGGGCTCACTTCCCTCTCAGGTGTCCCTCTCTCTCTTTTTAGAACATGCCTCCATTCATGAGGGTTCTGTCCCCGTCTATACTGACGGGTCTAAGACTGATTCTGGAGTAGGATTTGGTGTTGTCTTCCCTTCCTTTAGTAGGGGCGGTAGCCTTCCTGGCGTTACTTCAGTGTATACAGCAGAACTGACTGCAATTTTGTATGCTCTTAAAATCATCTTTACTCTCCGCCAATCCGTTTTTGTGATTTATAGTGACTCACGTAGTGCTTTGTCTGCACTGGAGTCTTTTAATGCATCCCATCCATTGGTTTTATCAATTTTAGAGTGGCTTTTTCTACTTGGCCGCCGTGGCCGCTGTGTAGACTTCTGTTGGGTTCCTGCACATGTTGGTGTGGTGGGCAATGAGAGGGCAGATACTTTAGCTAAAGCTGCGTCTTCTCAACAGCCCCCAGCTGACTACCCACTACCTTACTTGCGGTATGCAATTAGTACGTGTTGGCAGAGACACTGGGATGGTGTTTCTCACAATAAACTAAAAGAAACCTTTCAGAGAGTGGTTGTGCCAAGGGTTCTTCCCTCTATGCCTCGGCGAATGGAGGTGGCTCTTGCTAGGCTTCGCATTGGGCATTCTCGGCTTACACATGGGTTCCTCATGTGTGGTGAAACTCAACCGTACTGTGATGACTGCCTCGTTCCCCTTACTGTCCGTCACTTGCTGGTCGAGTGTCCGAGTCTGGGGGGCCTGCGTCAGAGGTTCCTTCATAGGCATGGGGGAGCAGATGGTGCCTACTGTTTGTCCTCGATGCTTGGTGAGGCCTCTAACGATTTTACTGATGTTTTTAGTTTTCTTCAGGAGGCGGGCCTTCTTCCACTTTTATAAGTATTTTATAAATCATTCTTTTATTACTTTTAGTGTTTTATTCCTACTAACAGATATTAACTTTATTTTGAATAGATACTTTTTATTTTTGCCGTGCCTTCTACTTTGTCATCCGGCGGCATATGACCCTGGCAGTTACGCCGCCAGATTGTAATTATTTTCAATCAATCAATCAATCAATCGTCCATTGCCAAATTAAAAAGACGGATAGAACTTCTGCTACGCAGACAAGGAAGAAACAGAAAATACAACATGATTTGGAACTCTGTCCGACAGGGACTCTGCCGTTAAAATAAGGTGGCTAGGAGGGGTTGGCCACCATTCGTTCTTTTGATGCAGTACTACTTTCAGGTTACTCCGTAAGTAGTGCGAGATACATGATTTCCCGTAACCCCACAAACCATTTGTTACTCTGGGAGATAAATGTGCAATCAGACAAACGCCTGGTGGGCAATTGGTTGAAGGAGCTCCAACTAGATGGGACAACATCATCATCATCGTCATCGTCATCATCATCATCATCATCATCATCATCATCATCATCATCATCATCTAATCCTGCATCTAAATAAAATATAAGTTGTATATCCTTCCATCATGCCTGGGTATTGGGCATGCTGTTTGCGTCTGTTACACGGCAGTCTTTCCCACTGCACATGTTGATGAATGAGGATTATTGCTCGAAAATTACCATTTGTATGTGGAGAACATTTAACTATCATTTTTGCATAAATAAAGTACTTGAAGCACATTGTCCTCTACACCTAAGTATTACTATCTATCTATCTATCTATCTATTGTCAGACGCCTCAATCCCATTTGGGGTGGCTACAAACAAATCGCCTCCAAGTCGCCCTGTCCACCGCCATTTCACTGCTCTGCTCCCAACTCACACCCCCTTCTCTCATATACCTCTCCACCCCATCCCTCCATCTCATCCTCGGCCTCCCCCTCCCTCTCCCCCCCTCCACCTCACTCACATACACTCTCTTCGTCAGTCTCTCACCCTCCATCCTCTCCACATGGCCAAACCACCTCAGTGTGTTCCTCATAACGCTTCCTATCACATCCACATCCACACCACAACGCTCCTTTATATCCTCATTCGTCAGCCTCTCTCTCCACGTGACTCCACAAGCTCCTCTTAAATAACTCATTTCCACTGCTCTCACTCTTGACTTGTGTCCTTCCAACATTGTCCAAGCTTCACTTCCGTACGTTAGAGTTGGTATCACAATACTGTCATGTAGTAACTTTTTCACTTCCATGCTCACTTCCCTGTTTCTTATCACTGCTTTCAAGGAACCAGCAACCTTTCTTCCCTGCTGTACCCCTTCAAGCACTTCACCCTCCAAACCTCCATCCTTACTCATCAGACTACCCAAATACTTAAACGTACTCACAATTTCCAATTCCTCACTATCCAACCTCGCTATACATTCACTAACTTCATCTCTCTCAAAGACCATCACTTTACTCTTCCCTACATTCACCTTTAGGTTCCGTTTCTTACACAATCTCTCAAACTCATCCACCAAGCCTTGCAGCTCTCCTTCGTCTTCACTCAACAACACAGTATCATCTGCAAACAACAGTACAGGGAGTTTCCAAACACTATCATCTCTCACCAGGGCCACTCCAACATCCACTACCCTACGTTGTACCTCTTTTATTACCCCATCCATGTACAGATTGAACAACCATGGAGACATGACACATCCCTGTTTCAAACCAACTTTCAAAGAGAAAAATTCACTTAGTTCACCATCCACACGCACTGCAGCCTTCGCACCATCGTACATACTCTTCACAGCATTCAACAACTTCCCATCTACTCCATATATTCTTAACACTTTCCACAATCCTAAGTATTACGAAGTGGTTATATTGTGTACCGAATACTCTGTGTTTTCATAAAGTACCTTAGATAAATATATCCCATACCATTATATGGTTACCACCCAGCGTTGCAAATGATTTCTTGGCTTACAGGAAACCATTTGGCTTGTCAGTCAATGTAAAGCCACCCGTAAAGGAAAGAAAAATACACTGGGTGATAAATGTGTAATCAGAGAAACGCCTGGTAGGGAATTGGTTGAAGGAGCTCCAACTGATTGGGACATCATCATCATCATCACCATCATCATCGTCGTCGTCATCGTCGCCGTCGTCGTCGTCGGCGGCGGCAGCGGCGGCAGCGGCAGCAGCAGCAACAGCAGCAGCAGCATAAGTTGTATATCCCTGCATCATGCCTGAGTTTTGGGCATGCTGTTGGCGTCTATGTTACACCGCAGTCTTTCCCACTGCACATGTTGTTGGTGAATGAGGATTATTGCTCGAAAATTACCATTTGTGTGTGGAGAACATTTAACTATCATTTGTGCATAAATAAAGTACTTGATGCACATTGTCCTCTACACCTAAGTATTACGAAGTGGTTATATTGTGTACCGAATACTCTGTGTGTTTCCATAAAGTACCTTAGGTAAATGTATCCTATACCATATGGCCGTCTGTCGGCATGTACTACTGAACAGGTTCATAAGAAGGAAATATACACTGGGTTTATTCAGATAATAAAGGATCCCTCTGTGTGTCACAGAATTTACTAAATTATATTGTCATAGTAAAGCTGAAGATGAAATTGATGTATATTTGAAGGAAGAGGGATGAGACTGGAAGATCTGAATAGAGGGGTCAGTGGAAGTTGTCGGCGTTGGCGTAAGAACAAGGAAAATAAAGAAAGCGAAAAGAAAGATTAAAATTTTTTTAGTTTTCATTTTGTGTGAAAAATTTTGAATTTTTTAACAATTATCTCATTCTTAAGATCTATTAAGTCTCATGATACTCAGCCAATCAGCCGTGAGCCGCGCGTGCTCTTAGATCTCTCTTCACTGCCTTCACCAGGTGATACACGGCAGCTGCAACCGACACCACCAGCCCTACAGGCACCACAACAACCACCAGTCCGAGACCCAATACCTGGAAACATACCTGTAGGGCATACAGTCCCACCCCCTTCACTATCATCAAACTAATCCTACCCACTCTCACCCCCACCCTCTTGAGCTCCTTCCTCACCTTCTCACCCACTCTCAGCATCTTCATCCCACCCGCACAGTCAGGGGACTAATGGCGGGTCAGCAAGTATCGCTCTGTCACTCAGTTGTGTGGAAATGCTGCCAGGAGGATTCGAACCAGCGTTTGAACAGCTAGTGCGATCAATATAGCAGCACAACCAACCGACTGAGCTATAGAGGAGTCTAATACTCTGCACTTTGGAAGGTGTATTTCAGCGTCTAAATCTCCATGACTTTTTAAAATAAATTAAATATTGCGAGGATTCGAACCAGCGCTTGCAACTGCCTGAGTACAGCAGCCTACCAAGCGAGCCATTTCGGCACCCAATAATTTTATGCTTTGGAAGGTATATTTAAGCGTCTAATTCTGCAAGATTTCTAGTCATAAAGGTTATGACAATTATGGGACTCGACCCGGGGCCTACTGTATAAATTTTCAGTCACTCACCTCACCCACCATACAGTTGGGCTGGTGTGGGTGCAAAACTGTACATAAAATATCAACGTTCCTGCCTTTACACATATATAGTGAAATATCATGGACACTGAATCAGTAAACTGACTGTGCCTGTATAGGGCGAGATTTACTAAATGTACTTGAAAATAATATTTGTTTCCACTCACAGTGTGATGTGCTCGTGATGAGAAGAATTTAAATGTTGCATAAATTTTATAAACTGGGTACAGTGAAAAAACAAGAGGTAAATTTGACGAAGGATCGGGCGATACAAATCAGGTCTTCCCACTTAGTATTAAAAAAAGATAGTAAAAATAATGGGAAAAAATTTGCCTATGACTTGTATAGGAGGTCACTCCCTCCCGCCCTGCTATTGTAGGGAGGATAAGGAAGGATGAAAGTGTTTCCGTGAGAAAATTATGACAGATTGCAGTTGTGAAAACATCCAAGTACTTTAGGTAGTTGCCGTGACATTGAGGCAAATATTATGAGAACGTAATAGTGATCATACCAACACATGGATGTTTGCCACGGTCTTACCTATTGGACAAATAGACGTGATGTAAACGATTATGTCGTTCTCGCAGCTCTTGTTGGGCAGAGACTATGTCGTCCATTGCCAAATTAAAAAGACGGATAGAACTTCTGCTACGCAGACAAGGAAGAAATAGAAAATACAACATGATTTGGAACTCTGTCCGACAGAGACTCTACTGTTAAAATAAGGTGGCTGGGAGGAGTTGGCCACCATTCGTTCTTTTGATGCAGTACTACTTTCAGGTTACTCCGTAAGTAGTGCGAGATACATGCTTTCCCGTAACCCCACAAACCATTTGTTACTCTGGGTGATAAATGTGCAATCAGACAAACGCCTGGTGGGCAATTGGTTGAAGGAGCTCCAACTAGATGGGACAACATCATCATCATCGTCATCGTCATCGTCATCATCATCATCATCATCATCTAATCCTGCATCTAAATAAAATATAAGTTGTATATCCTTGCATCATGCCTGGGTATTGGGCATGCTGTTTGCGCCTCTGTTACACCGCAGTCTTTCCCACTGCACATGTTGATGAATGAGGATTATTGCTCGAAAATTACCATTTGTATGTGGAGAACATTTAACTATCATTTGTGCATAAATAAATTACTTGATGCACATTGTCCTCTATACCTAAGTATTACAAATTGGTTATATTGTGTACCGAATACTCTGTGTGTTTCCATAAAGTACCTTAGGTAAATGTATCCTATACCATTATATGGTTACCACCCAGCGTTGCAAATGGTTTCTTGGCTTACAGGAAACCATTTGGCTTGTCACTCAATGTACACCCGAAAGCACTATTCTCTCCCCCCTGGTAGCCGGAGTCACGGCCAGTGAGCGACCAGGCGATCGAACACCCCACAACTACCGCCCCTCCCCCAACTTCGTGAAAGCTTTGGTGGATAGATAGGGAACGGCTAAAGGTGGTGATGTTATAGTGCGTCGTGATCGTTTTTATACACAATCAGAACCAGTAGGGATAAGAATATAAAGGCATTTAGTGTGTAATACTGTGTAGTTATCCAGAACATATGAGAAAGGACCGAAAATGAAAGAAGACCTACGATGTTGTATGTGAAATTGTCTATATACTTACATACTATAGTATAATGTTACAAATAAGTATAGTATAGTGAACAGCACCTGATGAAAGATATGATGTCTTTTCTCATAAATTCTCACTCCCACCTCCACTATACATTCTCACTCCCACCTCCACCACCCTTCAATCTGGACTGCTGTCTCCACCTAAAGCCTCTCATACCCTATCGTCCCCCACTCCAACCCATTGTTAACCAACATAAACGGAGATAATGATGATATAATCCGTCAGGTGTTGATCATATTTTATCATACACCTCTGCATGAAACACCAACAAATAAATAACACAATACTCCGGTATACCTGCCAACTATTTCTTCCTGTTGTAAGGTGTTACGTGACATACGCATTGCAAGTTGAACCTTGTGTTACAAGGACATACGTTAACACAGGTTGTGTGGTTTTGGACGTCCATTAATTCATATGAGGGAGGCAATTTAAGCCTTACATTATCAAAACGGAAGGATTATTTTCCTGTCATTATTAGATGAACGAAAAGAATCTGGGATCGGCTCTGACGAACCACAAACTCTCTGTTTGAACGAAAATATTCCGACCTCTTGCCACAACAGTGACACAATGTCATTATTTATACGACTGGATGTGGGTCAGTCGTATTCATAATGACATTGTGTCACTGTTGTGCCAAGATGTCGGTATATTTTCGTTAAAGCAGAGAGCTTGTGGTTCGCCAGAGCCGATCCCTGATTCATTTCCTTCATCCTGTAACGACAGGAACATAAACCTTACGTGATTAGAATGTAAGGCTTAAATTGTCACGTTCATATGAATTAATGGACTTCCAAAACTACACAACCCGTATTAACGATAAACAAACGTATGTCCTTGTAACACATGGTCCAACTTGCAGTTCGTTTGTCATGTAACACCTTACATCAGGATGAAATAGTTGGCATGTATACCTATGTTATTGATTTGTTGGTGTTTAATACAAAGGCGTATGATAATATCAGTATGATCAATAACTGACTTTTCATCATTACCTTTGTTTATGTTGGTTAACAATGGGTGGGAGTGGGCTACCAGAGGGAACGAGAGGCATTTGGTGGAGACAGCAACCCTGAGAGAAGAATGGTGGGGGTGGGAGTGAGAATTTATGAGAAAAGACATCATATCTTTCATCAGGTGCTGTTCACTATACTATACTTATTTGTAACATTATACTATAGTATGTAAGTATATAGACAATTTCACATACAACATCGTAGGTCTTCTTTCATTTTCGGTCCTTTCTCATATGTTCTGGATAACTACACAGTATTACACACTAAATGCCTTTATATTCTTATCCCTACTGGTTCTGATTGTGTATAAAAACGATCACGACGCACTATAACATCACCACCTTTAGCCGTTCCCTATCTATCCACCAAAGCTTTCACGAAGTTGGGGGAGGGGCGGTAGTTGTGGGGTGTTCGATCGCCTGGTCGCTCACTGGCCGTGACTCCGGCTACCAGGGGGGAGAGATTAGTGCTTTCGGGTGTACCTACTACCTGCTGAAATAATCTCTTTTCTATCACACACAGTAGACAAGTTGTTAGCCACCGAAAACCATCGCGGTCGGGCCGGGCCGGGTCGTGTCGAGCTGGTCATTTCTCAGCTGAACGTAAACATCGCTTCACTACTGGCTCGCTCGTAATAATCTGTTTAACCCCCTTGGTCAGGTGACGCATTTCTTATTTTATTATTGCTGTCTTCAAATGATTTTATTCAGCTTAAGAAATTTTTCGAACTGGACGGGTCAGCTATAGCTTTCAAAAATCCTTTCACTACGAAAGGACTCTCCTCAGCTTCACAAATCGTCTGTAGGAAAAAATGCATCACAGGACTTAAGGAGTTATATATCTTCCTACTACGCTCATACACTGCCTTTCATAGTATTAGTCTCTCCATCAGACTTGCCGTGATAGTATTGTTATCCACACGCTGGTTGTGACGTCATTATTCTAAACGTTCTAGGATGACAGAGGATGTTGTTGGAATAACTAACATAAAATATGGTATACTTTGATTACTTATCCCTGTCTATGTATATATGAATATATCATAAATTATATATGTGCATATTGCATATGTACAGCTCCGGACAGATGAAACGGCTACACCCCATCCACCAGCGACTTGGTTTGGGTCTCAGTGGTTCTGGTAACAGTTGCAGGTGGAGGGAGGGGGGATGTGGGAGGGTGAGGAGGGGAGAAATGTGGGCGGAGTTATATAGGGGGTAGTGTGGGAGGGTGAAGAAGCAACACAGTCTGGCTGGTGGGAGGGGGAGACGAATGGTTGGGTAGCGGAGACGAGAGTCTGCTGGAGGGTAAGACAGGTGAGTGTGATTAGATGAAGAGAAATTACAAAAAATCAATTATTATAATATCTGCTGCATATATTGCATTTTATCTACTAAATAAAAACACTGTCTATTATTCACCACCGTATTTGGGTATCCTACTCATTATTATTATCCTTTGGATATTAGGCAATAAATAAAGATATTGGACGGTCTTTCGGACCTGAACCAATTTTTTCATAACTTTTTTCTTCAGCTATTTCTGTATTCCTATCATCCCTCGTGCTTGAAGTCCCCCTTTTTATCACTTTCTCCTACGCCCTACATTTTTTTTTAGGCATAAGGCAGTTTAACTTTCTCTTTAAATAACCATATTTGTCAACAAATATTCCTTTCATTAATCTATTTAATTACCTGTTTTCTTTCAATATGCATTTGTCTAATAATGGGTGTTACACCTTAATTGGCGCCGCTATTTGACGTTGTGAATAAATTTGGTCTAAATTTACGCATATATTGCAGTCTCTCTCAAGTAGGCTAGCAACCTCACACATCCTCCCCCCTGCTTTCTCCTTCTCTCGCTACCCGTTCCCTCCTTTCCTTTTGTAGTACTGTTTATCTATTCTTTCTCATATTTTTAACCTCATTCCTTCTTACAAACTTTTAGTGCCATAGGAATTTCTCCCTTATCACCTACAGTCCTACTACATGAAAGTGGAAAAACTGCCATCGGGAAAAGAATAACTGGAAATTTATGGCGAAGGTTACGATATTAGTTATTTAGAATGAAAGTGTTGGCAGATACGCATTCTTGACGTGATTATCGCAGCCACAGCATTTCGCCTTCATAAAACAGAAGGACTATAGGTTTAATGCATTACCTCCTTACGTCCAGCATTACTGTGAAGAACGCCATGTATAACACATTAAGGACCACAAGGACAGTACTGGTAGTCATCGTGATTCTCATGAATCTCTCCATAGGCTATTGAAAACAGTGCTTTATGCTCAACTTCAGAATTATGTTCTCATCATGGCAATGATAGGCAAAGATAATAAAAACAATATATACAACCAAATTATCATTTATTATACAACAAAGCTCAAACTGCCTCCGTGCTGCAGTCTCAAGGGTGTAACCAGCTCACACAATCACATGTAACCTGAAGAAATTAAATACATGATCCTATATATATCCATCCATATACCTAGGCTCCTTCCCCCAAGGAAAGGGAGGTAGCCGAGACAGGACGACACACTCCCCATTTACTCATCCATTCAAACACATTCATTCGCATCTTAGCTCCAAAGGGGAGAACGGACAGATCCTCACCGCACCACACCGCACAAGGGTCAACTGCGCAATGCAATCAGTGACATCCGCAGCAGGGCCCGACAGCAGAACTGGTTTACCCCTGCCACATCATAACAGACCCATCCCCTTACCCGCACCTGACCTGACTAGCTGATCAGACCAAATGCGGGAGAATATCCCCTCAGGGCTGCGTCATCACTTATTCATTACAATTTCTCTCCATTCATTTCTGTCACGCACAGCCACTCTTCCTTGCTCAACAGACATCCCTCTCGCATCCAGCGCTCTCTTCACACTGTCCATCCATCCTATTCGTGGTCTTCCTCTCAGCCTTACACCTCTCACATCAGATCTAGTTATCTTTTTCACCAATCGCTCATTATCCATTCTCTCCATATGCCCAAACCATCGCAACACCCTCTGCTCAACTCTACCAGCCATCTCCCGAACAACTCCAGTTCTCCTTCGCACTTCATCATTTCGCACCCGATCCATACGCGTCACTCCACACATACTCCTCAGACACCTCATCTCCATTACATTCAAACTTTTCCTCTCTGCTACACCCATATTCCATGTTTCAGCCCTATATAACGCAGTCGGTACCACAACACCCTCATACAGCCTTCTCTTTACATCCATTCAAAGCGAATGACATTTAAACACTTTTTTCATTCCTCCCAGCACCTTTCCTACTTCATTTATTCTAAACTTCACTTCTGCATCTATTCTTCCATCCACAGCAACATGTGACCCTAAATATTTAAAACAATCTACCTCCTCAAGCAACTCACCATTCAAAACTATATTCATCCCCCTACCATCTATCGACCTCGTACACTTCATCACTTTATTCTTATTCTCATTTACTTTCAATTTCCTCCTTTCACACACCCTTCCAAACTCCTCTACCAACTGTCTCAATTTCTCCTCTGAATCAGTCACCAGTGCAGTATCATCTGCAAACAGCAGCTGCTTCAGATTCCACTCTCCACCATCAACATTCACTAGACTCAGACCTCCACCTAAAACTCTTGCATTCACCTCCCTTACAACACCATCCATGTAAATATTAAACAGCCAAGGCGACATCACACAACCCTGTCGCTGCCCCACTCTCACGGGAAACCAATCACTTACAGCATTTCCCACTCTTACACACGCTCTACTATTTACATAAAAACTTTTCACCCCTTTTAGTAACCTACCATCAAGTCCATACAATCTTAAAACAGTCCACAAAGCCTCCCTATCAATTCTATCATACGCTTTCTCTAAATCCATAAATGCCCAAAACACATCCTTGCCTTTCGCTAAATACTTTTCACACACTTGTCTCACAGCAAACACCTGATCAATGCATCCCCTCCCTCTCCTAAAGCCACACTGCTCATCACCAATCACTCCCTCTGTACCCTCTCTAACTCTCATAATTAACACTCTACCAGACACCTTACCTACAACACTCAATAGACTTATGCCTCTAAAGCTCGTACATTCATACTTATCACCCTTGCCTTTATACAACGGGACCACACAAGCACTTGCCCAGTCAATTGGCACCATACCTTTCTCAAAGCACACATTCAACAATCTTACTAACCAGTCAACAATAGTCACTCCACCACCCTTCAGGAATTCCACAGCACACCCATCCATACCTGCAGCTTTCCCTGTTTTCATCTCCTTTACTGCCTTCTCCACTTCCTCCTTCGTGATCAAAGAATCATTCAACTCTCCCAACACATTTATTCCTTGCACCCTTCCATCCGCCACAATCTCAGCCACCCTTTCCTCCTCTACATTTAATAATCTTTCAAAATACTCTGCCCATCTCTTCCTTACTGCATCCATCTCAAATAACATCTTTCCATCCTCTGCTTTTACTCGTTCTTCCCTCCCAGACTCTCCCTTTCGCACCCTTTTCACCTCCTTCCAAAACATTTTCTTATTCTGTTGAAAATTCTCTGTCAGCCGCCTACCCCACCTCTCATCTGCTGCCACTTTAGCATCACGCTCAGCCCTTCTCGCTCTATTCCTCTTTTCCTTATACCTTTCATATGACATCTCATCCTTCCTCTGCAGCCACACTTCATATGCACGTCTCTTCTCAGTCACAGCCATACTTACTTCCTTGCACCACCATTCACTTCCTTTTCTTACACCACCACCCACACATCTCACACCACACACCTCTTCTGCATGCCCCACCACAGCACTCTTAAACAACTGCCATTCCTCCTCCACGCTGCCATTTTCTCGATCTTTCACTGCGTTTCACTCATCTTTCAATTTCTCCTGATACTCTATCTTTTTCTCTCTTTTATCCAACTCACTCGCTTTCAAAACCTCCCTGCCACACCTAACCCTCCTAGCTCTCACCCATTTCTTACCTACTCTTAACTTTCCCTCCACCAAGTAGTGGTCAGACATACCTCCACCCTCCCCTCAGAACTCTCACGTCCAACAATCTTCCTATTACATTCCTAGATACAACCACATAGTCCATCAAAGCTCTATCAACAACCCTTCCACCCTCCTGTCTCACCCATGTATACTTATAAATATCTTTCTTCTCAAACAGCGTATTCCCAATCACCATCTCTCGCTCAACACACATCGCTATCATTCGTTCCCCATTTTCATTTCTTCCAGGCACACCATGCATACCAACTACGCCTTCAACTGCTACATTTCCCACTCTAGCATTCAGATCTCCCATCATTACCACATTCACATTCGCTCCAAAACTCTGCAGACACTCATCAACATCATTCCAGAAAGACTCCCTCTCTTGTTCATCCCTTTCACTACCAGGCCCATATGCACTCACAAACACCCACAACTCACGTTCAAATTTCGCTTTCACCCACATCAGTCTCGATGACACCTCCTTCCATTCAATCACACATTTCTGTACTTCCGGACTCACTAACAAGGCCACACCTTCTCTTGCCCTTCCTCTATCAACACCTGACAATCTTCCATTCACACTTCCAAACATATATTCCCCCTTCCCTTTCATCTTCGTTTCACTCAGAGCTAACACATCCAACTTTCTTCTCACAAACATTCTCCCAATCTCTTCCCTTTTAGCCTCAATCGTACTACATCCACGCACATTCATAGACCCAATCTTCAGGGTACGGGGATAACTCCATCCCCCATCCCTTTCTCTGGCCTGTCTCTTTTTAGGAACTAAAAAACAGAGGAGGGGGTCCCTAGTCCCCTCACCCCGCCCCTTTTAGTCGCCTTTTACGACACGCAGGGAATACGGTGGCAGTATTCTTCCTAACACAACCTGGCCGCAGAGTAGCATAGTGCGGCCAGGTTGTGTCCCCCCCCCCGCCACAGGGGGGGGACACATGAACAACACTGTTTGATCTAAAATTTATTGTGTTGGGTAAAGCAGAGGACACTAACTAGCATGGCAACCTACCACACGGAAACCACCATGTTGCACTACACGCCACAGAAACCGATGCACAGACCATGATATCAGCGAAAAGACTATGAGAAGAGTATTGCACGAAGCAGGGTTGCATCACAGGACCCTAGCAAACGTTATGTTGACAAGCCAGAGGATTTTTGGAAGTGTGTCACTGAAGGCGCAACTGCTGGAGAAGGAATAATACTCGGCGAGTATTATTTCTGAGGTTTTCGCTTGTATAAACTAAACTATTCAGTCATACATGATCATAAAAATATATTAATAATTACTGCAGGGGGACAACCAGTTTCGTTACAACGTCAGTCCATGCAGAGGAAATTACTTTGGGCATATAGGGTTACTCGATGTTAAATTTCATAAGTGTAGAGCCTGTATGATTATATATATATATATATATATATATATATATATATATATATATATATATATATATATATGACAGGTATTTAATTTTTTTCAGGTAGCATGGAGGCAGTTTGAGCTTTGTTGTATAATAAATGATAATTTGGTTGTATATATTGTTTTTATTATCTTTGCCTATCATTGCCATGATGAGAACATAATTCTGAAGTTGAGCATAAAGCACTGTTTTCAATAGCCTATGGAGAGATTCATGAGAATCACGATGACTACCAGTACTGTCCTTGTGGTCCTTAATGTGTTATACATGGCGTTCTTCACAGTAATGCTGGACGTAAGGAGGTAATGCATTAAACCTATAGTCCTTCTGTTTTATGAAGGCGAAATGCTGTGGCTGCGATAATCACGTCAAGAATGCGTATGTGCCAACACTTTCATTCTAAATAACTAATATCGTAACCTTCGCCATAAATTTCCAGTTATTCTTTTCCCGATGGCAGTTTTTTCCACTTTCATGTAGTAGGACTGTAGGTGATAAGGGAGAAATTCCTATGGCACTAAAAGTTTGTAAGAAGGAATGAGGTTAAAAATATGAGAAAGAATAGATAAACAGTACTACAAAAGGAAAGGAGGGAACGGGTAGCGAGAGAAGGAGAAAGCAGGGGGGAGGATGTGTGAGGTTGCTAGCCTACTTGAGAGAGACTGCAATATATGCGTAAATTTAGACCAAATTTATTCACAACGTCAAATAGCGGCGCCAATTAAGGTGTAACACCCATTATTAGACAAATGCATATTGAAAGAAAACAGGTAATTAAATAGATTAATGAAAGGAATATTTGTTGACAAATATGGTTATTTAAAGAGAAAGTTAAACTGCCTTATGCCTAAAAAAAAATGTAGGGCGTAGGAGAAAGTGATAAAAAGGGGGACTTCAAGCACGAGGGATAATAGGAATACAGAAATAGCTGAAGAAAAAAGTTATGAAAAAATTGGTTCAGGTCCGAAAGACCGTCCAATATCTTTATTTATTGCCTAATATCCAAAGGATAATAATAATGAGTAGGATACCCAAATACGGTGGTGAATAATAGACAGTGTTTTTATTTAGTAGATAAAATGCAATATATGCAGCAGATATTATAGTAATTCATTTTTTGTAATTTCTTTTCATCCAATCACACTCACCTGTCTTACCCTCCAGCAGACTCTCGTCTCCGCTACCCAACCATTCGTCTCCCCCTCCCACCAGCCAGACTGTGTTGCTTCTTCACCCTCCCACACTACCCCCTATATAACTCCGCCCACATTTCTCCCCTCCTCACCCTCCCACATCCCCCCTCCCTCCACCTGCAACTGTTACCAGAACCACTGAGACCCAAACCAAGTCGCTGGTGGATGGGGTGTAGCCGTTTCATCTGTCCGGAGCTGTACATGTATGCACGCCTGTACATATACCCATATCTTTATACATGCTTACATATCCTGTATATGCAGTATGTGTATGGCTACATATGCGTGAATATATACATATATGTATAGATATATACGTATATGTATGTGTGCATGTGTGCCTCTCTCTGCATATGTATATACACACGTGTGTATCTATGTACCACTTCACTCATTTCAAAACATGTAATGATAATTACTGTGACATCTTTGTACCATGTATGTATCACTGTATGTCTTTGTTCATTATTGTGCTTGTAATGATAATTACTCCTGTACTTTCTATGCCCTAAGATACCGATTTTGTTTTCCTCATGCACCCCTCCTTGCTTGGCCTTCAGGGACAGTGTTCCCCAGAGTGTTGGGGCTTGTACTGAATGGTAAATAAAGAACCTGAATTAAAAAAAAAAAAAAAATTGATTACTGGAAGAGGGGGTCTTAATAATGTCAGACCTATTATGATATAAGTGTAAGGACGTTAAATGATAGAGATGGTTAGGCATGTAATTCAGCAAATGCTAATTACTACCCAACCAAGAGAATAGCTTATCACATCCAAGTTTTCTAGTAAATCAACTGTACACGATTCACAACATTGCTTCTGTAGTTGTTTACCGTACTAGTACAAAATAAGTATGGACTGCTGACGGTTAGCATGTGCCTTGGAAATAATTGTAAATATTTTTTTTCACTAGGAAGTAATGATATCGTTGGGTGCGTGCTGGCAGACTGTTCCACGACGAATTCTTACTTGTTTTAAATGACACTATTATAGACAAACGCTACATATCCATTAGTTAAACTGTGAAGTGTCTGAATAACAAATCATGTTGATGCCTCCCAACCATGATCATAGTCCCCTTATTCCTAAAAATAATAGCATGAACAAGTTGTGTGGAACGTCCGCCTGTCCACGTCCATGTTCGTCGTTAACCCATTGGAGTTCAGCGTCCTCGATATGGGACAGAACTGGGAATTTTCAAAGGTTAATAAAGTAGGGAACCCCGAGGCAGGGACCGATGAGCTTCGCGACTATGAGCCAATAGGCAGAGGGCGGTACGCCTAGTACCCGCCCAGCACAATGCCTCGCCCAGGAACCCTGGGATCCAATGGGTTAATTTGCTTTTCCACATAAGACGACGAAATTCTCAGAGATTAAATTACGATTGTGCATCGTACAGTAATATGAAGTATCTTATGTCCGGCCATATTGCTCAGACAATATTACCAAGACACATGATTCAAACATAGAGTGAAAACAATATAATAAAAAAAAATGCAAGAACAGATGTGGTAGGTTGAAAATAATTAAACATATGGTATCTTCAATGATGGTATTGCATGAAATATGACATTTATCTAATTTTAAGATATATTACTGTATGCAGGAAACAAAATAATGGCATAAAAGAAAAAGTATATATGACATTTTTTTTTTTTTTAGTGGGGGATAAGGAAATTGTAATCTCTAAGACGTGTTAAGCAACGTGATATCTAAAGGGCGAGTGTGTGCGCTGGGCAGTGTCTGGTCTTCTCAGCTCGCAGTGAGTCATTCGCTGTCTCACTGCCGACTTCGGAACACAGTGGGCTGTTCATAGACTTGCAACTTGTTTAAACAAGCATGCACTTACTGCCTTCATTAATTCTTGAGCATGCAGTGCCGCATTTAATACTGATACAACATCTATTTTTTTACGGAAGATAAACAGAGGACAATAAAGCAAGCTAAATATTATTTAAAAAAAAAAAAAAATCCATACACCAGATCACAGGTGTCCTCCTTTCATTAAAAAAACAAAAATCCTTAACAGTTGGGCTTGATCTGCTGTAGGTTGAAGTTCTGGGGAAGTGAATCTCAAAGAGAGGGGGTTCTGAGAATAATGGAATTCTGAGATGCAGAAAGATTGCAATATGGCAGTGTGATAAGTCATGAACGCTAGCAGATGCCCGTGTAGCAGGGGGGAAGGCATGGACAGGTGGCACAATGAAGGAAACTTCGTCTGAGCATTTGCCATAGAAGTGTCTGTAAAATAATGGAAGGGGTGAGACATTTTTTTTATACTTGTAGGGGTTCACTTGTAATTACTGTGTTTTTATTCTTGTAGCTTTGTTCTGAATTTTGTCTAGTTGTTTTAGTGCAGCCTTTCCACATCAACTCCACATTTCAAACTTGGTACACTTCTTCCATGGGTAAATACCAAAATATACCTGCTTTATTTTGCTACTCAGACTTTTTAATAGGTTTTAAGGGATCATAGGTCTACTGATACAAATACCTGAAATGAGACCACGAATCTGTAGAGTTTATCTACTTTTACACAAAGGTCTTTGAATATTGAGATTTTTTTTCTTTTTGTGGAGACCAAAGTCTAATATCTCTACCTCTCAACTCAGTACAGCCATCTCCATAAATCAAGATCTATCTACGATCAGTGAATGGGGACAAAACAACCTTGTCTCTTTTAATGCTAGTAAAACTAAATATATACAGTTTACTAGTAGACAGATATTGCCAGATTCGTACATTACCTTCAGTGCTACTAGTATTCCCATCTCCAAAAGTATTGAAATTCTTGGCGTCTCATTTAACAGTGCCCTCAGCTGGACCTCTCATGTTAGATCACTTGCTAAAACCGCCTCAAAGAAACTTGGATTATTGTACAGAGTCCGTAACTTCTTCGCCTATGAGCAGTTAGCTATAATTTATAAGAGTCATGTGCGCTCTCAGCTTGAATATTGCTCACCCTTGTGGAATGGTTGTGGAGAGGTTGCATTAAGACAACTAGACAAAATTCAGAATAAAGCTGTTAGAATCATTAACAACCCTGCCATTACATATAAACTACCTCCCCTGCAAGTAAGAAGGAATGTTGCCTGCCTTGCATTATTTTACAGATATTTTTTTGGCAAATGCTCAGACGAAGTTGTGTCCATGGTGCCACCTCTCCATGCCTTCCCTTGTGCTACACGGGCATCTGGTAGCGCTCATGACTGGAATGTCACTCAGCTATATTGCAGAACTTCTGCCTATCAGAATTCTTTCATGCTACACGGGCATCTGGTAGCGCTCATGACTGGAATGTCACTCAGCTATATTGCAGAACTTCTGCCTATCAGAATTCTTTCATTCCCCGAACTGCATCTCTCTGGAATTCGCTTCCCCAGAGTTGTTTTCCTCCAAATTTCAACCCACAACTGTTCAAGTCTAACTGTTACAGATATTTTATGAATGGAGGACACCAGTAATCTGGTGTATGGATTTTTTTTTTTTTTTTTACTCATTTGTTTGTCCTTCCCCCGTTCTGTTATTTATTTAAAAAAAAAAAAAAAATCCTGTATTCCCTTGGTAATGTTGGCAATATTTTTCTGTCGAATTTATTTTTCGTATTATATGCTTTTCTCCCAAGTGAATAAAATAAATAAAAAAAAAGAAATAAATAAAACTGAAACGAATAAACTGCATTGTGTGGACCGGGTGGAGGGGTCAGTGCAACGAGGTTTCCGGTTCTGTCATGTTGCTTGAAACGTTTCCAAATATTTTTCTTCTCTCACTCATTTCCACCCTGACGGCTCTGCTGATGTGCCGTCTTAAAAATCTGTATTTTTTAAAAAATCAGTTTTGCAACCTCCTTCACTCTGGAGAATTTTGGAGCTGTTTCTGTCTCCTTCCGCCTCTGGCTTTCTCATACCTACTATACAGATGTGCTCTATAGATGCACCATTAGTCATCATTGATCATTGTCCTATCTGTTGTTCTCAGGGAAAGATACGTAGAGACACAGCAGACAATTGAGGAAGTAAAGGATAGGTACAGTGTTGATGGGAGTGTGTTAGAAGGCATTAAGAGAATTATTCAGGGATGGTTTGGCCGTGTGGAGAGGATGGAGAATGAGAGACTGGCAATAAAATGTGTGTGAGGTGGAGAGGGGGTGTGGGAGGGGGAGACCAAAGACGAATGGAGGGATGGGTTGGAGAGGTACGAGTACATGAGAGAGAAGGGTGAGTGAATTGGAGAGAGGGCAGTTAGGTGGCAGACAGATTGACATGGAAGCAGTTCTTTTCCGGTCATCCCTTACGTGTTTATGGTGCCTGCCGATAGATAGATAGAAAGACAGGTAGATTTACAAGGAACAGTACATTTTCTAAACCTAATCATGACACTCTTTAGCTCGAGATTGCTACATTGGATCCAGCCATTCTTCTCTTTTTGAGAACATGCACCTGACATGCCAAAATGTCTTTTTACATTTGGGGGGCAAGCATCACTTTAGTAACACTACCTGTATTTCATCTTCTGCTAAAGAAAAAAGCACTGTCGTTAACTTTAAGATTGGTTGTCCCTTAACAGATTCTTTCGTATTTGCAAAAGGACTGAATCTATCTTACTTTGGAAAATTTGGAAATGCCTTCCATTTCACAACGTTTTTTCTTAGTCAGTATGGAAGAATGCTCCATTGGTCATCTTCTATGTCAAACCCATCCATGTCGAAAAGGCTCTCTAGAAAAAAAAAAAAAAAAAAAAAACCTCTCCCCCAGTTAAAAAAAATCGCTCTTAATCTAAGCACAAAACGTATGTAAGTAGCAAGAGTAAACAGCAATGACGTCAGTGGAGTCTGTAGCTATAACACTGTATGGGTCTGCCAGAGTTACAAGAAAGGCCAGGGCTTGTATTCTCGTAGACTTAGTAGGCTGTCTAGCACATCTCCCCAAGTGATTTATCTTCCTATTACGCATCAGGATTTTCCGTTATTAATACCTTTGTAATACGGCCATGGCTTGCATAAATAACCTGCCACACAAGAAAACATTAACATGCTATATACAGCTTGTACAGCACCCTACCCGTATCCCTGACCGCCTTGGAGAGAGCTCCAACATACTTGACCTCTTCCTCACAACTAATCCTTCTGCTTACTCTGTTAATCTTTTCTCTCCGTTGGGCTCCTCCGATCACAACCTTATTACCTTAACCTGTCCTATCACTCCGGTACGGCCTGTGGACCCTCCAGGGAAACGTCGTCTGTGGCATTTTGGAGCCGCGGACTGGGAGGCCCTCAGGCAGTACTTCTTTGATTTTCCCTGGAATGATTATTGCTTCCATGGCCGTGAGCCATCTGAGTGTGCCTTGCGCATTACGGAGGTTATTCTCTCGGGCATGGAAGCATACATTCCTTTCTCATATCCTTTGACTAACGCAAGAAAGCCTTGGTTTAATCACGCTTGTTCTAATGCTGTCCGCAACAAGGAGAAGGCCTACAAAAGGTACCGGAGCCAACCCACCCCTGAATCACATAATCTTTACGTTTCTGCCCGGAATAGTGCTAAGTCTGTTCTTCGCTTTACTAAAAATAATTTCATCCATACTAAATGCTCTCAACTCTCCAACTCGAATTCTTCCCGCTCCTTCTGGCACCTTGCCAAAAATCTTTCTAACAACTTTACCTCATCATCCTTCCCTCCTCTTTTCTAATCTGATGGTTCTGTAGCTATTTCTTCTACTGATAAAGCAGATCTCTTCGCACAGACTTTCTCCTCCAATTCCACCTTAGATGATTCCGGTGCTGTTCCTCAATCACTTCCCCCCTCTGACTTCCTCATGGCTGACATTAAAATTTCTTCAGCTGATGTATTTTCTGCCATCACTGGCCTCAGTACTAACAAGGCATATGGTCCTGATGGGGTCCCTACTGTTGTTCTCAAGAACTGTGCTTCTGTGCTTAAACCCTGCCTAGGCAAACTATTTCGCCTTTGTCTGTCAACTTGTACCTTTCCTTCTTGCTGGAAGTTTGCTCTCATTCAGCCAGTCCCAAAGAAGGGTGACCACTCCCAACCCTCCAACTTTTTTTTTTTTTTTTTAATGCGAGGAAGAGGGAACCAAAGGCCATGAGCCCGCAGTAACAGTTCCCTCCAAGAGAAAAACAAAATACAATAGAGAGCCAAATTCAAGATCCGATCATTTTGAGATGCCTGGACACACTGCGTTTGAAAGACTGGAGACCATAGGCAGCAGGAAATACAGACAGAGGGAGACAGTTCCAGAGCTGACCTGTTGCATAAATGAAAGACTGGGAGTAACGGTTAACTCTTGCATTAGAGAGTTGGACAGAAAAAGGATGAGAGTTTGCTGCCAGACGGGTGCTACGCGCCCGTCGTAGAGGTGGAGGAATGCAAGCAGACAGTTCAGAGGAGCAGTGACCATTAAAGTAGCGATAGAAAAGAGATAAAGATGCAACAGTGCGGCGAAGAGACAGAGGTTGAAGGGAGTCAGTAAGAGGAGGAGAGTTAATGAGACGAAAAGCCTTTGACTCCACCCTATTGAGAAGAGCTGTATGTGGGGAGCCACCCCACACATGAGAGTTGTACTCCACACAGGGGCGGATAAAACTCCTGTATAGAGTCAACAATTGCGCAGGGGTAAAGAAAGAGCGGAGTCGGCTTAGCACACCCAATCTCTTGGAAGCAGATTTTACAAGAGATGTAATATGATCTTTCCAAGATAAGTCCCGAGTAAATGAAACCCCAAGCATGTTCAAGGATGATGCAGGATTAAGCTGAATATTATTAAACATTAGTGGGTATACCTGTGGAAGATTTTGTCAGGTTGATAGGTGTAAGAACTGAGTCTTAGATGCATTAAAGACAACCATATTATTTTTACCCCAGTCAGAGATACGAGCCTAGTCAGAAATTAGGTGTGCCATAGCCTCATCCCTTGTTTGTTGAAGTAACTGTTGAGATGGGCGTTGCGGGAACCGAATGGAAAGGTGAAGGGTGGAGTCATCAGCGTATGAGTGGATATGGTTAGATGTACAGCTTAGAAGATCATTGATGAATAAAAGGAAGAGAGTTGGTGATAGGACAGAGCCCTGAGGAACACCACTGTTGATAGATCTAGGAGAAGAACGATGGCCGTCTACAACAGCGGCTATAGAACGACCAGAAAGGAAGCTAGCGATGAAGGCACAGATAGAAGGATAGAAACCGTAGGAGGGCAGTTTGGAAATTAAAGATCTATGCCAGACTCGATCGAAAGCCTTTGAGATGTCAAGTGCAATGGCAAAGCTTTCGCCAAAGTCCCGAAAGGAGGATGACCAGGAGTCTGAAAGGTAGGTGAGAAGATCGCCAGTGGAGCGTCCCTGACGGAACCCATACTGATGATCGGAAAGAAGGTTGTGATAGGAAAGATGCCTTAAAATTTTTCTATTAAGAATTGACTCGAAAACTTTTGAAATACAGGACGTTAAAGCAATTGGACGATAGTTGGAGGGTTGGGAGTGGTCACCCTTCTTTGAGACTGGCTGAATGAGAGCAAACTTCCAGCAAGAAGGAAAGGTACAAGTTGACAGACAAAGACGAAAGAGTTTGCCTAGGCAGGGTGTAAGCACAGAAGCACAGTTCTTGAGAACAACAGGAGGGACCCCATCAGGCCCATATGCCTTGTTAGTACTGAGGCCAGTGATGGCAGAAAATACATCAACTGAAGAAATTTTAATGTCAGCCATGAGGAAGTCAGAGGGGGGAAGTGATGGAGGAACAGCACCGGAATCGTCTAAGGTAGAATTGGAGGAGAAAGTCTGTGAAGAGATCTGCTTTATCAGTAGAAGAAATAGCTACAGAACCATCAGAGTAGAAAAGAGGAGGGAAGGATGATGAGGTAAAGTTGTTAGAAAGATTTTTTGGCAAGATGCCAGAAGGAGCGGGAAGAATTCGAGTTGGAGAGTTGAGAGCATTTAGTATGGATGAAATTATTTTTAGTAGAGCGAACAACAGACTTAGCACTATTCCGGGCAGAAACGTAAAGATTATGTGATTCAGGGGTGGGTTGGCTCCGGTACCTTTTGTAGGCCCTCTCCTTGTTACGGACAGCATTAGAACAAGCGTGATTAAACCAAGGCTTTCTTGCATTAGTCAAAGGATATGAGAAAGGAATGTATGCTTCCATGCCCGAGAGAATAACCTCCGTAATGCGCAAGGCACACTCAGATGGCTCACGGCCATGGAAGCAATAATCATTCCAGGGAAAATCAAAGAAGTACTGCCTGAGGGCCTCCCAGTCTGCGGCTCCAAAATGCCACAGACGACGTTTCCCTGGAGGGTCCACAGGCCGTACCGGAGTGATAGGACAGGTTAAGGTAATAAGGTTGTGATCGGAGGAGCCCAACGGAGAGAAAAGATTAACAGAGTAAGCAGAAGGATTAGTTGTGAGGAAGAGGTCAAGTATGTTGGAGCTCTCTCCAAGGCGGTCAGGGATACGGGTATGGTGCTGTACAAGCTGCTCTAGGTCATTAAGTATAGAAAAGATGTAGGCTTCTTCACCAGGTGGATCCGTGAAAGGAGAGGAGAGCCAAAGGTGGTGGTGAACATTGAAATCTCCAAGAATGGAGATTTCAGAGAAAGGAGAAATGGATAGAATGTGTTCCATCGTAGAAGTAAGATAGTCGAAGAATTTTTGATAGTCAGTAGAATTAGGGGATAAGTAAACAGCACAGATATATTTAGTCAGAGAATGACAGGAAAGCCGAAGCCAGAGTGTGGAGAATTCAGAAGAATCAAGTTCAGGAACACGAGAGCAAGATAAGTCGTTGCGTATATATACACAACAGCCACCTTTGGCTTTGAAATGAGTATAGAGAAAGTAGGAGGATACAGAAAAGGGTTTGCTGTCAGTTGCCTCAGACAGCTGAGTCTCCGTTAGAAAAAGAAGGTGAGGTTTAGAGGAGGAGAGGTGGTGCTCAACAGAGCGAAAGTTAGAGGAAAGGCCGCGAATGTTGCAGAAATGAAGAAGAAGAGAGTCAGACAGTGGTTCCAGGCACCTTGAGTCGTCATCGGGAGAGGGGCAGATGGTGGGGGCATTTATGGTCCCCCCCCCTGGGGACTCCGAGGCTTGATATAACGACGCCATTTTAGGTAAATTTTGAATAGGAAGTGTAGTGTGTACTGTGCATGTAGTTTGGTGAAGATAGTTAGAGAAATTTGTACTGGAGAGCATGCTGGCCTACTCTCTGTGTAACTGAGACACTGAAAAAGTTCAGCAAAGGGGGATGGTCAGGAACTAGTCCTGAGGGCTGATGAAACGGGAGCTCCAGCACTCCCTGTCATCAGCTTTCCATCCACCTCGGGAGTACTGCCCTGCTCGACTGGTGCTACAGTCTACTCCACCAATTGCTTTAACGTCCTGTATTCCAATTGCTTTAACGTCCTGTATTTCAAAAGTTTTTGAGTCAATTCTTAATAGAAAAATTTTAAGACATCTTTCGTATCACAACCTTCTTTCCGATCGTCAGTATGGGTTCCGTCAGGGACACTCCACTGGCGATCTTCTCACCTACCTTTCAGACTCCTGGTCATCCTCCTTTCGGGACTTTGGCGAAAGCTTTGCCATTGCACTTGACATCTCAAAGGCTTTCGATCGAGTCTGGCATAAATCTTTAATTTCCAAACTGCCCTCCTACGGTTTCTATCATTCTATCTGTGCCTTCATTGCTAGCTTCCTTTCTGGTCGTTCTATAGCCGCTGTTGTAGACGGCCATCGTTCTTCTCCTAGATCTATCAACAGTGGTGTTCCTCAGGGCTCTGTCCTATCACCAACTCTCTTCCATTTATTCATCAATGATCTTCTAAGCTGTACATCTAACCCTATCCACTCATACGCTGATGACTCCACCCTTCACCTTTCCATTCGGTTCCCGCAACGCCCATCTCAACAGTTACTTCAAGAAACAAGGGATGAGGCTATGGCACACCTAATGTCTGACTTGGCTCATATCTCTGACTGAGGTAAAAATAATATGGTTGTCTTTAATGCATCTAAGACTCAGTTCTTACACCTATCAACCCGACAAAATCTTCCACATGTATACCCACTAATGTTCAATAATATTCAGCTTAATCCTGCATCATCCTTGAACATGCTTGGGGTTTCATTTACTCGGGACTTATCTTGGAAAGATCATATTACATCTCTTGTAAAATCTGCTTCCAAGAGACTGGGTGTGCTAAGCCGACTCCGCTCTTTCTTTACCCCTGCACAATTGTTGACTCTATACAGGGGTTTTATCCGCCCCTGTGTGGAGTACAACTCTCATGTGTGGGGAGGCTCCCCACATACAGGTCTTCTCAATAGGATGGAGTCAAAGGCATTTCGTCTCATTAACTCTCCTCCTCTTACTGACTCCCTTCAACCTCTGTCTCTTCGCCGCACTGTTGCATCTTTATCTCTTTTCTATCGCTACTTTAATGGTCACTGCTCCTCTGAACTGTCTGCTTGCATTCCTCCACCTCTACGACGGCGCGTAGCACCCGTCTGGCAGCAAACTCTCATCCCTTTTCTGTCCAGCTTTCTAATGCAAGAGTTAACCTTTACTCCCAGTCTTTCATTTATGCAACAGGTCAGCTCTGGAACTGTCTCCCTCTGTCTGTATTTCCTGCTGCCTATGATCTCCAGTCTTTCAAACGTAGTGTGTCCAGGCATCTCAAAATGATCGGATCTTGAATTTGGCTCTCTATTGTATTTTGTTTTTCTCTTGGAGGGAACTGTTACTGCGGGCTCATGGCCTTTGGTTCCTTCTTCCTCGCATAAAAAAATATATATATATATATAAACCAGTAATAAAGTATTATGGACCCTTATCAATCAACGAGAATACGGGTCAGGAAGGTGTGTGGGCGTATCACTGATGAAGTAGCCAGGGTGAAGTGCATTAGCTCTACTACACTCTCACAATGGCACCATTTCATTTAATCTTTTCGCTCAGATGATTTGGGGCTCGCCGTGGGCAGGACCCTGACCCGACCCTGGTGAAGCGCTGTATACTACACGGGGGTGCCGGATCCCGAAAGGGGGTATATACTGTACTCTACATGTAGGACGGGCTCAGGGAAGCAGTTGCTTACCTGTGGTCGATAGATCTGCTCAGGCAGGAAGACCGGGATCATGCAGCAACAATAATAATAATATCAACTAGGATGATCTCATATCCTATTCATGATGTCTTCAGACAATTCTGTTCAGCTTGGGATAGACTTACCGATCTGCCTGGGTTAAACCAAACATTTATTAACTCTGTTGCACCAGGCGCCTTCATATGATAAACAAAGCCTAGTGGAGACAATAAACTTCAAGTATATATATATATATATATATATATATATATATATATATATATATATATATATATATATATATATATATATATATATATATATATATATATATATATATATATATATCACTGTAGCGGAAAGGCTACTCAAGTGGCCAGGCTGCATGTTGCAACCTGCCATTAGTACTGTGGGCGGGGTGGACTGATTTTTGTTTGTGATTTCCCAGCTCGAGCACCTTTTTTGTTAATTGGTGACAGAGCATCGTTTTTTATATACATCTTATTCTTCCTTTCATGGTTTTCATATCCTCTCCCTAACACTTTGTTTCTCTTTACTTTCCTGACTTTAGCTCTTTACAACTTATTCTTGCAATCTTCAGACGACATCATTCAGTCAAGAGGAGGCTGGAGGGGTTAGGTATACTCCATCAACCTCTTCCTTACCAGACGTTTTTCCCAAGTTGAATAAAATCGTGTGGAGGTAACAAGACCTAAGAAAGACGCCACCTGAGACAATGGGTTATGTGGCTGAAAACGTTGCTACATAATAATAAGAAGAAGAAGCGGTGCCAAGGCACAGCAAACCCGGTCCCGGCAGTCATTTTAGTTCTGACCTAAACACAACAGGATATTTAGTCAATGATGTCACATCAAATCTGAAGTAAATCTGGTGAAAATTGACAATTATATGCCCACTTGAAATTTTCGGTCCGACCCACCTGACATTGACCCCCTACTGCTAATTGGGGGGTGACCCCCTGATGTAATGAGGCATGTTATAGGATGCTGATTTGAAAGATGCGCTTTTAGGTTTTGGTTTAATGTCGATATAACGAATTTGAAAGGCGTTACGGTGAAAAAACGATTTATACCCGTCCCCGTTTTTTTACATTTTTTTAGGCCTATAGCCTGGGCTTTGGCCGAATTTGGCCCAAAACTTAATCAGGTGATCAGAAGGTCATAGCCCATCATCCCTGTAATCTTAGTCAAAATCGCATCAGTAGTTTTAACGTAAAGTTGTTAACAGACAGATAGACAGACAGACAGACAAACAAACAAACAAACGATCAAACAGAGTGACAAACCGGATGAAAACGATACCCTTCCCCGAGCCCCTCCGAGGCGCGGACGGGTAATAATAATAATAAAAATAATAATAATATTCCATCCATCCATCCATCATCCAATCCTACATATCCCCATGAGAAGCGTAGGAGCCCGGGGCTAGGCAGTTGGTCCCGATATTTAAGATGAGAAAGACCAGCCTCACTCATCCCTGAGTGGCATTACATGAGCAATCAACCCCAACCACCCCTAATGGCTATAAACCTTCACCGGCTTAATCCGACTGGAGCGCAATAATTACCCACTAAACTGCCAGGTGCCAAAATTTGGTTATATGGTTACCACCCAGCGTAGTAAATAGTTTCCTGGTGTACAGGAAACCATTTGGCTTGTCACTCAGTGTAGAGTCACCCACAGGCAGAAGAAAGACGAAAGAATGAAGGAAAGAAAGACAGAAGAGGGAGTGTAAAGTTAACCGTAGGCAGAAGGACGAGGAAAGAATAAAGGAAAGGAAGACAGAAGAGGATGGAAGGAAAGAAGGATGGAGGAGAGGAAAGGGCAGACACCTAACAGCAGCACTACATCGAGTGAGTGGATGGTGAGCGCCCCCAACCTACCAAGTATAATAATAATAATAATAATAATAATAATAATAATAATCCAGTGTTGAAGAGCAAAGGAAGTAACCCTGTAAACAATCATTAATACCTGAATGAATGAATAAAAATATAAATGATTAAATAACCAAATCCGCTCAGGTGCTCCCGCGCGCCTAGGCCAGGAAGTGACCTGGAACGTACCGCTGATAATGTGGGCGAGGTGAAGTGCTTCCTATGTGTCAATATCCACTCATCGGTCATATCAACACGTCTTACTGATAACAACATGAGTGAAGGTCGTATGCTTGTGGTTATGTATTCTACCTGACGCCGTTTACTGTTTGATTTATTCTATGCAAGGTGGTTTGTACAATGAGCTTTACAGTCTTGTGGGTTATGGGGACCGCTCTGTTTGCTGGTGTAAGGAGCGTAGACATTTCAGTTGCATCATGAAATCACTGATTAGCCATGCCATCAGCGGACGTAAAACACACACACACACACACACACACACACACACACGGCATAAAAAACAAAAAAGGTTATGAACAGAAAATGATGCGGGATTGACACAGATAACGTTGACTGAACCGCCTCGCAACACAAGCAAAATGAAATGTGTAATAGATGACCCTGTATGATATGCCTCGAACTTCAAACGATTGCCATAGATATGACTAAAACATGGGGTAATTTCTCTTCCCCTGCCATCTACCTACTTTTAATCTCAAGCCTGCAGAGATTACCGTGGCAATATTCGTCTACTCTACCACAGGGATTGGTTATAAGGTTGCCACTCAGTGTAGTAAATGGTTTCTGGGGTTACATGAATCTTTTTGGCTTGTCACTCAATGTAGATTCACGTGAAGGTAGCACTATATCAAATGAGTAAATGATGGATGCCGAGAAGGTGGAGAACAGTGTTATAATCAAGACCAGGCACCTCGAGAGCAAGACCAAGACCAAGACCAGACCCTCCAAGACCAAGACCATACCCTCCGAGACCAAGACTAAGACCAAGACCAGACCCTCCGAGACCAAGACTAAGACCAAGACCAGACCCTCCGAGACCTAGACCAAGACCAAGACCAAGAATTTATGTGTCTTCTGAATGAATGAAAAGTAGCTGCAGCCTGCAGGTGCTGCACTGCTGGTCAGTTTTCACGGGCGTCTCGGCCCCTCGAGTGAGTGCACTAGTACCCCAGTCACCCAGTTGCAGATTATGTATCGATGCGATACTCAAAACCTTTTAAACGAATTTAAGTTGATTATTGCACGTGAGTTGAATAAGGTCGAGGAGTTTCTGGGAAGACAATTACTAAGAAGAATGAAAGAGAGAAGAGGGCAATGGAGATAATTCCCGGGGCCAAAACTCAGGAGTATGGAGGGACCAGGGCCCTCACCAGGACTGTGACAATTTTGCTTCTTTTTCTGTCCCGTGTCAAACGTTTTCCAGGCACCCCAGGGCGTGGTCATAGCTCTCTACGGCCCTGCACACCGATGTTATGGCTTGTGAAAGTTTTTTAAGTTTTTAAATTTTTGAAAGTACTGTTTTGAAGTTATAATGTATGGTGTTCCATTTTTTGTCAGTGCCATCGTACTCATGGACAGCTGTATCTTCCTCATGCGAAAGCTGGTTTTCGGAAGACTAATTTTTGCACTTCTCCCCGAGCTTTACCCGTGCCCAAACGTTCCATACACAACATATTCATCTCTTGTTTCTCGTGAACAGTCGAGGGGGACTACCTATTTTTCAGGATAAGTATACAGAAGAAACCGAAGGGGTTTCGGGATACAGAAGTGGGAAGCAAAAAAATTTTCATAAATATAAAATATATATTTTACTTCCTTAAGTGCTCCATATATTTCTTACTCTCTTGCCTACTATTTGTTTAAGAGAACAGTTTTCACTAACTTTTCCTCTTGAAAGGGTCTCTCATTCGAGTCTGCTCACTGCCCTTCTTGCTGCTACAGGTGATTTATCGGCCTCCAGATGGCCCCCTCCCCCACTTTAGTGTGGCTAGAAACGCCACTGGGCCACATGGCCATGGCTCCCCGCCCATAGGTGAATAAGTTGTATGACATACGATGGTGGCTGTGAAACACTAGAAAATATTCTTATTTCTTCTAAAGGTCACAGATGTCACTGCAGGCCTCCGTGATAGCCATTTGGACGCTCTGAAGGGTCATAACTCGAAAGGTTGGAAGCCACTGATGTCTGACTTGGTCCCCATCGCTACAAAATCCTGGCTACGTCCCTGTAAAGGAGGAAATATATTTACAGAATTTAATATTTCTGCTTTCATTGCTTCACTGGCAGGAAGAAAAAAACATAGGAAAATAGAAATTTTTGTGGTTACGTTTTCCGCGTGAACTAGCTAAACCTGTGGTGTACGTGTACCAAGGGTGCGGGGACTGCATACACCATACACGTATGTGAAGTACACGGAGGTGAACAGAGCTGCAAACATACGTGAGTGAAAACGGAGATTATCACTGCGAGAATGGCCACGTCATGCACGCTGTCTCGACTCGCACGCACTCTATTGGTGCTCGCAGGGCTCAGCTCATGCATCATCACCGTAGCGTTAGCCAGGCAGTATCAATAGGCAGTACAGCGCTGTATGGCGCGCCGTGAATCGAATCAGCCATGATTTTTTTTTCCGTGTATGACCATAAATTCCGACCTTCCCCACACCGCGATGGACTTCGTAATGCTGGTCTCGACCTGGTCTCGAACCAAAACTCCGAGACCAGAAGCTTCGAGACCAAGATCAAGACCAAGACTATGTCAAGCGAGACCAAGATCAAGACCAAGACTATGTCAAGCGAGACCAAGATCAAGACCAAGACATCAAACTGGTCTCGAGACCTACAACACTGGTGGAGAGATATGGCATATGAGCGTGCATGAAAGTGAAGCATAGAGGTTCATTATGCTAGGGAACTGAATGGCAATCGAATTGGTTGGATGAATGGAGGAGAGCATGGCAAAGGTCTCTCTCTCTCTCTCTTACCTGATAATCGTCGGAGTGTCTATGTGAAGTGCATCTTTATAGAAAAATAACGATGGTTAAGTCTGTGAGGTGGATTCAGGTTTTGGGGGTTTGATTGCTGGGTGAATGAATGTCTTTTCCACTTCAAAGGACATGTTGTTAAGTAATTCATCGTGTTTTCGCTTTCCATACATTCCCAACCCTACATCATCCCGTGCTTAGGTAGGAGACAGATTGGTATGAAGATGATACGCCTGAGTATTGTCTGTGTATATATTTTACATAACTGTAGCCCTTTCATGTCCTTGGCAATTCAATTTTGTACTCTAGCTAACGTCAGGTAATTTTATTCAGGTACGAGTGTGTCTTAGAGCATGAAGTATTAATACTGTCGCCGTTAATTCACTCATGGTTATGACAAGGTTGGGTATTCTCTTCCAGTTAACCCCTTCGCCTTGAACTTAACCCCTTACTCACTTCACCACGAGCGTATCTTCCCACCAGCACCATAATTATCCGAGTAGCAGGAGGAGGAGCTAGGAAGCTTCAGACAGCCCTCTGCTGTTCCCATAGCAAAGCATTTTTGACGTCCTGGATACACCTCCTACGCTCCTATTGCCTACAACCGCCGTACAGGGTACATGATCGTGGCAGAGGGTTAACGTCATTCGTTTTTATTTAGGTAAGAATGAGTCTTACAAGGCTAAGAATTTTACATAACCCACATGAGAATAATAACATGCCATGTACAGAGATGAGCTGATAAGGAAGAGGTGCTATGTGCCTCGTAAGATCAGGTGGTGGAATTACGGGTTGCTGACGGAAAGGACGCGGGTTCGATCCCAGGTTGGTGCAAGGAACAGTTTGAGGATATGAATGTCACTGTAACAGTCTTCCACAAGACCCATCGACATCTTGCAATAACACCCCCGCTAATACCATCCTGGTAGTACTGACTGAGACAGACCCAGCATGTACTCAGTATGGATGGTAGACATTAGCACTTAAGTAACGACGTGTGAAGGTGTTACCGTCTACAGAACACACGGGCCTCAGGGAACTACTGTAAGGTCGATATATATAAAATATAACCATTTTACATATCAGCTGAGATGACTGGACAAATGTCTTCCGTATATATTATATATGCACAGTACAGAGGTCAGTGTTAAAACTGCTTTTAGTTGAGGCAAAGTGGAGGTTTGGCACCTAATTTTAACTTGATAGTCAACGGATTGAATCTGTCTGGCAGGTAATGGAAAGTGTATCAATAATAATAATAATAATAATAATATAAACTGCATATAGTTAAGCTAGTGAAGCAGAGCCAGGATTCTGGGAACTTGAATGGTGTGTGGATGAGAGTCTGGGCTGTTTCACTGGTCACTGCCATGATGGTTCTTTTTCTGCAGTGCTTTGTTATACCCCCGCTCACAATACCGAGAGAGAGATATTGTTTTGCTTCACGTGTGTGTGTGTGTGTGTGTGTGTGTGTGTGTGTGTGTGTGTGTGTGTGTGTGTGTGCGCGAACGAAATAACTGAAACGGTTTTGATCCAGTTTTAGCCAAACGGTGGAAGGGTTGAGGGTTTTTCTAGCCGTTGACCCACAGTTTCTGAAGGCAAATCAAACGTCAAGGTCACATGGCAAAGTAAATTTAAACAGCTTTGATCAGATTTAAGCCAAACTTGGTGGAAGGGCTGAAGGTAAGGCAAAGATGAAGTGATAGGATTTTGAGAATAATCACTCGAAGGTCAAGCCATAAAGCAAGGTCAAATGTTCCTATAACTCAGCTTTGATTCGAGGTGGATCGAACTTGGTGGAGGGGATGAGGGTAAGGCACGGATGAAGAGCTTCGATTTTGAAAACAAGACATTATAGATGAAAGACCAGACTTGGAAGATGGGTTGAGGGTCAGGCAAGAATGAAGTAATTTGAATTTGAAAACAGTTGGTCTATCGTTAAGGCCACAGGGAAAAATCAAATGTTTGGTACTCAGACCAGCTGTAGGGAGCGGGTCTTGCACCCTGAATGCTTATTCCTGTATTTCCTTGTTTCCTGGATTCTACCTCACCCCATCCTTTGTGGGAAAAGGAGTTCATGCTGCTGCTGCTGCTGCTGTTGTTGTTGCAGCTGCTGCTGCTGTTGTTGCTGCTGCTGCTGCTGCTGCTGCTGTTGCTGCTGCTGCTGCTGCTGCTGCTGTTGCTGCTGCTGCTGCTGCTGATGGAATAGTACAGAAGCGCAATAGAACAGAGGAGAACCTGACATTAAAAATCATATACACTAAATACTGTGAATCATGAACGCATTGTGACAGAGGAATGAGGGGAGAAATGGGCAGAGGAAAGTGTCGTAAAAAGCAATTATACATCGTGCTTGGCAGGCGTGAAAGAAAGTTTACGAGGTTATCTTTGGAATACATCAGCATGGTTACAGTTCTTAACCGGTACAGAGACGCAGTTACTGATGAGCATATGGGTGAATTATGAAGACCATTTTCGCCCATAAGGATATCAGTATTTGTAGCTTTGTAACAGTGAAGAATTGGACCAGTGTTGATATAGCATTCATATTCAATACTGGGTCAAGATTAACCTCCTTTAGTTTCTCACACATATCTTGCAACATCTTCTGTAAGTATTCTTGGGACATTTTGTAAATACACTGTGCAACATTGATATTCTGAAGAATTGAGAAAAATCAGTGTAAAGCGGAAGGAACGGCTAAAAGGCTGGCATCAAGGAAATATCAGTTACACGTATCACTGACGCAGAATATTAAGACAGAAAAAATGCAATATAAAAGTAAGAATGATACAGAGATATGAAGTGTAGATAAGAGAGTGAGCAGGCTTATCCTGGCTGAGTCAACCCTCGACAGAAATGAAAGAAGTCTTGCTGTAGCTTGGAATAAAAAACATTATTATTTTTTTTTTAATTCTCGGGCGAAACAATAGCCCCTTTATTACAATGGCGTCGTATATTCCTTTATATTCCTATTATCTCCGGACCCAAGGGGTAAATTCCTTTAAACAGGTGACATTTCAAACATTGTGATTCTCGCTGTTCCTAGACGCTTCCATTCGCCACAAGACAAGCATTTCCAACAGGAGCGGTTAGATGCAGCCTTCAGTAACATTTCCTCTGCTATTCATAATTTTGAAGTTAATTAAATGGTCTGGAAGTAACAAGAGTAAATCAAACTACAACTCAGTAAAATTATCCAAGGAAATTTTTGATAAAGAAAAGCTTTCCACAGTCATTGCCTACTAGAGGCCAAACTATAAAGGGACCTTGAGGTAAAGATCACTGATCCGGTGCAGTCACCTTAGGTCATCACAGTCAATCATTCCACCAAGTTTGGCGGCTCAACCTTTAATCCTTCACGAAAAATTAGGTGACATGTACAGTAGAGCTGTGCGGTATGTAGGAGGGCTACTGGGCCTTGAAAGCAGGCCGTGAAGCCTATGCCCAAAGTCGGACACACACACACATATATATATATATATATATATCCGGAGAAGTCCCAATTTTTGACCCCAGGCGTAATCAGAAAATAATCAACTTATAGAACCATGCTCCTACTCGCACTGCGTCGCCTTAACGCTATATTGAGGTAAAATTTCAGCTCCTTAGCTTAAGCGGTTCTTGAGTCAGCGTGGCTGACTCACTTTTCTGTGTTCTTGATAAATCCAAGATCAGGCTGACGGATTGCCACCATATATGGCCAAAAGAAGTGGACAGCTGTCCTACTAAGCTGACCAAGTTTGAAGGCTTGAGGTCAAATAGCAGTTGAAATATCGTGATTCTAAAATAATAATAATAATTATTATTATTATTGTTATTATTATACTGACAAGGATAATAAAACTTCCCACAGGCATGTTAAAAGTTTTAATAATAATAATAATAATAATTACTAAAAAACTGCAAAATTGTCCAAGGACAATTTTAATAAAGAAAATCTTCCCACGACCACTGCCTACTAGAAGCCGAGCTATAACGGGTCCTTGGGGTCAAGATCACAGAGTTTGGGTATATCACCGTAGGTCATCACAGGATTATGTCCACCAAGTTTGGTGGCTCTAGCTAATCCTTCATGAAACGCTTCCTAGCTGAAACAGTTCTTGAGACAGCGTGGCTGACTCACTTTCCTGTGCTCCAGATAATATCAGGAGATCCAGTTGACGGACTGCCACCATAATTGGCCATAAGAGGCAGACAGCTGCCTGACCGAGCTGACCAAGCTTGAAGACTCTACGTCAAATAGCCTTTGAAATATCACAGTTTTAAATATGTAAAAATAAAAATAACGTGGACAAGAATAATCAAACCTCCCACAGGAATGTGGGAAGTTATAACTAGAACACCGTAAACTTGTCCAAGGATAATTTTGATCAACAAAAACTTTCCACAGGAATGTGGGAAGTTATAACCAGAACTCTGTAAAAATGTCTAAGGACAATTTTCGTAAAGGAAAAATTTTCCACAGCCATTGCCTACTTGAAGCTGAGTTACAAAGGGATCTTGAGGTCAAGGTCACTGATTATTTGATTATGTGCACGGCACCTCAGGTCATCACAGTCTGTAAGTCCACCAAGTCTGGTGGCTCTAGGTTTAATCCTTCATGGAAAATTAGATGACATAGTGAATATCCTGAAGAGTCCCAGTTTTTGACCCTAAGAGATCTCAGAGAATAATCAACCGATTGGAACCACACCTCTTTCCGCACTGCATCCACCTTAAGGCTATATTGTGGTAAAATGTCAGTTTCACAGCTTAAACAGTTCTCGTAATATACTCCGGGTAATGGGATGTGAAAATACTTTGCATTAAGCTTTCAGGATGCAGATATGCGACAAGAAATATTTTGATAGATATTTTGTACGACACCACTTCATTATAAATTATGTGAATACTTCGCTGGGCCAGTAAATATAAAAGTAAAGCGTGTCACCAACCTCACCCTTTTAAATATAATCGTATCATGGACCGTAGGAATGCAGGCTAAGTTATTCCTACATCTCTTCACTTGCTCATTGGCCGACATTATATGAGAGAGAGAAAGGGAGACAGAGAGCCGAGCTGTCGGAGGTGGGTGTCGTGAGGGAATTTACTGGGTTCATTATGGTAAATAATTTCCTGTGAGAATTCTAGGTACTTACTATAAAAAGAAAATGGTTACATATTGAAGTACCACACTAATTTTCTTAGTGCGGGCTATTATTACTATTTCATAAAACGTGTAGTATAAGTAAACTTTTATCAATAGCATAAAAGTATGCCCTGTTCTCTGAACCTTCCTGATCCCCTGAGCTCCTTCACCATCCTTCTTGTGTAATACAATATTCGCTCGAACACCTCTCTCTCTGCTTTCCTACATCACTGAAATCTGTTATCAGAGATTAGGAATCTTGTTGTTTTGCTTTTAATATTAAAGGTTTACGTTCTTTGTATATCTGTATAACTCTCTCCCATTAAGATTTCATAGACCAAATGAAAGGGGGGCAAAGAGATGTGTGACGGAAGGGGTTCACAGACCACCAGCCGGAAAATGCGTTTTTGTTGGATAACACTATTTTCACCCATACTCTATCATGTGGCCTTGGATAAGATCACTTTCCACCACTGGAAGTGTGGTTGAAAGTCCTTCAAAAAAGGTATTGTACATCATCCTTATGTTACACGCCATTCGCCCAGGACTGGCCGCGAAACATAAGGTTGCCTCGTGTACGCAGCTGTGGTGGTGGTACGGGAGCAGAGGAGCGCGTCTTGCCTGTGTGTACCGGTGTTGCATGCGGCCAGTGAGAATGTGGCTGGGTCGCAAGCCTTGCTTACTGAATGGCTGGTTGTATGTGGCGGTGTGTTTGGCGGGAGTTTCTGTTGCACCATTCTTCAGTCCCTACCGTTGTACTCTGTTCATGGCATGCAAAAAAGAATTCTCGCAGTTTTACAGCATACCCGTTTGACCTTTTTTGGGGGGGCCATAGCACATTCATATTGTTTAGTGGTACATATCTTCGTTTTAATCAATGTTGTTTTTTGCTTAAGCAATCAGGTTTTGCCAGAAAACGGGTTAAAAGTTCAGCAAAATGAAAAGAAATTAGATATCAACTTCATAGATATGGCCAAATTATTATAATTATCGCAATCTACGCTCAAAAACCTTTCCTAGAAAAAAATGAACGTTCTATCATCAAAATTAAAAAGTTATGGTTGCGATATTATTGCTGAACTTTGAACCACTTTTCTGGCATCTTATGATTGGGCGTGGGAACACCTTACGTCGCGTGACCCCTCAAGAATGCCCCATCCAGAATATGCCCGACCAAATGCTGCTAACCAATGCTCTACACTGTCCCAGCGTACCTGTTGTTTTATTCTTGTTACCTGCAGGCGGCATAATTCAGCTTAGGAGAAGCTTCGAAATAGAGGAGTTTGATGTAAGCTTCACGAACTCCATGCTCTGGAAGCCTCTGACCAGAAAATAAAGATAAAAGATAATGCTGAGTGAAACGTAAATTATTCACCATATGGTCAAGAATAATTGGAAATAAGCACTGCTGGTGATGCGAAGCATATATAGTCAAAACGAGCAATGGGGAAAAACTAAATTAATTGTAATGACTGGTATCCTTAAAAATATGTAGAGAAAACGAACATTCCTGTAAGTCCATTTGTAAGGACAGAGATATATTAAATTTCTGAGGACTATAAGGTAACTTTTGGTAACGTTTAGACTCAGTGAAGATTTCTTAGACCAGACAAAGGGGTGGGAGGGATAACAGGGACAGAACCCCCTCTAGAAAAATCTAATCGAATGTTAATAAAGTGCCAACCACCACTACCTTGTACAACTATGACGTATTTACTATTTCACTGTTGTTATCAATCCTGCATTGCAGGATGGTAGGCACCATTTTTGACACTGCATTCTACACCGTAGCGTTATACTCAGGCTGTGTGTGTGTGTGTGTGTGTGTGTGTGTGTGTGTGCCTTAACTCCTCGTGGGCTATATGGTGGATCTGAATGACTCTTCCCAGGAAAGCTTGTCAGGTTTCTTGAAAAGTCTTCCACTAAATACAATTTTCCAATCATTGGGTTTAGGGAGGTCAGTCTTCCTATCCAAATTAAAATTTCTAAGGAATAATGAAAGAAGGGCAGATATGGCTTTGATATCGCAGTATAAATTGTACAATGGACTCATACGTAATGCGATATTTGGGGAGCGTGACTCCCCAATGATTTGTGTGGGGCCAGCCCCCTCCCAAAAATAAAAATGATCCAGACTAAGGGAAAGTGAGTAGATTTCAAAGCAACTTCTCAGGTCAGTTTGGCTGGTTACTTCATAATGTCTTCCACTATATATATATATATATATATATATATATATATATATATATATATATATATATATATATATATAATTTCACCATTATTTTTAGGGGATTAGGTCCCTTCCCAAACTTATGAGGGACTCAAAATACGGGAAGGAAGGCAGACATGACTTTGATATCTTAGTACATGTTGTGCAATGGACTCTCATCCGTAATGTGGTGTCTGGGGAGGGTGACCCTTGGAGGGTTGGCCCCACTCAAAAATAAAAACGATAAGAAAAGGGGAAAGTTTTTGAATGAAACTTTCCAGGTGAGTTCGTCTGGTTACATGGAAGGTTTTCCACTATATAATTTTTCAACCCTGACTTTTAAGGGCCAGGGCAGGATCCCACTGCTTCCTGGCGCGTCCCCAGCTGGCAGACAGGGGAAGGCTTTGCATATATACGAGGTACCATCTAAGACGGTGTGGACCATGGGACAACCTATAAATATATAGGGCTCCACCGAATATTTTAAATAAGGTGGCACAAAAAATTACGTCTCATCAAGAACTGCCAGGGAAGTGAGATTATTGTCCACAATCCCCCCAACCAAACGTGAATTATATTGCAAATAAATTATCGAGCGTTCCTGTTGGATCATTGTCTACTAAAGGTCCAACCGCACTGCCTCCTGTGCTTACGGGTAGTGTACCAGTGAAAATGAGTAGGTACTGTCTCAGCAAACGGGGTGCTTCTGAAAAGCCTAGTATTCCGGTAGATGTCACCACCATTGGGACGAACACATTTCCCGCGCTGTTTAAAAAGCATATTTTTCTTTGTTAAATATCTACACTGATGTGTGAAATTGTGAATCATGGTAATGTCATATACTGCAATATAAATAATACAAATAGAACACGTATATATAACTCAGCGTGAATTGGTTCTATTTATCATAAACGGAAATTATAATATCACTGATGGCATAAGCTGGCAACCCGCCATTTCAGTGGTCCTACATTATTTAATTTCTGCTACATTTAGTGCAAGTTAGGTTCTTAATACATAGTTTGTTCGGACTGTAAATTACGCCTAGTGGGTATCTTGACTCATTCAGTCTCTATGTGGGCAGAAATTTAATGTTGTGTCGTAAATACTGGGACTCAACGTTTTGCTCACTCCTTCACGCATGCACACCACAAGACCCGTGTTGCCACGTTTTGAGAAGGCCGTGGCGTTGTCCCCTCAGACCCTCCAAAGCAATTACAGTACCTTACTTTATCTACAGTAACCTAACCATATCACAATTAGTTTAAACTGTATTATTTTAAGCATTAGTCCTCGTGCAAAAAAAACTTAAACACTGGACTGTCTTCTGCGCATGCGTAAAGGGAGTGAGCAAAATGTTGAGTCCCAGTATTTACTCAACATGAAATTTCTGCCCACATAGAGACTGAATGAGTCAAGATACCCACTAGGCGTAATTTACAGTCCGAACAAACTATGTATTAAGAACCTAACTTGCACTAAATGTAGCAGAAATTAAATAATGTAGGACCACTGAAATGGCGGGTTGCCAGCTTATGCCATCAGATATTATCGGAAACAGGTGCAAGAACAGGAAGGAACTGCACATCTACTTTATTTAAAGACGGCATAATTCGGCTTCGGAATGACTCTAAAATATAACCATAAAATACTGATAAACAGAAAAAAAGGTAAACTAGGTATTCAACACAATGAAAACAAAAAATGGAATCATGCATTGATGTTGGGACAAAACACACGTAAGCCTCTTTTTAGCAGCAGAGAGGGGGAAATTTATTGTAATAACTGATTACCACTAATGTCGTAATAGAAAGCTGAGGAATCGTGGAGAAAGTCATAAGAAAATAGACACGACTGACAGCTGAAAAGCAACTTTTTGTATCCTATCGGCTTTAGAATACCTCTCTCCCCGTCTCGTCAACTCTGGAGGCGCCCTTGTACAGCACCTTCTCACTTCCCATATGTATCAACTTAGTGTTTCTGTAATTCTGAGTTTGGTCTTTCAAATATACTTTCAGTTTTCTCTCTCTCTCTCTCTCTCTCTCTCTCTATATATATATATATTAAATGTAACTGTGGAGCCCCACTTTATAGCCGGGGGCCTTCGGGAGCTCTCGCCCTTACGGCTACCACCCTGTCTAGCACCTGGTCATTGCTGGTGACTACCACAATGCAGAATTTCGTTTTCGAGGGGAAAAAAAAAAAAAAAAAAAAAAAAATGGCTGTACAAACCTCTGATGACCGTGACCCTCGGGGGCGCTTCTGCCAACGGAGCAGAGGTGTAGGATGTAGGCTTGTACATGTACCATGCCCTATCAGTGTTCATGGGGCTTATCCATTCTGTATTCAGTGGTATGATTGGCCATTTTCTTTTTGCCTATTTAGATGACATCATTGTAGTGAGTAAATCAATTTCTGAACATTTTGCCAAACTACAGCAATTTTTTGATCGGCCTTCAAATGGCGAGTCTAAAGGTTAAACTCAGTAAATGTAATTTCCTGCGTAAGAGAATTTAATTTCTTGGACATGTGGTTGTTGCTGAGGGAATTCATACCTCAGATAAGAAAGTTAAGGCAGTTTCTAACTTCCCAGAACCTACCAGTACTGATGATGTAAGAGGTTTCCTTTGTGTGTTACCCAGTGCCATGACTACACTGGGTAAGGAATTGTCAGATGTGTGCACATAAAACAGTCTTCTCAGTAGATTTGGCTAAAGGCAGCGGCCACTCCCAATTCTTGACATTGTGGCAGCGTCTGACTCATGACGACTAAGCAACAAACATACGTTCTCTTACGGCTCTCAGGGGTCCCACCTCGCCTAAAACTGCTCCTTTTGGTGGTCTTCTCTTATGTCAAGTTTCGTTTCCTAGTCGCTGCCAAACACTTCTAAATGCCAGAAAAAGTGTTCTGCGAGAAACATTTCCCCCTCCTACACCACCTCCATCCATCCCGGAGATATGCAGTACATTGCCCACCCACTTTTGAGAGAAACTCTCTCTCTCTCTCTCTCTCTCTCCATCTCTATATAACTGTTTTGGCGTAAAATGCAAAACAAAATGATAAAAACCAGGTGATGGCTTATAATTAATGGCCATCGCCTGGATGATCAACATTAAGACATGCAGTCACATTTTACCACCACACTCTTCCCTCAAAATACATAAAGCAACAACTAATTTACATCGATAACCCTCATTGAAGAGAGACGTAGAGGAAACACACACTGTCAACAAGTCGGACCGAGCCTGGGAATCGATCACAGAGATTGTAGTTGCGGGCTGGATGTGTTAAGCTTTGCGCCACTAGTTCCTTAAAGAAAAAAAAAAAAAAAAAGCCTTCAAAATTGCTATGAAGTCGTCTGTAACTTTTTAATTATTGTTTTAATTTTTCCATTGGCCCAGTCCTTATAAATTCAGTTCAGAAAAGTCTTGTTCCGGTTTGATCTTGTCTTCCAGACAATTTCATATACAGTAATTTAGGAAGTACTTCTCGTAATGAAGCCGATCAAGAGTGTATTTTAAAACCTTCATTTTGAAAAGCTTGTCTTCAGTCTTATTTTCTTGTAAATTTTTCTTGTTGAAAACCATACTTTTTAGCCAATTCCTTGTGTGTATCTTGTTAGTTAATATGTTTTTCACCTGTTTTTCGAGTACTTCCTTTTACTTATTTTCTTTCTTTATATATACACGTCTCTTCCCTCCGACAACACGCTGGTGCAGCCTCAGTTTATTCTGCCGTATTACTAAAACTAGTGGGCTTTAAGCATGACCAATATTTTTTCAGTTATTTTATTGAACACCTGTAATTACCTCCACCAACGAACTTGGCCGGAGGTTACGTATTCACTTGTTTCCATTCGTCTGTGTGTGTAGGTTACAAGATACCTTAACAGTTATAAAATTTCAGTCAGGTGGATAGGTGAGCAGTGGGTCTAGGAATGGTTGATTAGTTTTTGAGGTGGATATGGATCCAGGCGCGGGAATAAATTATAAATTGTATTAGCTCTGGAGGAAGTGTGCTCTTGAGACTGCGTAACACGGCAGACCGAGATTCTAGAATTAAATAATTACGCGAGACCGAACAATCATTCGTAGAATTAAATGACTTTGTGAAACCGTAAAAGTATTTGTCTGGTAAGAAAGAGGAATTACAACAGTAAATCATAAATTTACTGGCGTTGGTGGAGGTATGCACTCTCCGAATGCTTTCTAAATAATAAATGTGACGACACTACGTCCACCATTACAAAGTACAGTCAACAGGGGTACAGAAAAGACGAATATGTTGTCATCATAATATATTTTTTTTTTTATAAATAACAGAACGGAGGAAGGAAAAACAAATGGGTAAAAAAAAATAATCCATACACCAGATTACTGGTGTCCTCTGTTCATAAAATATCTGTAACAGTTAGACTTGAACAGTTGTGGGTTGAAATTTGGAGGAAAACAACTCTGGGGAAGCGAGTTCCAGAGAGATGCAGTTCGGGGAATGAAAGAATTCTGATAGGCAGAAGTTCTGCAATATGGTTGAGTGACATTCCAGTCATGAGTGCTACCAGATGCCCGTGTAGCACGAGGGAAGGCATGGAGAGGTGGCACGATGGACGCAACTTCGTCTGAGCATTTGCCAAAAAAATATCTGTAAAATAATGCAAGGGAGGCAACATTCCTTCTTACTTGCAGGGGAGGTAGTTTATAGGTAATGGCAGGGTTGTTAATGAGTCTAACAGCTTTATTCTGAATTTTGTCTAGTTGTCTTAATGCAACCTCTCCACAACCATTCCACAAGGGTGAGCAATATTCAAGCTGAGAGCGCACATGACTCTTATAAATTATAGCTAACTGCTCATCGGCAAAGAAGTTACGGACTCTGTACAATAATCCAAGTTTCTTTGAGGCGGTTTTAGCAAGTGATCTGACGAGAGGTCCAGCTGAGGGCACTGTTAAGTGAGACACCAAGAATTTCAATACTTTTGGAGATGGGAATATTAGTAGCACTGAAGGTAATGTACGAATCTGGCAATATCTGTCTATTAGTAAACTGTATATATTTAGTTTTACTAGCATTAAAAGAGACAAGGTTGTTTTGTCCCCATTCACTGATTGTAGATAGATCTTGATTTATGGAGATGGCTGTACTGAGTTGAGAGGTAGAGATATTAGACTTTGTAAATGGATGTCTGAGTGTGAATGAACTATGTAGTGTTGAGTCATCTGCATATGAGTGAATGGGATTGTGAGTGACAGATAAGAGATCATTAATATGAACCAGAAATAGGGTTGGCGCCAGAACTGATCCCTGCGGCACGCCGGCGTTAATTGAGTGGAAATTCGAATATACATAATCTACTTTTACTCTTATTTTCCTGTCACTAAGATAAGAAGAAATAAAAGGAACAAAAGACGTTAGTCCATAGCAAGGGAGTTTGGACAGCAGGGAACGGTGCCATACTCTGTCGAAAGCTTTAGAGATATCAAGAGCTACTGCATGAGTTTCTCCAAAAAGATCAATTGATTGATGGATGGTATGAGTTAAGAGATTGAGTATGTCAATGGTGGATCTTTCGTGGCGAACACCGTATTTTCTATCGCTAATTAAGTTGTTGGATTCAAGATGTTTAACAATATGCTTATTAATTAAAGTTTCAAATACCTTACCAAGAGAAGATGTGACAGCTATTGGTCTGTAATTGGTGGGGTCAGACGAACTTCCTTTCTTTGGAACTGGGTGGATATTGGCTTCTTTCCATGAATTTGGGAATAAAGAAGTACGTATGCATAGTCTGAATAATTTAGCTAGGACAGAGGCAAGTTCAGGGGAACACTTTTTCAAAACAATTGGCGGAATTCCATCTGGGCCTGGAGCTTTGTTAGTAGGTAAATTGTCTAGGATGGATTTTACGTATCTTGTCTGTATTTTAAGTGGGGCAATTTCGGGAGAATCAAGTTCCAGTACTGAGACATTCTGGCTGGTATCATCTATGGTAGAGTTTCTGGCAAAGGTACTAGCAAAGATATCTGCTTTCCCACGTGGGTCATTTGTAATATTGCCATCTGAAGATTTTAGTGGGGGAATGGAATATGTTGTCTAAACACTGAGGCTTCTTCATGTCTTCGCGTTTTTAATAACACAGACATATATGTTTAGTTTTTAAATCAGTATTCTTATACATAATGTATTCTGTATTTCTCACTTTTGTATTTTTTACATTTTTGATGGAGTTTTTCTCCTATATCTTTTATTCCTTAATTTAATGTTGGTAATTACTTGAGGTACTTTCCTTTTCACCAACAAAATGCTCCTGTAGTCTTGTTATAAGCTTGCTGCCATAACCTTTCAGTAATTCCATTTGTTCACGTTTGTTTCTAATGATATGACCCAGGCGCAATATGTTTTGATGGGCGCAGGTGCGCGCCTATTAGCAGTGAAATTCGAGCAATTTTGGTGCAGTTTTAACCAAACTTGGTGAAAGGGTTGAGGGTCGGCCAATAGGTTGGCCTTAGAGATGAGTGGCACATGGCAGCTTTTATTCGATCTGGACCAACACGGTGAACAATTAATGGTTAGGTATGAACGAAAGGATCCAACTTTGACAACAACCAGTCAAAGTTCAACGTCATTGGTCAGGATCAACATCTGGCTTGTGTATGTCTGTTTAAACATAATAACTTAAACAGTTGGGATCTGCTTTGGCCTGAACTTGTTGGAAGAGTTGGGGGTCAACCAAGGGGTGAGGTCAATGGGTCAGAGGTCAAGGTCACATGCCAAGGTCAACATGTTTTTTTTTCTTTTTTGGCCCAAACCTGGTGGAATGATTCAGGGTCAACCAAGAAGGTTTACCTTGGCGATTGAAGACAGTGAGTAAAAGGCCAAGGTCACATGACAACGTCAACTAAAAGTTTTTATCTTCATTAGACTAAACCTGGTGCGGTGATTCTGGGTTTGGCAAGAATGAAGGAATTTGACTCTGAAAACAGCCAATCAAAGGTTAACATCACAAGGCAAGGCGAAATGGTGAGGTCACTTAAGGCCATTTTAAGCAGTGTTGACCCGAATTAGAATAAATTTGGTGGAATGGCTAAGGGTAAAGCAAGGACGAGTGGATTTAATTTTGAGAAGACTCAGTGAAAGGCAAAGGTCAAAAGTCGACCCACTTTCCGGTGTGAGAACAATATTATTTAAAAAGTTTTGATTTGATTTGTACCAAACTTAGTGCAAAGGTTGAGGGTCAGCATAACAGTTGACCTAATGTTTGTAGACTAATGGGTCAAAGGTCATGGTGACAGCAAGGTTATTAACTTTTGATCCAATGTAGCCCAGACTTGGTGGATGAGTTGAGCGTCAGGTAAAGATGAAAGAATTCGATTTTGAGGGCAAGCAGTCAAAGGTCACGGACACAGGGCATGGTCAAAGGATTGCAGGGCAGGGGGTACTTAACTTTGTGTGTGTGTGTGTGTGTGTGTGTGTGTGTGTGTGTTCTCCATCTGGCCAATATTCCTGTTTTATTGCTAATGTTGACACCCAGGCATGCATGGGGTGCAGGAGGTACACCCGTCAAAGAAAGTATCGTTAGGCCTGGGGTCGATGGAGCCTAGGCTTTTCGGGCGTTGCTACTCGACTGGGGTCTGTAGTGTTGGCACCCGTGGATTCTCGGTCTGTAGGCATGAATGAGTTGATCCATTCTCGAGGACTGGGAGCCCAATAAGGCTTCATGTAATATACGAGTATTAGGCGATTCGGATGTGATGTAAGTATAAAGGGACGGGTTGCATCCCTGCCATGATGACTGAATGCTGTGACTGGGGCAGGAGGAGGTTACAATGAGAACTAAAAAGGGCTGGAAATAAAATGCACAGGTGCTTATCTCTATTAATAGTCATTTTTCTTGATCACTACCTTGGGTTCTGTACTCTTGGTTGGCAGAATGAGTTAATGTTTTTCGATATGTATTTATTTAAATATGTCGACGACGACGACGACGACTACGATGATGATGACATTAGTATTATTTTTATCATTATCAGCATTAGCATTAGTATCGTTATTGATGTTGATATTAGTATATATTACAACATTTGATTATTTTAACAATTTTACCACAGTCTATATCCTACTGGTGTTCGTGTTGATGTCTCAATTGTGACGCCTCGAAACAGTTCCATTACATGTATCAGAATATTTTTGTATTCCCCCCCCCCCGTGGCTTCTATGTAGTCCTTATTTCTAAACATCTCTTTACAACAGACACCTACGATTTTATGGAATTCTTGCCATGCTGAGAGGGATTTACTAAACTTTACATCTCTGCACATACTGATACGGAACACGGGCGTACCGACTGTGAACGAGGCTCTGGGAATGATATGTCACTTCGTTTAGTGTTTCAAAATGGAGCGTCAGAAGAATTAACAATACTTTTTTGACGGGTGTACAGTAAAACAAACAAACACACACACACACACACTTGAGGTATGATGGATGTAAAAAAGAGCGAGTTTTACAGGACACACATGAATTTCTTAAGCTAATGCCTTAAAAACCTCAGCACCCAGAATGTGAGCTTTTGTGCGATTTTGTGTCCTAATAATTACCAAGGATAACATATGCACTTGTAATCACAGGGTGCTCCATATATCACAAAGCTTCGTCCTTGTGTCAGAATGATACGTGTGGAAGGATGGGCGATACGTCTTACGTTGGCTGTACGTACTCCCTTTCTCCCTGTGTGTGTGTGTGTGTGTGTGTGTGTGTGTGTGTGTGTGTGTGTGAGCCCGGAACTGGCCTGCCGTTTCTGAGAAATAATATGAAGGGTCAGTGAGGTTCACAGAGCAGGTCAAGTTTGACCACTGATCCGATTTACACCAAATCTGGTGAAAGTGTTGTGGGTCAGACAAGGATGAGGTGATTCGATTTTGACAACAGTCAAAGGTCAAGGTTACAGGGCAAGGTCAAAGGTTCAGCTTCTAAAGCAATTATACAGCAGGGGAGTTGAACTCTGAAGAATAAAGGTAAAGGTGGGGGCAGACGCCATGAGGCACTTAGCTGTGATGATCATCCTAACTTAGGCCTTTGAGCCTGTGGTTGGTTTTTCACCCAATATCCTGTGATACAAGGCCTCTGCATCATGCATGTTACCACAGTTACCTTTGCTTGGTATTACCCCAGTACTCATTTTACCTGCCAACCCATTAAGGCTGGATGGACACTTGAGTCAAGTGCCGCCAGCTGCCAGCATCAGGATTCCAACCCTGGCGGTAATGGACCGGCAGCGTCGCAGTCAACAACGCTGACCACTGAACCACCGCTGTTAAAATATTAATTGTGGCGCTATCAGAGGAGTTTATTCATGTTAGAACACCCTAGCAGTGGAGAGATTAATGGAAGGTATAAAAGATTCCTCCATATCGAAAGGTCTCTCCATAGCAGAGTAAAATCCTATGAAGATTATAAAAATAACCTGAAAAGACATTATCATAATGAACATACCGCCCATCTGATTCCGATGACTTTTTTTTTTTCTTTCAGTTTTTATCTGATCAGCATCGGACGATTTTATCTTTGCTATTGAACTGAAATAATCAATATGAATATGGAAAATGCGCAGGAATGTGTTATTGGAGGTGTGGTTGTAAGGCAACTTGATAGGTTTAAATATTTAGGTACTTATTTAGCCAAGGATGGTTCTTTGAACTCTGAATTCGAGGAAAGGTTAAAGAAGGCTAATCAGGCAATGGGAATGCTTAAAAATATTTGGAATAATAACAATTTTTCTGTGCATACAAAAATCAAACTTTATAAGGTAATGGTTAGGAGTATCTTAATTTATGGACACGAGTCTTGGTACAGCACAGTGACTATGGAAAATAAATTCTTGGTGTTTGAAAATAAAGCACTTAGAAGAATATTAGGAGTTAAGTGGTGGGAAAGGATACCAAATAGTAGAATTAGAGAAATAACGGGAGTGCAGCCGATCGATGAATATGTTAGATTCTCACGATGGAAGTGGCTAGGACATGTGTATAGGAGACAGGGAATAGTACGAGGTACACCAGGGTGGGTGGCACTTGGTAGGAGAGGTAGAGGAAGGCCAAAAGAGATGTGGGTGAGGACAATGAGACGGGAAGCTGGGGATGAGTGTTGGGGGAATCTTGAGGAGTTAGCACAAGATAGGATGTGGTGGTGTGAGTTCATCGAGGCCCTATGCATCCCCGAGGGTGCCACAGGAAATGATTGATTGATTGATTGATTGATCTATGGTGAAGGAGGTAACGTAGGCAATATCTAACTTTTCCAATTCGGAGCCTCCCCAGAGCTGAGTAAAATCGTCAGAGGATAACCAGAACGTCCAATAAAGGCGTGTTTGGAGTACGTTCATGATAAGAGGGATTAGATAACGCCTATCGACTCCACATGGATCTTTAATATAAGTGATGAGGAAAACAGAGATTTTGTTAGCGAACAAGAAATTACCAAATGGATCAACAATAACTCGGCAAGAACTGAACATTATAAACTGACCCAAACAGGCTGGAGGAAATAAAGGAAATTGCGGGAGAAGTATTAAGTACCTTAAGGAGTTCCAAAGAAAAAAAAAAAGCCGGATTTAATAACAGCTACAAACATGCTAATTCCTTTATTGTCCAACACCTCTGAGGTACTTAATATTTTTAATGCTACACTTTCAGTAGGTTACTATTCTGAACAATTTACAACTGTTAAGTCATATTCATTCTTAAAAAATATTAATCCCTCACAGATAATAAACTACCGCCCCATTTCGTAACTTAACGTAACAGACAACGTATTAGAAAAAAAATTATTACAAGACTGACTAACATACTTGGAGACCATATGAATACAACGCATCATGATTTTAGAAGAGGGAGAGGTACTCGCACAACAATGACAATACCGAATGAAGTAATATCTTGAGCGAATTACAGAGCAGGTTCCTATCAAATTAAAAGATTTTTCAAAAGCCTTTGGCAAAGCGTGGCAAACGGGACATGAATATAAAAAAAATGAATTCAACTGTACCAACACACACACACACACACACACACAAATGAATTCACATCTACCAACACCGTACCAAAAATACTACCATGACTTCATCAACAGATATGTAAGGATAAACACAAGAAATTATGTAGGACCGAGAGATTAAATTTCTGCGTGGATTGACCCAGGGTAAGAGCTTATCACCGACTCTTTACTCAGTACATACATTAGACACACCTCCACCATCACCAAACAGGACTATATAATGTTTGCAGACGATATGGCAAACTGTTATGATACCAGGTAAATCTAAACACACAGCAGTTAGAAATATTAACCCGCGGCGTCCCGTCGACGTTCTTTAACGTCCACACGTTTTGTCACTGCCAATCCCGTCGACATACATAAACGCAAAGAAATTGCAAGGTCCCTAATTTGCACAATTTTCAATTTTCGCAAATCGTTTTTGGTACGTATACACGTGACACCTTCCTCAACAAGATGCCAGGCAGGGACAATGCCTTACCCAGCATGACCTCCTCCCCCCCCTGCATGCCATTGTCTCAGCAATTTACCTGTTATCAGTGACCTGGCCAGTATAGCCATGTCATGCCACGGTACGAAATTCAGGGCCAGAGTGATTCCCCAATCAATGACAATGTGGAGGACAAACTTTACATAGCATTAGAGGAAGAAACAGTTAGAAATGATGATCAGGTAATGTGCCAAAAAAAGGTCAGGTATTAGTGAGTGAAACAATGCTTATAATGCCTATATTACTGCTTGAAAACCAATATACTCTTGTACTACGTATAAATTCGTACCAAGTAAATAAATAAATACCGTTTATGGGTGGTGTGAAATAGTTATCCTCCCATAGAACTCGTTTTCTTTGGTGCCAGCCTGATAGAAAACCCAGTAAGGTAAGGAGGTACTCCTACCTGTAATGATTATTTTAAACCTCAGGTGAGCGATTTCTCTATGAATTTTCGATGTTTCTCACCAAAAGCGAAGGTTTGAGCCAAAAAAAATTTTTCCCTAAAATGGTCGGGATTGGGGGGAGTCAGTGGTGGAAAAGTGGTCGGGATGGGGCGGGTTAAGAGCAGTAGAAAGCATGAGTGATTATTAAAGGAAATAGAAGATCAGGACTAACCTACAGAAGCTTAAAATGCCTCATTTCAGCAATGAACACTACCAACCATTAAAGATATAAAAAAAAAAAAAAAATAGAACATGCTTCTGAGGTGGTTATGCTCGGTCTAAGGTTGACAGTCATGTGTATGAGAAAACCCATCTAAGTTAAGAAATATAGCCGAAATTAGCTTAAGAATAAATAATGTAAAACTAAGACTGTATTATATAATTATGTCGCTTTTATAAGAACAATAATAACAAACCCACCAGTATCTCTGATCACTCTTAGGTATAAGAGTACACGTTATAAAGGAATACATTTTTTACAGAACAAAGCATTAAGATATACATACAACGTTTATCATCCACAACTAAACGCATTTTTTTTTTTTTTTCGAGGCGAAGATGCACTTGACAGTTTGAGGATGATTGCCTGAATGCAACGTTACTTCATAATCTCCTTACTCGTTAGCATTATTAATTGACAACATATATCTGAGGGGGAAATTTGGGTGAGTAAAGTAGGGAATGTGAAGGTGGATGGATTAGTTGGTGAGTGGGGTGTGCCTGCTGAGATAAATGAGAATGGCAGTGCGTTAGTGGACATTTGTGCTGGGAGGGGGTTGGTGATAGCCAATACCCTCTTCAGGCACAAAATGATCCACAGGTATACATGGCGAGTGATGAGAAGGGTGGGTGGTGAACTGAATGAAAGGAAGGCAATGATTGATTATATATGTGTGTGTGGATGAAAGGATGCGAAGATGTGTAATGGATGCAAGAGCTTATAGAGGTTGGGGGAGTGGACTTTCTGACCACTACTTGGTGGTGGCCAGAATCAAGAGCCAAGTAAGATGGAGAAATAGAAGAAGAGAAGGACGGGAGGAAGGAGTAGTTGCAAGGAGGGTGGAAAAGTTACAAGAGGAGGAGAAAAAGGCAGAATATAAGAGAGAAGTGGAGGAACGATTGGGTAAATATGAATTGGTGCAGATGGGGGACGTGGAAGGTGTGTGCAAGATATTCACAGAAGAAATATGTGCAGCATGTGATGTGGTGTGTGGGGTGAAGAGAAATGGAAGAGGGTGCAAGGAACAGCATGGTGGAATGAAGAGGTGAGACAGGCTGTGGCACAAAAAAAGAAAGCATACAATGAATGGATGAGAAATATGGGCGTGGAAGAAGTTGAGAGGCGGTAAAAAGAGTTATATGTAGCAACGAAGAGAGAGGTGAAAAGATTAGTAAGAGAAAGTAAGAAGAGAGAGGATGAGGAATTTGGAAGGAATTTGACTGTAAAGTGGAGGGACTGTAAAAAAATGTTCTGGAAAGAGGTGAAAAGAGTAAGACAGGGTGACAGTGAAGGTAGCAGGGGAGTGAAAGATAAAAATGGTAGACTACTAATGGAGAAGGGAGAAGAAGTGAGCAGATGGAGAGAATACTTTAAGGAATTATTGAACATAGAGAATGGAAGTAATGCGAGTATAAGTGGCTGGAGAATGGCTGGGAGAAGGAGGTAGGTGAGAAGACAGGAAGAAATCAGTAGGACAGAAGTTGTGGAAGCAATGAAGAAAGTCAAATTGGGGAAAGCCCCAGGAATCGATGAAGTGTGTGGTGAAATGCTGAAGCATGGGGGAGCGATAGTTGTAGAATGGATGTGGAAGATGTGCAGACTGGCTTGGGAAGAAGGTAGAGTCCCAGAGGATTGGAAGTCAGGTATAATTATTCCCTTGCACAAAGGAAATGAGGAAAAAGAAGTATGTGGTAATCATAGAGGCATTTGTCTTCTTAGTGTAATAGGAAAAGTGTATGGTAGGATACTTATGGACAGAGTTAGGAAAATAACAGAGAAATTAATTGGAGAAGAACAGGGAGGCTTTAGGAAGGAAAGAGGTTGTGTAGATCAGATATTCATTCTTAGATCTTTTGTGGAAAAGTTTCTAGAGAAGGGAAAGAAGTTGTATGCGGCCTTCATGGATTTGGAGAAAGCATATGACAGGGTGGATAGACAAGGATTGTGGAAAGTATCAAGAATATATGGAGTAGATGGAAAGTTGTTGAATGCTGTGAAGAGTATGTATGATGATGCTAAGGCTGCAGTGAGTGTGGATGGTGAACTGAGTGAATTTTTCTCTTTGAAGGTTGGGTTGAAACAGGGATGTGTCATGTCTCCATGGTTGTTCAATCTGTACATGGATGGGGTAATAAAAGAGGTACAAGGTAGGGCAGTGGATGTTGGAGTGGTCCTAATGAGAGAGGGCAGTGTTTGGAAATTCCCTGTACTGTTGTTTGCAGATGATACTGTGTTGTTAAGTGAAGACGAAGGGGAGCTGCAAGGCTTGGTGAATGAGTTTGGGAAATTGTGTAAGAAACGGAATCTAAAGGTGAATGTAGGGAAGAGTAAAGTGATGGTCTTTGAGAAAGGTGAAGTCAGTGAATGTACGGCGAGGTTGGATGGTGAGGAATTGGAAAATGTGGGTACGTTTAAATACCTGAGGAGTGTGATGAGTAAGGATGGAAGTTTGGAGGGTGAAGTGCTTGAAAGGGTACAACAAGGAAGAAAGGTTGCTGGTTCCTTGAAAGCAGTGATAAGAAACATGGAAGTGAGCATGGATGTGAAAAAGTTACTACATGACAGTATTGTGATACCAACTCTAACTTACGGAAGTGAAGCTTGGACGTTGCTGGAAGGACACAAGTCAGGAGTGAGAGCAGTGGAAATGAGTTATTTGAGATGAGCATGTGGAGTTACATGGAAACACAGGCTGACAAATGAGGATATAAAGGAGCTTTGTAGTGTGGATGTGAATGTGATTGAAAGCGTTAGGAGGAACACATGAGGTGGTTTGGCCATGTGGAAAGGATGGAGGGTGAGAGACTGACGAGGAGATTGTATGTGATTGAGGTGGAGGGGGGGAGAGGGAGGGGGAGGCCGAGGATGAGATGGAGGGATGGAGTGGAAAGGTATATGAGAGAGGGGGGTGTGAGTTGGGAGCAGGGCAGTGAAATGGCGGGGGACAGGGCGACGTGGAGGCGATTTGTTTGTGGCTATCCCGTACGGGATTAAGGCTTCTGGCAATAGACACATAGATAGAAATGTTATTTGGACATGTTGCATTCAGCCAGTCATCACCAACCTGTCAAGTGCATCTTCGCCTCAGTAAAAAAAAAAAAAAAAAAAAAAAAAAAAGAATGAGTATAATAACTTGTGAAGAGCTACATTTAAGACGAATATTATGCAACCCATCAATGTTATGTTACATGAATAGTAATAACAAAATTGGGAAAAATATCCAATATAAATCTAGGAACGCAAATGACTTAATCCCTTGTCCACATATGGAAAGACACCATCCCTAGTTGATCCAGAGTAGTCAAGATACACTAAATTCACCTATACCAGAACCAAAAACATCCTTGATAAATTACTGCAATATATATGACTGCTGCACATCGATGTCTTGTCTTTCATTCACCAAACCTTCTGTGATTATCCCCGATCATGTATAATTTACTTTGGCTAACGGCAAGTATACACGGCGTTAAGCTTTCTAGAAACAGATATGAGTTAAGAAATGTTATGGCATATGTTTTGTATGACCCCACTTCCTTATAAATTATGTGCAGACTTCACTGAGTCAGTAAAGTGTGGCAGCAACTTGTAGCCTCACGTTTTTATATATACCCGTATCGTAGCACTGTAGGCTAAGTTATTTCCTTTTCTAGTCTCTTGTTCATATGAGAGAGAGAGAGAGAGAGAGAGAGAGAGAGAGAGAGAGAGAGAGAGCTGACGGAGATGGGCATCACGAGGGAATTTACTGGTTCGGTGTGGTATGGTCTAGGTGCTTTCTATGCTAAGAAAAAGATAGTGGTTACGTACCGAAGTAATACATTCAGTTTAGTCAGAGCAGTTTATTGTCAACATTTCAACCAACGTAATGTATAAAGACACGTTTATTAATATCATAGTCATTGCCTGCTCTGTTGACCTTTCTGATTCCCTGAACTCCTTCACAATCTCTATTAGTACAATATTCGTATAGTTCCCTCATTCCCCCCTCCCTTCCCTGTCTCTGCTTTGCTATGTCATTAAACGTCTGTATATATAGATTAAGCACCTTGCTGTTAATATTACCATGTTCTCTCTCTGTCTCATAAAGATTTCATGGACCAAACGAAAGGGGGAGGGGGGGTGATATGGAGAGAATATCACCTCCTGCTAATGCCTAATTACGTACCGTATTTACTACACTGTTCACCATTAACCTACACCAACCTCGCGAACATGTTATTTTATTAGTTACCTGCAGACGGCATAATTCAGCTTAGGGGAAACTCCGAAACAGAGGGTTTGATGCAGGCTTCCTGAACTACGTACTCTAATGGCCAATAATCACGATATATATATATATATATATATATATATATATATATATATATATATATATATATATATATATATATATATACAGTGAAACGTGCATAAACATGCACTTTATCTTAAGCAGTAGAAGCACCTTACCAATCAGTTTTCGTCCTGATAGTCTGTTACATATTTCTCTTTTATTATTTCTAGGGTGGTATTTTTTTTTTCCTGGCCTATCGACCATTGGGGCCAAAGCCCCCCCCTTTCCTTGGGGGAAGCAGCCTAGATATATATATATATATATATATATATATATATATATATATATATATATATATATATATATATATATATATATATATATATATATAAGCATGGAGATGACACCCGCTAGCATTTTATATGTGCATTTTTGCTGTAGTTTCCTTTTCTTGTCTTTATTTATACTATACGAAGACTATAGATTTGATAAGTTTGGTTTATGTCAGTTTATAATTTTTTTTCATGTTCTTCATTTTAATAAGACATATATACAGTATATAGAAAATGATTAACTTTAGATCCATATCTGTTGTAGTACAGCGAGTATTGCTCTTTGGTAGGATCCCACATATGTACCCTGATGATGGCCACGTGAAGTGTCCGAAAATTCGGAGAAATATATTGAAAGAAAATGCTGGCGGGTGTCATGTACATCCTTATTTGTCTTTTATGGAAGTTACGGTGCCATGGGTCCATTGCTGATGTGCTGATTATATATATATATATATATATATATATATATATATATATATATATATATATATATATATATACACACACACACACACACACACACACACACACACTTCCATGCATATATACAGACACACTTTCATGCACACGTACATAATTTATATATATATACACACACACACTTCCATGCATATATACAGACACACTTTCATGCACGTACATAATTTATATATATATACACACACACACTTCCATGCATATATACAGACACACTTTCATGCACACGTACATAATTTATATATATATACACACACACACTTCCATGCATATATACAGACACACTTTCATGCACACGTACATAATTTATATATATATACACACACACACTTCCATGCATATATACAGACACACTTTCATGCACACGTACATAATTTATATAGATAGATAGATAGATAGATATACCGTATAATTCTGTTTGATTGATGTATTTTTTTCTATTTTTTCTTTGTTTTATATTCTTTAAACCTTATAAAGAAAAACCTAATCTAAAGACCCTAAAACTAATCACCTGACAGACAAATGGCTAACCTATACTAAATCCTACGGAGACAAATAGCTAGACCTACACTAATGGTAAAAATACCTCGACTAACAGAACACCATCGACTGCAGATATGTAATGCCTTTCTACATGACATACCTGCACTCATCACCTGGTGACTGTCAGTCGAGGCACAACCTAATATAGGGGACATCAATATATGAAAGGGAACCAGACGAGTCAGGAACGTTTCCATATACGTCAGCTGTCGGCCCTAATTAGGACAACTTTATGAAGATGGTATAATGTATTTACCTAATATGTACAAAAAGTGAAGTACCTCGCCCAACAGACCACCATCGACTGCAAATAAACGTCTCTTGTTAAATCTGTTATCCCGTTGTATTTAGCTGTCCCGCTGTGACATCTCTCGTTTGATTCGTCAGCGTAATGGCAGGAGGGACTGTTCTAACTTAATTGTTGAACTAAACCGAGCCTAACTTGGCTTAACTGTGCCTAACATCTTAACCTAACCTAACCTAACCTAAGCTACAGTTGGGAAACTGGAAAACGAAATCCACCTTTGAGTACGTTGTCATCCATTGTGCCGGAAACGATCAGTCGTAAAGTGACGAAAATAACAAAGGGAAAATTTTTCAGTTAGAAAAGGTAAATTGCCTCCCTGGAAACAGTAAGAAAAACACAGAAAACAATCTAGAGAAATATTAATTGAACTGATAAGGTTTTTCTGCTGTATTAAGAAAAGCCTACATTTACCACGTGAATTGTTAACGCGAGGTAAACAAACATTGGAGACGATTGCTGGCGATTTAAGGCACGCAGTGGGCACGCCCTATCAAAGAAATCAATTCAGTACATCAAAAGTTTCACTTTCTTCATTAAACATTTTATGTAACCAAACAATGTATACGAAAAATTATGCAGGAATTAAAACCTACTAACTTACTGAAAACTAAAAGGGAACTTTTGGTACCATGGCGACTTGGATTCTCAATCCAACGACAATTTCATAGACCAGGCAAGAGGTGTGGGGAGGAGGGGAAGGGATAGTAGAGACAGAACTCCAACCAGAAATATTTAATTGAATCATTATAAAGCACTAACCACTGCCCTGCACCTCCATGGTGTATTTTTTTTCTTTCATATCTGAAAACGGCATAATGCAACCGGAAAATAATAATAACAATAAATTTTTGGATAAAAGGAAACAGGATTTCTATCTATCTATTGCCAGACGCCATAATCCTGTAAGGGATGGCCATTTGACTCTGAGTTATTTGTTTTACAGAGAGGGGCACTAACCCTCCACCAACATACTTGTTGACACGTAGGGAGCACTTATGGTTTGGTTATATGGTTACCACCCAGCGTTGTAAATGGTTTATTGGGTTATAGGAAACGATTTGGCTTGTCACTCAATGTAAAGCCACATGTAAAGGAAAGAAAGGCAGTAAGAAGTAACAGGAAAGACGGGAGAAATAGGAAGAGAGGAGGGCAGGCACAGAAAAAGAATGATATAGGCTAAGGAAGAAGTAGGCAGCACTACATCAAGTGAGTGGATGATGGTCGCCACCACCTACCACTAAAACAGGATTTCATTACATCGAAATAATCTGGAGTCAAGCATCAATGTTGAGACAATGCACGCCCAATCCTCTATTAGCATCAGAGAAAAACAGATTTATCGTAACATGATTACCTTAAATATTTCAATGGAGACTGGATAATCGTAAATTATAAGAAATCTTTTTATATAAATGTGACTTAGATCTTAAAAAATACCTTTTGGTATCCATCGACATACGAATATACGGTACCTCTGTCTCATCCCTCCCTCTCTGTCGTCAACCCTGGAGGAGGAGCTCTAACTTCACGTCCTGTATGTAAGCTATGTATATATATATATATATATATATATATATATATATATATATATATATATATACTATAGGCTATGTACAGTATATATATCATTTTTAGAATTTAGAATTTGGTCGCTATTTATTTATTTATTTATTTTTTATAATTTAACTGTGGCCCCACTTCACGGCTGGGGGGCATCGGGAGCCTCGCCCTCAGGCTACCACCCTGTCTAACACCTGGTCGTGGTTAAGGTCTACCATAATGCAAAATTTCGTGTTCATAGGTCAAAAAGTTGAATGCGGATATCTGTAATGACCAGGACTCTCGGGACCACCTTCCCCGACGGGGAAGCCCTTGGGGGTTTCACAGTGCCCAAAACTGCTCCTTTGGGAGGTTTGCTAACATGTCAAATTTCGTTTTCCTAGTCTCTCCTGGACGCTTCTAAATACATAGAAATTGTGTCCTTTGAGAAATATTTCCCTCTCTTTCTCCGCCATCCCCATTCATTGTGGAGAGATACTGAGCATTGCTTACACGTTGTGTGGAGTGGGAAAGATCTCTCGCCTTTCCTCCCTCGCTTCCTGTGTAATTCACCGGGTCGGTCAGGATCACTTGATGGTCGTGATCGTCAGCATTTTACCCTCCCGGAAGGAAGCTGAAAGCTCATATAGTCCGATCTAAGGGCAAGGCTGTGACCTTCACACACCCGTCCCCTTGCTCAAGGGGGACAGTAACCACCCACTTCGTCAGTGAAACTTTTCACAACCTGAGCGAGGCGCGAACTCCCGTCTACCAGATGGCAAGCGAGAACGTTACCACTGCGCCAGCGAGTGTGTGTGTGTGTGTGTGTGTGTGTGTGTGTGTGTGTGTGTGTATTGGCATAATATACAAAACAGATAATATAGAGAAGCTGAAGGTTTAAAATTAATGACCATCTACTGAATGATCATCAAGACAAGCAATCACTTTTTACCACCACAACCTTTCTTCAAAATACAGTAACCCCTCCGTGGCCATGCAATTTTTACAATTTCGAAAACCGATTTTTTTTTTTTCTTTACCAAAATGATGAGAATCGTCTGGCGCACCTGACAATGTAATTTTTAGTTTCCTAAACCCATGTTATGCTTCACTAAGAAGTGCGGAAAATTTCGCAGAAAAACTGTTTACACGCCGGTGAAAACTACAGTAAGCAGAGAAACACCAAAACATTGCACTAAGAAATATCCATATTTTCATCCCCCAAAATAATATTTGTTGCTGTAATGGTTTGAAATTACTAGATATACGTATTACGAACAAAATCAGTACATAGTATGGGAGGTTTTATACAAACAAAAAAATATTTTTTTCACTTTTGATGTTTGTCTTTGTGCAAGTATCGATTTATTTTTGTAGTCTGGATAGTGTAATTTGTGCCAAAGGAGAGGCGAGAGAGGCTATTTTTAGGCTCCAACCAGATAAGTATGCTCCTTTGTTTGCAGCTGAACTGGAGCGTCTAAAATGCGATACGACCCGTTATAGCACCTCGCACGAGCAGATTAGCGTGAAGGAAAGGGAAGGTTTTACATCCATCTACTCACCGTGGTAACACTTCAAATGTTGCCGAAATGCTTGTGCTAAACAAGAAATATGTAAAATGTAGAAATTCAGTACATTGTATGTGTACTTATAAAAAAAAAATCATAATTATGAATGTTTTCCCTCATTTTTATAAATTATAATGCTTAGTTCTGTATGGATTTTTTTTTCTCTGGGTGGTATAATGGGTATGGAAAGACAGGAGAAGGATGCAATATTTAGTGTGTTTTAAGATAATGGCTGCTGCTGTGTGTGTGTCGGCTGAACCACCGTGGCCAAGACTCATTACGACCCGAGTTTAGTATCTCTCGTCAGGGAATTAGTATGAGGGGAAGAGAAGTTTTTACATCCATATATTCACGACGAGAACATGTCATACGCTGCTGAAATGCCTGTGCAAAACAAGAACTATGTAAATTGAACTAATTCAGTATATAATATGTGTCTATCTATCTATCTATATACCTAGGCTGCTTCCCCCAAGGAATAGGAGGTAGCCGAGACAGGACGACTCACTCTCCATTTACTCATCCATTCAAACACATTCATTCGCATCTTAGCCCCAAAGGTGAGAACGGACAGATCCTCACCGCATCACACCGCACAAGGGTCAACTGCGCAATGCAATCAGTGACATCCGCAGCAGGGCCCGACAGCAGAACTGGTTTACCCCTGCCACATCATAACAGACCCATCCCCTTACACGCACCTGACCTGACTAGCTGATCAGGTGCGGGTAAGGGGATGTGTACTAATAAATAAAAATATAATTATGAACGTTTTCTCTCTTTTTTTATATTTATAATATTTATTCCTGTATCGAGTTGGTTTTTTACTCTGGGTAGTATTGTGTGCATGGAAAGAGAAGGAAAGAGAGCAGAAAGATAATGGGTGCAGCTGTGAGTGCTGGGTACAGCACAACCTTCGCCGTCAAAAATGTTGAGGCAAATGATAAGCACGGTGGGCTGGGGAAGGAGGGGTAAGGGATTGTGAGGCTGTAAGCTGTAGTTGTAAGTACTGTACAATAAACAAGAAATATGAATATTTTTCCTACAAATACGAAAAAATAAGAGGAAAACAATACAATGAAAACAAGTAATGACACAAAGAGAGTAAAGGAATAAAAAAAACCTTTAATGCTTGTAGGGTTGTGGGTTGTAGAGTGGGAAGAGCAAGTGAGCTGGAGGGATGCTTATCTTTCTCTCCCCTCGCTTCTCAGATCAAAAGCAAACATTGATAAGCAATCACTGTCTGGGAAACACACTGTCTTTCTTTTCTTGACTTACCAGCTTTTATCTTCATATTTACACTAACACTTCAGGGGAGCGGAAAACCGACGCCAAGTCATGACTGATTCATGAGATGCATCAACCATTTGAGTAGTTTAGAGATTAGAGGTCAGTATCAACATCTCCCAGACCTTCGATCCCGTCCCAATATTCTTCACAGTTCTTTACATATCGTACCGCATCGACACCACCGGCCATGCTCCAATAAAGTGTCGTTTGACACCGGCGGCAGTTAGGGGTTAAGCAACAAATTATCATATCAATGACCCTTTCTGTACCGCCAATTGAAGAGGGACACAGAAGAAACACTGTCTAAAAGGCTGACTGAGTCCGGGAATCGATCACAGGCATTACCAGTTGCGGGCTGCATGTGTTAAGCATTGCACCACTAATTCCTTCAAAATGGAATTGCTTAAAAGTAAAAGTGCTTGAAAATAATTATGAAATCTTCAGTAAATCTTTAATGTTTCTTATATATACACATGGATAATTTGAATATGTTCAGTAAGGAACATAGGTTTTAATTTAACCTTGCAACATCCAGATGATTTGATAAAATATAAGCAATACGTCTTGCAATGAAGCTGTTGATAAATTTCGTATTTTAAAACCTCCATTTCGAAATGTTTGTCTTCATTCATATGTTCCTGATTATTTTAACATTATAAAATAGCCTATTCCTGGCATGTATTTTATTTTTCATTATGTTTTACACTTTTCTTTTTTTTTAGTGCTTCCTTTAACTTTTTTTTCTTTATATATGCACGTCTCTTCCCTCCAACAACATGCTCATACATTCTCAGTTTTTTGACCGAATTACTAAAACTAGTGGGCCAAAACTTAAGCATAACCATTATTATTTTTTTTTCAATGGAACACCTGTAATTACCCCCACCAATGAAACTGGACGGAGGTAATGGATTCACCTGTGTCCATTTCTGTGTGTGTGTGTGTGTGTGTGTGTGTGTGTGTGTGTGTGTGTGTGTGTGTGTGTGTGTGTGTGTAGGTTACAAGATATATTAAAAAGCAGTTTTCGAATTCCAAATACGTGGTAAGGTAAGCAGTGGGTCAAGGAATAGTTGATTAGAATTTGAGGTGGATCTGGATCGGGATGCAGGAGTAAATCATAAATTACTCGTACATTGGCACTGACAGGGGAATATTTTCTCTGATTCTGAGTCACTCGGTAGACCGAAATCACAGAATTAACTATGTGAGATCATGCAAGTAGTCTTCTGGTAGGAAAGAGGAATTATAAATAAATCATAAATTTTATTGGTGTTGGTGGAGGTATGCACTCATCAAATGCTTTCTAGTTAATAAATCTGATGACACTACATCGACCATTACAATGTACAGTCAACAGGGGTACAGAAAAGTCGAACATGTTGTCATTATGATACCGTTAAAACATTGGAGCTTGTCCACGTATTCGCATTCTCAGTTTTAATTAAATAGACTATCTATCTATCTATCTATTGCCAGACGCCTCAATCCCGTTCTGGGTGACCACAAACAAATCGCCTCCACGTCGCTCTGTCCCCCGCCATTTCACTGCCCCGCTCCCAATTCACACCCCCCTCTCTCATATACCTCTCCACCCCATCCCTCCATCTCATTCTCGGCCTCCCCCTCCCTCTTCCCCCCTCCACCTCACTCACATACACACTCTTCGTCAGTCTTTCACCCTCCATCCTCTCCACATGGCCAAACCACCTCAGTGTATTCCTCCTAATGCTTCCTATCACATCCACATCCACACCACAACGTTCCTTTATATCCTCATTTGTCAGCCTCTCTTTCCATGTGACTCCACAGGCTCCTCTCAAATAACTCATTTCCACTGCTCTCACTCTTGACTTGTGTCCTTCCAGCAACGTCCAAGCTTCACTACCATACGTTAGAGTTGGTATCACAATACTGTCATGTAGTAACTTTTTCACTTCCATGCTCACTTCCCTGCTTCTTATCACTGCTTTCAAGAAACCAGCAACCTTTCTTCCCTGCTGTACCCTTTCAAGCACTTCACCCTCCAAACCTCCATCCTTACTCATCACACTACCCAAGTACTTAAACGTACTCACATTTCCCAATTCCTCACCATCCAATCTCGCTGTACATTCACTGACTTCACCTCTCTCAAAGACTATCATTTTACTCTTCCCTACATTCACCTTTAGATTCCGTTTCTTACACACTCTCCCAAACTCATCCACCAAGCCTTGCAGCTCCCCTTCGTCTTCACTCAACAACACAGTATCATCTGCAAACAACAGTACAGGGAGTTTCCAAACACTATCCTCTCTCACCAGGGCCACTCCAACATCCACTACCCTACCTTGTACCTCTTTTATTACCCCATCCATGTACAGATTGAACAACCATGGAGACATGACACATCCCTGTTTCAACCCAACCTTCAAAGAGAAAAATTCACTCAGTTCACCATCCACACGCACTGCAGCCTTAGCATCATCACACATACTCTTCACAGCATTCAACAACTTCCCATCTACTCCATATATTCTTAATACTTTCCACAATCCTTAAATAGACATGTTTAATTCTAATATCAATGAATAGTTACTGTACACAAATATTTTGCATTTCTCTCACTTGTTTTTTTTAATTTTGATGAAATTTTTCATCTCTCTAATCATTTATTTTCTTTCTTACTCTTGAGACCTACTTTTTTCCTTCTCACCAACAAAACGTTCCTATTATTATTTTATAAGCTTATTTCTGCAACCTACAAACATTTCGAATTGGGCACTTTTTTTTTTCACACTCACGAGCACCAAGTGCGGGGATGTTATATTTTGGTCGGCACGCTGCATGCTGGCGTGTGTTAGCCGTGAAATTCGAGCAATTTTGGTGTGATTTTAACCAAGTTGGTGAAAGAGTTGTGGTTCAGCAAGGGACTGCGTGAATAGGTCAAAGGTGAAGGACACATGGCACAGTTAAGTAAAAAGTTGATTTGATATAGATAGACATGGTGAAAGAGATATAAGTAAGGAAAGGATGAAAGAATTCAAATTTGAAAATAAATCAAACTTCAAAGTGATTGGTCAAAGTCAAAATTTGGCTTGCGTGAGTCTGTGTGAGCTAAATCACTGAAACAGTTTTGATTCTGCTCTTGACCAAACTTGCTGGAAGAGTTGAGGGTCAGTCAAGGGGCTAAGGTAGGCATTTGAAGACAACAGATCAAGCGGAAGGTGGCATGGCAAGGTCGTCTTAAAGTTTTTCTTTTCTTTATACCAAACCGGGTGGAATGGTTCAGGGTTAAGCAAGTATAAAACAATCTGACTTTGAGAACAATCAGTCAAAGGACATGGTCACAGGGCAAAGTCAACTATTAAGATTATTTCGTAAGGCCAACTTGAAGACTGCTGGCCTGACTTAGAATAAACTTGGTGAAACGGCTACGGGTAGAGTGAGGATGAATGCACTGAA
>NC_137005.1:41792017-41859517 GCF_032717465.1 Coenobita brevimanus | reverse complement strand
AGAGAGAGAGAGAGAGAGAGAGAGAGAGAGAGAGAGAGAGAGAGAGAGAGAGAGAGCATTACAGCTGAAACATTTTGGATCATAATTTGATCAGCTTTGAAGAGAATGTTGTGAGTCAGGCCAGGACTGGCCTACTGGTTTTGAGAAAAACAAATGAAAGTTCAATGAAGTTCATAGAGTAGGTCACGTTTGACCTCTATGATCCGACTTGCACTAAACCTGGTGAAAGTGTTGTGGATCAGCCATGGTTGAAGTGATCCGATTTTGACAACAGTCAAAGGTCAAGATCACAGAGCAAGATCAATGGTTCAGTTCCAAGATCAATTGCAGTTCACGGGTTTGCACTCTCTGAAGACTAAAGGTAAAGGTAAAGGCGGGGGCAGACGCCATGGGGCGTTTAGCCGCGGTGCTCATCTTGGTGACAAAGGCCTGAGGCGAGTTCTTCACCCAATATCCAGGGATACAAGGCAACTGCATCATCCAGGTTACCACAGTTACCTCCCCTGTGTTACTCTGGGTACTCATTTAACTACCCACCCATGAAGGGTGAATGGACACCTGAGTCTAGTGACGCCCCTGCCCGCACCAGGATGCGAATCCTGGCACTAACAGACCAGCAACTTCGCAGTCAGCAACGGTGACCACTCAGCTACCGCTTTTAAACATTAATATTGCTCAGTCAGAGGAGTTTATTCACATTAGAACACTCTAGTAGTGGAGAGATTAATGGAAACTATAACTGAATCCTTCATATTGAAAGGTCTCTCCTTACCAGAGTAAAATCTTCTGAGGATAAGAATAACCTTGACATGATGCCCCTCTCATTCCATTTTTTTTTTTTTTCATCTGGCCACCACCGGGCTATTGTACTCAGCGAATGAGGATCTCTTGTGGTGGAAGAGTCAGTGAAGGCAACATCAAAATTTTCCAGTTCGTAGTCTCTCCTGGGCTGAATAAAACCGTCTGAAGATAACACGAACATCCTCAAAAGGTGTGTATGAAGTGAACGGCTTAATGAAATTCATGTTAAGAAGAAGGATTAGATAAACACCTACCGACTCCACAAGCGTCGTTAAGGCAGATAAACAGCAATTACTAAATCACAATCTTCCCTGACAGCACGACCCGCCAATCTCGGTGGCAGATACAAACCCTCAACTGTAATGCTTGGTGAACAGGCACATGGAGGAATTAAAACGTTGAAGACTCTGACCAGTTTTAGAATCATACTCCGTTTCTTTCAGCTCCTCACTGGACATACTAACCAAAGATCCACTGGTGGTTTAAATATACAAACTTATTATCAGTTCTCTCGTGACAGAGAGATCGGTAGAATTCAGGAGAATTGTCTGTTATTAAGGAGTTACAAAGAAAACGCACCCAGATTTTATAACATAACTAGAAACATGCTAATCAGTTTACCATCCAACATCTTAAAGGCACCGCTGAACATAAAGCATCTTTCCTATCACAACCTTCTTTCTGATCGTCAGTATGGGTTCCGTCAGGGACGCTCCACGGGCGATCTTCTCACCTACCTTTCAGACTTCTGGTCATCCTCCTTTCGGGACTTTGGCGAAAGTGACATCTCAAAGGCTTTCGATCGAGTCTGGCATAAATCTTTAATTTTCAAACTGCCCTCTTACGGTTTCTATCCTTCTATCGGTGCCTTCATCTATAGCTTCCTTTCTGGTCGTTCTATAGCCGCTGTTGTAGACGGCCACCGTTCTTCTCCTAGATCTATCAACAATGGTGTTCCTCGGGGCTCTGTCCTATTACCAACCCTCTTCCTTTTATTCATCAATGACCTTCTAAGCTGTACATCTAACCCTATCCACTCGTACGCTGATGATTCCACCCTTCACCTTTCCACTCGGTTCTCGCAACGTCCATCTCAGCAGTTACTTAAACAAACAAGGGATGGGGCTATGGCACACCTAATGTCTGACTTGGCTCGTATCTCTGACTGGGGTAAAAATAATCTTGTTGTTTTTAATGCATCAAAGACTCAACACAGTCTTCCACAGGAGTACCCACTGATGTCTAATAATATCCAGCTTAATCCTGCATCATCCTTGAGCATGCGTGGGGTTTCAGTCACTCGGGACTTATCTTGGAAAGATCATATTACATCTCTTGTAAAATTTGCTTCCAAGAGATTAAGTGTGGTAAACCGATTCTGTACCTTCCTTATCCCTACATAGTTGTTGGCTTTATACACGGGTTTTATTCGCCCCTATGTAGAGTACAACTCTCACGTGTGGGGAGGCTCCCCACATAAAGCTCTTCTCAACAGGGTGGAGTCAAAGGCTTTTCGTCTCATTAACTCTCCCCCTCTTACTGGCTCCCTTCAACCTCTGTCTCTTCGCCGCACTGTTGCATCTTTATCTCTTTTCTATCGCTACTTCGGTGGTCACTGCTCCTCTGAACTGTCTGCGTGCATTCCTCCACCTTTACGACGGGCGCGTTGCATCCGTCTAGCAATAAATTCTCATTCCTTTTCTGTCCAACTCTTTAATGCAAGAGATAACCGTTACTTCCAGTCCTTCATTTATGCAACAGATCAACTCTGGAACTGTCTCTCTCTGTCTGTATTTCCTACTTCCTATGATCTCCAGTCTTTCAGACGCATTGTGTCCAGGAATCTCGAAAGGAACAGATCTTGAATTTAGCTGTCTTTTGTGCTTTTTTTTTTTTTTTTCTTGGAAGGAACGGTTTGCGAGCTCCTGGCCTTTGGTTCCTTCTTCCTTGCATTAAAAAAATATATTTAATGCTACAGTACCAGCAGGTTACTATCCTGAACGACTTAAAACTACTACGATTATATTAGTTCATAAAACAGGCAAAGATCTATCACATAATTATAATAAATTACGGTCCCATCTCGCTACTTGATATAATAGGCAATGTGTTGTAAAATATCATATATACAAGACTGACATAAGTAAAGACCAACTAAATACAAGGCAACATGGTCCTAGAGGAGGGAGAGGTACTCACGCGACAGTTACAATAACAAATGAGGCATTATGTAATGCAAAATGGACAGGAGACCAGGTTACTATTGTTTTATTAGATGTTGGGTAAGCTTGTCCCAGCATGTTCTTGCAGCATCATTATTATCGGCTGTGTTATTAAAACTGGCTGGGCGAAGGTTTACCCGGGCTATAAATTCCCTGACTTACGTTAATGGACTGACTGAGAAGGAAAGCACCCAAAATGTTGTAGGGCTTATCATAAAGTCGGAAAGGAACAGGAGGGCAGAGGAAGGATTAATTGGTGATGGAGTGATTTTCAGTTGAAGAAACAAGTGTCGGGATATAACCCAACATGCGAGAGCAGTATTTTGTGAGCAAGTGACAATTACAAACACATACAAGTGTGACTGAGAAGGAAAGCACCCAAACATTACCCTAGAATAAGACACGCAACCAATTGATTTACATTCAGGTTCCAAAAGTGTTTCCAGGTCCAGGTAACGAACTAGTCGTTAATGGAACACCTGTAGTTATTAAATGTGATGAGACTGCATCCTACTTAACAACGTGTAACCAGCAACGATACAGAAAAGCCAGCCGTATCCTATCATCATTTATCAAGACACTGGGGCTCGTCCTTGGAGCTCTCAGTATTAATAAACGGGCTTGTATATAACTTTGGTTCAGTCAAAATCCCTAGCACGTCAGTAATATTTTGTATTTGTTTTTCTTTGTTGTGCATGTGTTTTTTCGTGCCTTTTCTTTCATTGTTTACTTCTGATCATTATTTAAGGGAGTATAAGTCTCTTCACACCAACAACACTGCCCTGTGGTCTATTTCTACACCTTCTTCTACACTTATCAGTATTTCTCATTTGCCACTTATATATTTTTCTTTCATTATTATTATTATTTATTTATTTATTCTACCCGTATCAGTATTTTAACCCCAACTTTTACATCCATATATGTGGTATTATGGCAGGTGGATTGTCTCGCTCTCCGCGTCGCGTGTGTGTGAGTCAACACTATGGCTCAAACTGTTTGGATCTGATTTAGACCAAACTTGGCGGATGGGCCGAGAGTCAGCCGAGGGACTGACCTACTGTTCTTGAGAATAACAGGCCAAAGGTCAAGAACGCAGAACAAGGTCAAGTCAAACACTTTGATTTGATTTAGACTATATCTGGTGGAATTGTTGTAGGTCAGGCAAGGAATGGTGAATGGTCAAGGTCAAAGGGCAAGGTCAAGGTTTCAACCCCGAGACCAATTATACTCGTACATTCTCTGAAGGCTCTTTCCCGATAGTCATTTATCCTTTCTTCCCGAGGACGAATTTTCTTATTTGATACTTCCCTTTGCAAGAAGTTTTGTTCAAATGTGGATGGATCTGTAGTAGTGGAGGGGTTGATTAATGTTATAGCCAAACCCCCTGTTCCAAAGGTTTCCTCTCGTGTGCATAATATCCTCTGAAGATAGAAAAAGACAGGCTTTCAAAGGCGTCGCTGGATCGAATGTTGTAATCTTGCTGCTGCCAGACGAATTTATTAAGATCAAAACACCCTGTGGAAATTAATAGAATGTACAAGTGACTCCTTCAACTGGAAAAGTCTCTGTTATCCCTAGAAAGATGATTTGGAGATTGCTGAATAAGTTTTAAAATGTGCTTTAGTATTGGACACGTTACTTCTTTCAGTTTGATGATCGTTTTTGCTTTGTTTTATCCAGGTCACCACCAGACTAGTTAACTAAGCTTAATGAAGATCTTTTATAAGGACGGAGCTAATGAAAACAATATCTGACCTCCCCAGTGCGTAAAAATCTCCCCTGAACTGAACACAAATTTCTGGCGACGACATGGCCACTGTATATACGTGTGTTCTTACTGAAAGGGCTACTGAAGTTTGTGGTAAGAAGACAAGAAGATGACTTAGATAAATGCCTATTAACTATACAAGGGTCATTAAGACAGATGGTTAGTTATTATTAAGCAAAAAACAATATTCCCCCATTATCGATTTTATATTCAGGTCTCCAACTGTAATGCCTGGTGAACAGTGACAAGGGGGAGGGGATACAACGTTGCTCAAGTCTGTCCAGTTCAAGAATCAAACTCTGGTTCTTTCGGTTCCTAGGTGGGCGTGCTAACCAATGGACCACCGGCTTCCCCCAAAATGACGATCTAGATATACAAACTTACTGTCGGTTCTCTCCTGTGACTCGGCTTTTGAACTGTAAGAAGGACAAAAGGCATGGGAAGCGTCTGCAGTTTGCCCTCCTTGTTCTTCCTTCTTGACCAACTAAACAAGTAAGTCAGTAAATAATTATATAAATACATAAATGGCTCTGAGAATCTTCCGTAACTAATATTTGTTTATGGAAGAAGAAATAGGGAGATGGGACAATTCTACAGCCTCCTTGTCATTGTGCAAAACGAATCATTGTTACGAGCAGCTGTAGTTCGTAATTTTGTGTGTGGATTTTTGACACGTCCTTGCTCGCTTGCCCTGACGCCACACAACCCCGATATCGATAACTGGTGGTGCACTGGTTTCTCCGTCGCACAACTGGAGGATCCAAGGTTCGGTTGGTGGACCGGTCAGACACCTGGACAAAGCTTGTTTCCCCCATGTCGCTGTTCACCAAGGAGTAGAATTAAGGACAAAGATTTATTCCTTTCACAACGATGGCGCCCTTTTTGCTTTATTATTGCTTCCATCAGACGATTTCGCTCAGCTTAGAAGATATTATTCCACATGGAGGTGCCAGTGTGTCCAGGCATCTTGAAATGTACGGATCTGGAATTTGGCTCTCTGTTATCTTGTTTTGTTTTATTTTCTTGGCTGGAACAGTTTGCTGGCTCCTGGCCTTTGGTTCCTTCTTCCTTGCGTAAAAAAAAAAAAAAAAAAATAGAGCCTTCATAATCCCCACCATTGATGAAAGTCTGTCTTAAGTGAGAAAAAAATCGTCTAGAGGTAAGATGAAGGATCTACGAAAGTCATAATCATACTGCATGGGTTAAGGCAACTGCTGTGTATCGTGTTCTTCAGGAAGATTTGGAATTATCAATACCTGAATGTCTGCATTACCGATCCTCGTGTAGTCACCAGCCATTAATTCAAGCCTTATCATCGGATTTTGAACTGTTGCTTTGACTGGCCAATATACATCATGATACAGAGACTACAAGGGTATTAATAAACAACCCACAACTGGATCATCCTTCATGTCAATCCAATACTGTATTCCGTATTGTTATTAATATTACAAACGTGAGGGATGAAAGGACGGCAGGGTAGTTTTATGTCCCGTGTGTGTGTGTGTGTGTGTGTGTGTGTGTGTGTGTGTGTGTGTGTGTGTGTGTGTGTGTGTGTAAGACCAAATTTTAACTGGCCTTGGTGGGATGGTAAATGGTTAGTAAAGAGGTTAACCCACTGTTGTTGAGGACAATATGTCGAAGGTGAAGGTCACATGCAAGATCAGTATAAACAGTTTTGCTCCGTTTAGACCAAACTTGGTGGACGAGTTTAGGGAAGGGTAAGGATAAACAGCTTAGATTTTGAAAACAAAAAGTCAAAGGTGAAGGCCAGAGGGAAAGGTTAAAGTTCAGCCCATATGTTTCAGTGTTTCAGTTCATTTATGAAGGCTTTACCATGCATGCGTGCTTCGGCCTTGGTTGCCTAATGGCTGCTCTCCACGCTGCCCAGTCTCTAGCGACCCTCTGTTCAGTCCCTTATCCACTTGGTCACACCCTGTGACTTCGTCCTAGGTCTTTTTCGGTCTGCCTCTAGCATCCCTACCCACAACGTTCACACCTCTTACCCTCCACACCCAGGTGTCATCCTCCATCCTCTTTCTATGCCCAAATAATCTCAGTCTGCCCCTTCTTTCATTGCAGCACTAATGCTCGTACACTGAAGTCCCATCCATCCTCTTGACTCTTCATTGACGATCCTTAACCTCCAGGCCTGTCATTTAAGGACACTACACATCCAGCTAAGCATTATCATCTCTACGGTCAAGCCTACGAATACCCTCTTTTTTACTATCCAGGCCTCACTTCCCTACAGCATTGCATTACAAAAACATGTTGCATGTAAGTACCCCTTAGCACGAAGGGAGAGCCCTCTCAATGTCACGAGAGGCTGTAGCACCAGTCGAGCAGGGCAGTACACCCGAGGTGGATGGAAAGCTGATGACAGGGAGTGCTGGAGTTCCCGTTTCATCAGCCCTCAGGACTAGTTCCTGACCATCCCCCTTTGCTGAACTTTTTCAGTGTCTCAGTTAAACAGAGAGTAGGCCAGCATGCTCTGCAGTACAAATTTCTCTAACTATCTACACCAGACTACATGCACAGTACACACTACACTTCCTATTCTAAATTCAACAAAAATGGCGTCTTTTAATCTAGCCTCGGAGTCCCCACGGGGGGGGACCATAAATGCCCCCACCGTCCGCCCCTCTCCCGGTGACGACTCGAGGTGCCTGGAACCACTGTCTGACTCTCTTCTTCTTCATTTCTGCAACATTCGCGGCCTTTCCTCTAACTTTCGCTCTGTTGAGCACCACCTCTCCTCCTCTAAACCTCACCTTCTTTTTCTAACGGAGACTCAGCTGTCTGAGGCAACTGACAGCAAACCCTTTTCTGTATCCTCCTACTTTCTCTATACTCATTTCAAAGCCAAAGGTGGCTGTTGTGTATACATACGCAACGACTTATCTTGCTCTCGTGTTCCTGAACTTGATTCTTCTGAATTCTCCACACTCTGGCTTCGGCTTTCCTGTCATTCTCTGACTAAATATATCTGTGCTGTTTACTTATCCCCTAATTCTAATGACTATCAAAAATTCTTCGACTATCTTACTTCTACGATGGAACACATTCTGTCCATTTCTCCTTTCTCTGAAATCTCCATTCTTGGAGATTTCAATGTTCACCACCACCTTTGGCTCTCCTCTCCTTTCACGGATCCACCTGGTGAACAAGCCTACATCTTTTCTATCCTTAATGACCTAGAGCAGCTTGTACAGCACCCTACCCGTATCCCTCACCGCCTTGGAGAGAGCTCCGACATACTTGACCTCCTCCTCACAACTAATCCTTCTGCTTACTCTGTTAATCTTTTCTCTCCGTTGGGCTCCTCCGATCACAACCTTATTACCTTAACCTGTTCTATCACTCCAGTACGGCCTGTGGACCCTCCAGGGAAACGTCGTCTGTGGTATTTTGGAGCCGCGGACTGGGAGGCCCTCAGGCAGTACTTCTTTGATTTTCCATGGAATGATTATTGCTTCCATGGCCGTGAGCCATCTGAATGTGCCTTGCGCATTACGGAGGTTAATCTCTCGGGCATGGAAGCATACATTCCTTTCTCATATCCTTTGACTAACGCAAGAAAGCCTTGGTTTAATCACGCTTGTTCTAATGCTCTCCGCAACAAGGAGAAGGCCTACAATAGGTACCGGAGCCAACCCACCCCTGAATCACATCATCTTTACGTTTCTGCCCGGAATCGTGCTGTCTGTTCTTCGCTCTACTAAAAATAATTTCATCCATACTAAATGCTCTCAACTCTCCAACTCGAATTCTTCCCGCTCCTTCTGTCACCTTGCCAAAAATCTTTCTAACAACTTTACCTCATCATTCTTCCCTCCTCTTTTCTACTCTGATGGTTCTGTAGCTATTTCTTCTACTGATAAAGCAGATCTCTTCGCACAGACTTTCTCCTCCAATTCCACCTTAGACGATTCCGGTGCTGTTCCTCCATCACTTCCCCCCTCTGACTTCCTCATGGCTGACATTAAAATTTCTTCATTGGATGTATTTTCTGCCATCACTGGCCTCAGTACTAACAAGGCATATGGGCCTCATGGGGTCCCTCCTGTTGTTCTCAAGAACTGTGCTTCTGTGCTTACACCCTGCCTAGGCAAACTCTTTCGCCTTTGTCTGTCAACTTGTACCTTTCCTGCTTGCTGGAAGTTTGCTCTCATTCAGGCAATCCCAAAGAAGGGTGACCACTCCCAACCCTCCAACTATCGTCCAATTTCTTTAACGTCCTGTATTTCAAAAGTTTTCAAGTCAATTCTTAATAGAAAAATCTTAAGGCATCTTTCCTATCACACCCTTCTTTCCGATCGTCAGTATGGGTTCCGTCAGGGACGCTCCACTGGCGATCTTCTCACCTACCTTTCAGACTCCTGGTCATCCTCCTTTCGGGACTTTGGCGAAAGCTTTGCCATTGCACTTGACATCTCAAAGGCTTTCGATCAAGTCTGGCATAAATCTTTAATTTCCAAACTGCCCTCCTACGGTTTCTATCCTTCTATCTGTGCCTTCATCGCTAGCTTCCTTTCTGGTCGTTCTATAGCCGCTGTTGTAGACGGCCATCATTCTTCTCCTAGATCTATCAACAGTGATGTTCCTCAGGGCTCTGTCCTATCACCAACTCTCTTCCTTTTATTCATCAATGACCTTCTAAGCTGTACATCTAACCCTATCCACTCATACGCTGATGACTCCACCCTTCACCTTTCCATTCGGTTCCCGCAACGCCCATCTCAACAGTTACTTCAACAAACAAGGGATGAGGCTATGGCACACCTAATGTCTGACTTGGCTCGTATCTCTGACTGGGGTAAAAATAATATGGTTGTCTTTAATGCATCTAAGACTCAGTTCTTACACCTATCAACCCGACAAAATCTTCCACAGGTATACCCACTAATGTTTAATAATATTCAGCTTAATCCTGCATCATCCTTGAACATGCTTGGGGTTTCATTTACTCGGGACTTATCTTGGAAAGATCATATTACATCTCTTGTAAAATCTGCTTCCAAGAGATTGGGTGTGCTAAGCCAACTCCACTCTTTCTTTACCCCTGCACAATTGTTGACTCTATACAGGGGTTTTATCCGCCCCTGTGTGGAGTACAACTCTCATGTGTGGGGAGGCTCCCCACATACAGCTCTTCTCAATAGGGTGGAGTCAAAGGCTTTTCGTCTCATTAACTCTCCTCCTCTTACTGACTCCCTTCAACCTCTGTCTCTTCGCCGCACTGTTGCATCTTTATCTCTTTCCTATCGCTACTTTAATGGTCACTGCTCCTCTGAACTGTCTGCATGCATTCCTCCACCTCTACGACGGGCGCGTAGCACCCGTCTGGCAGCAAACTTTCATCCCTTTTCTGTCCAACTCTCTAATGCAAGAGTTAACCGTTACTCCCAGTCTTTCATTTATGCAACAGGTCAGCTCTGGAACTGTCTCCCTCTGTCTGTATTACCTGCTGCCTATGATCTCCAGTCTTTCAAACGCAGTGTGTCCAGGCATCTCAAAATGATCGGATCTTGAATTTGGCTCTCTATTGTATTTTGTTTTTCTCTTGGAGGGAACTGTTACTGCGGGCTCATGGCCTTTGGTTCCTTCTTCCTCGCATAAAAAAAAAAAAAACTACTCCCAACCACTCCTTACTCAAGCCACAGAGCTTGTTCCAGCCCTACCTCCAGCACATATATTATGTCCTTCAAATATCAAAATTTCTCCACACTCTCAAGAGACTCCCCTGCGAGGTGAAATCTTTTCCACCTCTCTGTCTCAACTTGCTCTCCCCAACACACCACACACACGAAATTAGCATTATTTTCGCAGCTTACCTTATGCACCCACTCTTCACAAACAATGCACAAAGATGGAGTTACTTCTCACACCCTTGCGGCAGACTACACATGGACACACTCCCTCTTCTTTAATGGTAATGTCATCAGGCCTAGTTATCATCACTTTTGTTTTATCCGCGTTTACTCTCAAACTATTTTATTTCATTCCAACTCCTCACGGCCCAGATCTTTCCTCTGCCACTCCAAGTCATCAGCATACAACAACTCCCATGTAAGTCCAGTGTCATGTGCTAGAGCTTCAAGCACCATGATAAAAATTAAAGAGCTTAAAACTGACAACTGATGCATGCCAACATATACAGAACACTCACCACTCAAACCTCCGTTCACTCTACCTGGGTGCGAGCACCCTCGCATATCGCCAGAACCACTCTAACCATCCACTCATCTAGCCCATTTCCCACGTTACCACCTCCTTAAGAACTCTCTCAAATGCCTTTACCAAATTAGCACAAACAAAGTACAGCTGCACTTTCCTTCCTATACTCGTATATCCTGAAGCTGTCAGACAATAATGAATATTGGGTCAGTGGTTCCTTTGTCTGACATAAACTCAAACTGCATCTCATCATAAGTTGATAAGAAAGTTTGGGCTAAATAGGGTAAGAAGTCATAAGTTGAGCTTGTCCTGTTACCTCGACCTTTGACCTATTGTTCTGAAACACAATGCGGTTACTCCCCGGCCAACCCTCAACCACTGTACCAAGTTTGGTTAAAATCGGACTAAAAATTTTGGTTAAAACTGCTTAAGTTGATTTTGCTGGGTCAAAACTTGACCTAGCCCCGTGACCCTCTCTTTCGAGCTATTGCTCTGAAAACAGTAAGGTTCCTCATGGGCTGTCCCTCAACTGTTACGCCACGTTTGGTTAAAATTCATTAAACTGTTAAAATAGTTTTCTTAACACAGACAGACAGACAGGCAGAAAGACCGACAAACACGCCGATCAAAACATACCACACGCTGTCGCTTGACAAGTCGTTGTTGTAATAATGACGCCCTTGAGCTGAAGGCTTTAGTATGCAAGAATATCAATGCCCTTACATAACGTGACGAAGCAGCGGCATGGAGGTAAAAACAAGTGTCAATGAAGTACGGCCAGAGTTTTTATTTTCTGTTTTTCTATGCGTTCATCTCTTGGTTTGGGCTTAATAGTTTGTTCCCTTAGGTCTAGCAGTCTTCCTATATCACACATACCTTCACATATCACCACTTCTGCATTAATACCCCCTGTCCACTTTATATACATGCTGGGGCTCACTAAATACATGCTACGGTTCACTCACTACAGGTGCCTTATATTACCAGGAGTGTTTACATATCATGTCAGTGAGTCTTGTGCTGGATAAGTACAGTCTGTTATGGCCATATTTAATTCACCAAAAATGTTCTCCGGGCAGCCGAGGATCGAACTTACGCCAGACGACCTCTAACCACTGGACCACTACCGCTCTTCACTCTTCGATCAGGTCTTTGCTTACACGCAGTACACAAGTATCCTCTTTCCTATCATGATTTAATACTTCCAGCACAATAAAATATCTTTGGTTTCATATATATATATATATATATATATATATATATATGGAGGCAGGGATGTTGTTGGAAAAAGGGTAGTGGTGCTAGCTGAGAAAAAATTGCCTATGGTCCCTTGACCCATTCAGTCCCATGATGTATTTTTTGTTGCAATCAGTTCACCACCAGACAGTTTTGTTTAATTAAAAAAGGAACGCTAGCACTGCACAAGTTAATGAAAGTTGTATCCGACTCCACCATTGGGAAGAGTCATCCCCAAGCTTATTAAAATCGTCTGAAGATTGCAAGAATGTAATCGAAGGAGACGTGATCATACTGAAATGATTATCCCTGAAATCCTGTGACGTAATTTACAATGTATTCTTACTATCTCCAGACAATACTGCATAGAATGGCAGAGACTTTTTCCACTGCAGGCGCTGGATATAGCCTTCATTAACCCGCCCCGTCCCGACGACGTATGGGTACGTCACCACGATTTACATTTGCCAGTCCCGGCGACGTACCAGTACGTCGTGCAATTGCAATGTGCATAATTTCGACAATTTTCAAATTTCACGCTTGATTTGCGGTACGTACCCTCGCCTGACCTTCCCCTACCTGCCACCAGGCGGGGACACTCGGCGACCCCACCCGACCCGCGTTAGCCCGCCACTCGTCCACTCACCTGGTAGCCACGGTCCTGCTCAGACATGGCTAAGAGAGGTCTCTCAGAAAGTGAAATTCAAATCGCCCTGGACACCTTTACCGGCGACAGTGATTCCCCACTGGATGACGAGGAGATGGACAAGGATTATGTGCAGCCAGAGGAGGAAGAAACCACCAGCAGTGACGAGGAAGTTCCGTCACCAAGGAAGCGGCAGTACGTGACTTACCGTGCTGCTAGAGAGGGGCAGGAGGCAAAGAAGGCACGTGGTATGTCATATCCCTATCCCCAGCATGCCTTGGAAGCAGAATTCGAGGTCGAGGACGAGGACGAGGACGGAGACGTGGGACGTGCTGCCACGTGGTATGGGCGGGAGGTGATTACCCATCGTGGCCCAGAGCGCACACCACGTCATCTAAGCAGGTATGGGCCTAGCATTCTGTTTGGGGGGGTAGGAAGTGAAGTGGAGGGAGTGGGGAGTGAAATGGACATTCCTGGGATTAGGGAAAGTGAGAGTGAGGTGGGTGAGTCATTGCTCTCCCTACGCAGTGTGAGGCGGCAGAGTGGATCAAGTGGGCCAGTGCGGGTGCGTTCCTTATCACATGGGGTTGTGAGGGAGGGGGAAGGTGGGGAGGAACCACTCCAAAGCACGTCTTATGCTCCCCAATATCCCCTAACACGTGGTCGAGCAAGGTTGCGTGAGAGAGCACGTGGTGTGGTAATGGAGGGGGAAGGTGGGGAGGAACCACTCCCCAGCACGTCTTCTGCTCCCCAATATTCAACAATTTCATCCCCACAGCCCCCTAATGTTCCTCAAGGCCGTAAGGGTAAGGGAAAGGGAAAGGGTAAAGGCAGAGGGAAGAGGAGTGACAGTGGGGAAGCCCTCCGTACTCCTTCTCCCCAACCTCCCCAACCAGGATCTCCTCCCCACCCAGACGAAGGCGGTGATGGGGACGAGGGATTTGTGTCGTGGGATTGGGAGGATGGGAGTGATTTTTCTCCCCTCATTCACCCCTTCACTGAGCAGGGGCGATCTGGCTGCATTGCACCAGGTATTCACTGTAATTCAAGCAGGTTGGATTTTTTCCACCTGTTTTTCAGTGAGGCCTTCGTAGATCAGATCGTGTTTCAAACAAACCTGTTTGCAAGCGGCCAGCAGCTAGAAAGTGAAAGATTGGGAACAAGGAGTAGGCATTCAGTGATTTATGATTACCCTGTCTCCATTCCAGAAATGTTCTTATTTTTTGCCCTTGTCCTTTTGATGGGTATAATAAGAAAAAATAGAATTCCTGCTTACTGGACTAGGGACCCTGTTATGTTTACCCCCATATTTGGTCAAGTGATGAGCCGTAATCGGTTTCAACAAATTCTAAGTCGCCTCCATTTTTATGATGCTAATGACCCTGCAAATGCAAACAACACGGACAAAATGAGGCGAATTAGGCTGGTCTTTGATCACCTCAGGGAAACCTTTCGATCCTCATTCTATCCCTATAGAGATCTCGTCATAGACGAGAGTCTCGTGTTGTGGAGAGGCAATATTTCATTCAGACAGTATATACCCAGCAAAAGGCACCGTTTTGGGTTCAAGATCTTTGTTATGTGTGACTGTAGGACTGGATACGTGCAAGACATAGTCTTGTACACCGGTGCACAGACAGACATAATAGAAGATCGAAGTATAGGACTTTCGGGAGCAGTGGTAAAGACGATGATACAAGACTACCTTCATCGTGGTCACGTTCTCTATCTCGACAACTGGTACACTAGCCCTCTTCTCGCTCGTTATCTTCACAGACATGAAACGGGAGTCTGTGGAACCGTAAAGGTGAACCGGCGTCACATGGTCAAGGTAGGGCGGAAACTTGCAAGGATTGAGGTTGTCTTCTTCAAAGCAAACAACATCCTTGCAACAATGTGGAACCACAACAGAGAAGTAAGCCTCTTGTCCACGGTTCACCGCCCCTTGATGCACCGTACTGATTCTGTTGATTACCATAGCGAGAGCAGGCGTCATGTTTGGAAACCTGAATGTGTCATGGACTATAATATAAACATGCGCCTCGTGGACCAGTCAGACTCCATGATATCGACGGTAGAGTGTGCCAGGACCACGATGAAGTGGTATAAAAAACTGTTCTTTCACTTGCTAGATATCACTGCTCTGAATTGCCACCACCTTCACGCCATGACCACAGGAGTTCAGGAAACCTTTGAAGGGTTTGTGAGGGAGCTCACACGAGAAATCTTTGCAAAGTATGCTGTTGAAAGGCCCCAACAGCGCCCCCGCACTGCCCATATTACCCACACTCCCCAGAGAATATCCGCCCGCCATTTCCCCACTCCTATCCCGCCCCAACCCAACAGACCTAGGCCCCAGCGCAGGTGTCACGTGTGCAGTCATTCCCAGGTGAGACTCACGACACAGAGGAAGGACACCCGCTATGAGTGCGTGCAGTGTGACGTGAGTCTGTGTATTCACCCATGTTTTAGTGAATATCACACATTGCTGCAATTTTAGCATGGTGTGAATGCGAAAGGACGCAGAAATTATGATGTAAATGCGACAGACAGACGCTCTGTGAAAATATCAGTCATGTGGATCGCCAAATATTAGTATAAAGTGCCTACGGGTAGAACATAAGTGAAAACATTGGGTGTAAGTATATAAATCTGCCCTAAGTTGAAACTTACATAGAGAGGGTTGTTTGATGCGATATTCTGTCGCTCAGTGCAATAAATACGGCCCCTTATTATATATTTTCTATTATGTGACATTCTTACGGGTATAATATAAGTTCAAATTATTGTACTGTATATGATGATGTATATCCTAAGTCAAATATTCATAGCGTGTCTATAAAGATAAGATTTCCTGACGCTTAGTCGAATGAATAAGGCACGTATTAGTCAAAATAAAAGTCAGCAAGTGATAAAGTGAATAATTAGTATATAAGTGTGTGAGTGAATTAGTATATATGTGTGTGAGTATTATGTACAGTATGACGTAACATTCCTTGCGAGGGTATTTTCAGGCGATATTCTCACGCTCACTTGAATAAATAATGGCAGTAAGTATGTACAGTGCATTAGAGGGGTGTAAACGTGTGTAATGTAAGTGGGAAAATATAATTGGAGTGAATAAATAAAGTAGATGATGAAACACGAGTGTTTGAGATCGTGGTTGCTGCGTGAATAGGCGCTAGCATATCGCTAAATGCCCTCGTAATGAATGAAAATAATTGAAAACCTTCACAGTGGTGGGGGAAAGGTTCTATGTAAATGGGAAAATAATTGGAAAGTGATAAAACAATTTGGTATGTTGAAATACGAGTCATAGCGAGTGCGCTTACTAAGCTGGTGTGCGCTAAACTTATGCTGCATGTCATCATAATGAATGAAAACATCTGAAATCACTTACAAACAGTTGTAATTGGTAAATTGTCATTGAAACAGAAGTATACAAGTAGAAAAAATGATCGGTAGACTCATAACAGAAAATTAGCATATAGCATGATACGACTCTGACCTAACTCGCTATGTTCGCGCGATGGTACAATGCTTATTTTTCCTATATATGTGTCTGAAATCCATTATATTGTTACTGTTATTGTTTATTAGTTCAAATTCAATAAATATAGAGGTGTTGTGTGTTGTTTGTCCCATTATTCCTTACCATACAAAACGTTAACGCATATCCAGCCCATTACAGAATACGATACCTGCGGGGGGAAACCGCACCTGTATAGACCACTTATAGACCGCAGAGACCACTTTCTTCAAGATTTTCCATAGTTTCTCGACCTAAGCGGAAGTTTTATAAGAAAATTTTTTTTTTCCAAAAAGGCTCGGGACTGGGGGATGTCATAGGTGCGGAAAGGCTCGGGACGTGACGGGTTAACCCTTCACTATCACAGTTGTGTCCTAAACTGAATACAAGCATCTGGTGGAAGCAAGAGGTAAAAGTACTGTATGGAGGAATTAATGAAGGTTACATCGAGCCCTTCCATCAACAAATGTCTCTTAAGTGTCATAAAACTGTGTGGAAATAACAAATACTATAACGGAACGAGATGTCATTACTCTCAAAGGGCCAAACCGGATGTGTTAATGATTCTAAACCACTCGGCGCCGTCGTGTCGTTACCAATCGATATCATTCAGAGTCGGGAGTTTCAGGGAGTGGGTGACGATAGAACGGATTAACATAGACTGATAAAGGCGGTGCAGATAACTGGGCAATATACTCGTATACTACTACTTCCTTTCAGTATTGTTTGGTTCACCAGTGTGTTAGGACTGAGTTAGTGGTGCAAGAACGACGACGTCTTTCGTTTTAGAGTACGTATTATTGTTACTACTACTACTACTTCGATTATGTATTGTTTATTCTTGCTACCACAAAACAATTTATTTTCATGCTTGGGTAGATGCCACTTAATTTTTTTTTAACAATACGGCTCACTCGGTACTCTCAGCTGAACTGAATCGTGTGCCGTTAGCTGGATCAGAATACTTGGGTTGCACCGACCATGGCAGGGATGAGGCTATTATCTAACCCTTCCATTTCGATAAGTCTCACCTTAACTGAATGTTACTGTTAGGAGTTAGTGGGAATAAACTAAGATTATACGTCATCGCTGTAAAGGATTCAAATTTAATGCTGGTGAGATATAATTACCACTGTGAAATACCAGCGCTAATGAAATGCCAGTGTAACATGATGCGACGCTTCTGTATACCTACTGTGTCATGTGCTAACTTTCCCAAGCACTGTTGTTTCATGACAAAAAAAAAAAAAAAATACTCTGTTCTTTTTCCTTGAAATATCCACCTGTGATTCGAATAAGTATATACAGTACATTACGTGCAGTAGTGTATATGAATATAAGATGCACGAAACAAAACAAACTAGAGAAAAGGAAAGTACATTATTACTCAGAAATATTCTCTGTGGCCTTCATGCTAAGTATCACTGCATACACTTTTTTTTCTTTTTCAGCAACAACAATGGCTGCCTTGAGGATGAATACGTGGACACACAAGCAACCATGTCTTATCGCGTCAATTCTGCTGAGCTTGGTGGCGGCAGCATAGTGTAAGTCACAGGAACGCAAGGCAGAATAAAGATGTATGCTTTGTCTACTATCGAGCTAAAACTGTCCCCTCTCCGTCTTGGATGCTGAGCTGTAACAAGCTTAACACTGGAACGCAGTATGGTGGTAGTTACGAAAAACTGTGACGGAAACGCTGCATTGCCAAAATATTATCTTATTCTCCCTTGAATTACAGAAATAAACTGCAAGTGAAGAAAATCTCAACTTGTTAATGGTATACGAACTACTCGTATAGCTGTTGTTGACGATGATAATTATGGTCGTTTGTACAAGTGAACGCGAACCTGATGAAATACTGAAATCCTGTCACTTCACCCTGGCGTTCCAAGTTATCTTTTGAAGGTCATGGTGAACGTACGCCTGTGTTGTGAGTGATGTGCTTAACCTCTTGATTCAGATGATGCTACACAAACGAACTCAGGAAGGATATCTTTTTCTTATGGGGTTAGTTTAGTAATACTCTAACCTCTGTTACTGGAAAGAGTATCATAGCTGAGTAAAATAGTCTGTAAACAGCAAAAATATAAATCTAAATACATCATCGGATAGAAGGGTTGATGTGAGCACGTTAAGTTAGACGAGGCGGCTCTACAGTGAGGTTGGAGTGTGTTGTGAGAGTAAGGTGAATGAGGAGAGTAAATATTTTGTGGTATGAAGGCTACACTATGTTGGTGGCAGAGTGCGTTGTGAGAATGAGCTGCTTGAGAAAGTGTTTTACATCATAGTTGGGGAGAGTGCACTGAGATGAGGTGCTCGGGGTGAGTGTGTTACATTATAGTGAAGAAGAGTGTGCTGTGAGAATAAAGTGCTTAAGGTAGATGTGTTACAATTTGGCGGACAAGTGTTTTGTGAGATGAGGTGCTTGTAGTGAGTGGGTCACATTATAATGAGGAAGAGTGCGTTGTGAGATGAGGTGCTTGAAGTGAGTGCTACATTATAGCTAGGGAGAGTGCGTTGAGATGAGGTGCTTGAGGAGAGTGTTACATTATAGTGGGGGAGAGTGCATTGAGAATAAACTGCTTGACGTGGGTGTCTTACGGTTTAGTGGACAACAGTGTGTTGTGAGAATAATGTGCTTGATGTGTGTAATGTCATAGTGTGGGTGAGTGCGTTGTGAGAATCAGGTGCTTAAGGTAATTGTGTTAAGGTGTGACGAGCAAAACATAACAACCAAAGCATTCTGTCACCTGTATGTGGTGCGAGTGAGGTAGCTATGGTGAGTATGTTATGGTACGAGGGGACATTTTAGGGAGAAGGCAGAATGAGCTGTCTGTCTCTCTGTTTGTGTTGTGTTTTTATTTTTTGAAACTGAAGTGGAATGGATTGTTTGCAAGTTGTATTTTGTCTTGAGTGGCTTGAGGTGTTTTGTGGTGTGAATTGTTTGTGAGATGTATTTGTGTTGTGAGTATAAGGTGTATGAGTGACTATGGTGTATTTTAAGGGGCGGCGTTACAGTGAGGGCAGAACGTGTGTTGTATTTATTTAGCGTGAGGCAATTATGAGGTAAGTGGGTCAATGTTGTGAGGAGGCTGGATTACAATGAGGGCAGAGAAGATTGTTCGTGATTTGTATTTTCAGTTGTGAGTGAGGTACAGGAGGTGAGCATCTGTGTTAGTGATGTGAAAGGCTGCAATATAATGAGGGTGAAAGACGTCATCATAGCGATGTGGTTACTAGACACTGTTCTTTTTCAGGCACAGGATACACGTCCATCACAGCATCGTTATTAGTTTTATATCATCATCATTATCATCATCATCATCCTGAGTCAGTCCACTGCATGGAGAGATAAAATGAGAACTTCCTGAATAAGAGGACAGACGAAAGTAGAGGATACATTCACTATGGCCAAAAAGCAAAAAACGTATGTGGACAGGTCACGTTCACTACCAAGCTGATAATAAGCTGATAATGAGTGGCAACCCAGACTGACGTGAGAGAGCAGAGAGGGAGTAAGATGGCGAGATAAGCGTCGAAGACTAATAAAAAATTAATATTTAGGAGAGGCGTAGTGTTCCGGTGGCTGACCCACCTGCCAGAATGACAACTTAGGCATGGACACTGGTTTAGTCATCAAGGAGTTATTACAAGTTGTTTAACTAACACCAGGTAAGGGAGTGGGATTGTCACCTGTCCTACACCACTTCAGCACCATGATCTGTTTTATTACGTTCTTGACACAAGCTGGCCATTTACTCAGTGCAACACACACACACACACACACACACACACACATTTTATATATATATATATATATATATATATATATATATATATATATATATATATATATAATGGTTAATTCAGAGGTTTCTCCTGCAACAAGAACGAGAACAACACAAAATCATGTTTCTCTAATTTCCCTGCGTCTTGCGATGCAGGTAAAAACATTTTACCGTTGATTTACAAATCCTGAACACATTTTGACAAACGAACACCATCAAATCCCGCTGGGGCAGGGAACAGTTTAAGGATTTGAATTTCATAAAATCAGACTTTACTGATCTACCAGAAGGCCCGCTGACATGTCGTAAAAATACCCCCGCTAATACCATTACACCAGTCCTGTATGAGACAGCCCTAGCATGTATTCAATATGGACGGTGGGTGTTAGCGCCGAAGTGGTGACATGTAGAGGTGTGCGGTACGTAGGAGGACTACTGGGCCTTGGAAGCAGGCTGTGAAGCCTATGCCCAGAGTCGGACACATATAAAAAAAAAAAAAAAAAAAAAAAAAAAAAAAAAAATCCATTCACGCCAAAATCGCTCAGATACATCACGTCACGCAAGGAATTTTTAGAGGTTGCTGCACGTCCATCTCCCCCACCGGAACTTATATTGCAGTTTAGCATGTACCAGGGCAGAAATTCATAGCCCAGCATCTCCCAAATATTTTTTGACGCTAGGAACCACCAACCAGAAAAAAAAAAAAAAAATCGCACGATGAGAGGAAGAGAGGCAACAAGTATACTTTTATCACAATAAATACTTCAAATCAAATCAATCGTATTGTGGGCGGATACTGGAGGTTTATGGGTTGTATTTATAAACGATTTTGGCCTAATTTCCACGATACATAAAGTTTGCATAGCTTTTATTTTGGTTTATTCCTTGTACTTCTGTTTTTCGGTGGTTTCGTGTTGAAGTGTGTGGCACTTGTAATAAGGAAGGTAAAAAAAATAGACATGCAAACTATGCTCAATTTTTTTTCCAGCTGATGATCCACTATCGTGAATGTGGCATCTGCGCACTCCTGCTGCGTGATTGGTTTCAATTTCTTTTTTTTTTTTTTTTTTTTTTTTAACAGAACGGAGGAAGGAAAAACAAATGGGTAAAAAAAAAAAAAAATACCTGAAGTATCATATTTACAAAAGACAATTGTCCGTACCTATATTTCAATTCTCAAAAATGCTGTTTTGCATTGTCATTGTACTATACAAACAGACATGAAATGAGTATGTATCTGTGCTTCACCTAAACGGACAGTGAATTTGAGGAAGTTGAATTTGAATGGAAATATTTATTGTTGTGCTAGGTGCAGAGTTATTGCATCTCTAATAAATAAATAAATATATATACTTACGGATAATATGGGCGAAGGTATCGAAGCAATGGAGTAGGTGTGATCCATAATAAAGTGTGACATCTTGCTAGATGAGACAACTTGCTTTTCCCGCCTGGCCGTCTCTCGTGTCCCCCCCTCCTCTATAGCGACTGTTCCATTCGCCTTCCCACTTCCACCACTTTACCACTGACAGAACCGCTAATTTACTTAGAATGGTGCTATTGTCTAATGCAACAAGTGCCTAAGTAATAAGATACCTTTTATTTGCACTTACCCAGCCAAATAATAAATAATTACCAACAGGTCAACTCTGGAACTGTCTCCCTCTGTCTGCATTTCCTGCTGCCTATGATCTCCAGTCTTTCAAACGCAGTGTCCAGGCATCTCGAAATGTATGGATCTTGAATTTGGCTCTCTCTCGTAATTTGTTTTTCTCTTGGAGAGAACTCTTATTGCGGGCTCATGGCCTTTGGTTCCTTCTTCCTCGCATAAAAAAAAATACGTTTATTTTTTTAAAAATATATGGAGATGCAACAACTCTACCTTTTGCAACAATGAATATTTCAATTCAAATTTAACTTCGTCAAATTCATTGTCCGTTTTGGTGTAGCACAAATACATTCTCGTTTCATGTCTGTTTGTATAGTACAGTGACAATGCAAACCGCATTTATGAGAATCGGAATATAAGGTACAATTATTTTTGGTAAATATAATATTTCAGGTATGAAATTGAAATCCACCAATCACGCAGCAGGAGTGCACAGGCAGCCGCATCCATGAAAGTGGATCATCAGCTGGAAAAAAATCGAGTATAGTCCTAGGAAGTTTTGCGAATATGACTCCAGGTTTTCGAACTCCCACCACTTGACCTGTATTATTATTATTATTATTATTATTATTATTAGACTTTATATTATTTCCCTCACTGCACAGAGGCAGCGCCCTCCCCGGTACACACTAAGGCCGTAGCCGAGGGTCCCCTTACCCTGGTGTGTACTTCTGGCCGTAGCCCTGGGCCTCCTGCCCTTGGGGTGGTAACTGAAGGGCGTACAGTGGCCGCTCCTTCCCCGTCACGTACAGTGGCCGTCGACGGCTGTCCTGCTCGCAGGGTCGTTGTCTCTTCCTGCTTACCTGGTGTTGGGATAGTTGCGGGGAAGAGGGACTCAGGACAGTAGTGTCTCTGTGACCCTCTTGTTCCGGGTCACTATCCCCACCGTGGTGTCCTCCTGGGGTGGTGGTGTGGTAGTGGCTCAGTGGTGGGGTGGGGGATGGCGGGGTGGGCGGTCCGGCGGCCGCGGGTATTTCAGAAAATACTAATACAGATACCGTAACATATAGAAGTAGTGGGTCAAGACCAGTGGTGCGCGGGAAAACCAAATACCTGTGAACAAGAGTTACCGCGAGTGACTTTCCCAAGTGTCGCGGCTCGCACCCTGAACACTTATAGTAATATTCACTCCCCTGACCCTTGGCCCTGTCAACCCCTAGTGCGTCAGACTTCATTCATTCATTCATTGCCAGACGCCATGTATCCCAAACGGGGTGGCCAAGGGCTCAGAGTTAATTGTTTTACAGGGAGGGGCACTAATCCTCCACCAACTCCACTTGACACGTAGGGATGCCAACAGCATCTGGTGTTCCCAGGCGGTCACCCATCCAAGTACTAACCAGACCCAACGTTGCTTAACTTCGCTGATCGGACGTGAAGTGGTGTACTCAACGTGGTATGGCCGTTTAATATCTAAAATATCAATTCTGCCTATAAACAGAATACAGGTATCGTGTATTCATTATTTATTATTCATGTGTAAGTGAAGAATACTATATCCTGAGTGTAACTGTGTACATTTATACTGAAGGCTAACTCTGTGTCCCTGTCCAAAACATATCCAGTGTCTCTCTGTTCTATATTGTAACGGTGTATGAATTAAGGCAATAGATGTGTTACGGTGTACTGCCTGGTTTTTATGTCCTGTTTCTTTGTGGGTGCTTTACTTCCGGTCCGGAAAGAGGACCCCGCTCAATCGCGGGCGTTTTTAGGAAGAGAGGTCGGACTAAAAACACGCAGCATAACAAAGGCAATACATGTGTTAAGGTAGCCTGCCGAGTTTTTATGCCTAGTAAGGTCTCGAAAGACGACCCCGCTCAGTAGCTAGTGCCTTTAGGGCGAGAAGCCGACCCAAAAACACCTAGCATAACAGTATGAATGGTGGTTATGTTGCGGCAAAATTTGAATGATATTGTGTACTGAAAGCGAATATGCTAAAAAAAAAAAAAAAAAAAGTCTATCTATCTATAGCCCGACGCCCTAATCCCGCAAAGGGTGGCCGCAGACAAAACGCCTCCAAGTCACTCTGTCACCCACCATTTGACTACCCTCCCCCCAACTCACCCCCCCGTCCCTCATATACCTCTCAACTCCATCCCTCCACCTCATCCTCGGTCTACCCCTCCCTCTCCCTCCCTCCACCTCACCTACATACACCCACTTAGTCAGTCTTTCATTCTCCATTCTCTCCACATGTCCAAACCACCTCAGTGTATTTCTCCTGATCTTTTCAACCACATCCACATCTACCCCACAATGTTCCTTCACTTCTTCATTCGTCAACCTGTCCCTCCACGTCACTCATGTTAAAAGTTCTCAATTACCCTCTAGAGTCTACTGCCAAAAGAAAAACTTTCAACGGTAAGTAATAGTCACCATCAGTATAAAAAAAAAAAAAAATGTTTCTCATGAATCTGGCACTACATAATGTATTTGTGTGCATTCAAAAATTTAAAAAATCAACCCTTACTCCTGTATGTAATACATCTTATAAATACCTCTATATTAAAACATGGAGTGTAACTTATTTTTACCAAAGTACGTGTGGCTACACCCAAATGTGTAAACCACGGTGAGGCCACACCTAAGAATGTCCAGTCACTAACTCTATGTAACTGTATGTTGGCTGAAGAAGGTGTGTGGCAAGACCCGCCACCTTCTTTTGTTGGCACTCTGTACCTTTTACAACAGTAAATATTACAATACAGTTCATTTCTGTTTTGGGCTGAAGAGGGACAAAATTACTTTTAATAAACTTTAGAAATGCTTATTTCTTTTTCAAAGGAAGCTCGATTTTGATTTAGAGCAGCCCAATATCTACATTATATATTCAAATTATAATTAGTAGGAAGAAGTGTAGGGTTTGTCTTGCAATGAACAAGGAAAACCAAACTTTTTGTTGTTGCTATATACCGGTGTAGCGTTATGATCTGTCCCCCTGTCCGCCCCCTACGGCACATGCGCGGGAGTTGCCAGAGGCCGCCACAAATATGCCATTTGTCCTCTGATCTCTGTAGGGGTAACTTGATCGGAGCCTCTCGCCCTTTGTTTACAAAAGGTAAATGGTCATTCCGGCTTCTCTTATCATTCATCTCAAAGCTTTCTCGGGTAGTTTCCACCCTTAAATTAAATTAGGTTAGGCGGAAAGCAGTAAAAATTTGAATTTCTAAGGTATGAATGAGTTAGGTTGGATAAACATAGATATAATTAATCATCTGAGGACGAGTTATCTAATCTGTTACGCGTGAGGATTGCCTTAGCTTTGTATCTTTACAGGAATGAGTCAAGCTCGTACTGTCTCGTGTATTAAACCATTTTTATCAGACATATCCTTGAAATTATAAATAGTTTTGGCACACACTACCTCATTCGGTTGTGCATTCCACTGATCAATTGTCCTATTAGGGAAACTGAATTTCCTTACATCTTTATCACCTCTCTTTTTATGCTGTATTTTGCACTGTCCTCTTGCTGATGCTTCACACATATGATATATATTCATTTATGTCTATTTTCTGTTCCCCTGATATGCATTTATATAGCATAATCATGTCTCCTCCTCCTCTCTTGCAGCATTGGTAAATTCAATCTTTCCAGTCTTTCTCAGTAACTTAAATCCCTTAAGCTTGGTACCCATCTTGTAGTGGCCCGTTGTAGTTTTTCAATCTTATCTGTGCTTTTTGAGATGAGGATTCCAGACTACTGTGATGCATACTCCAGAGTTGGTCTGATGAATATCTTCCTCAGCTTATCTTCATTTATATATGTGAATGCTGTTCTCATAGTAGTAAGCAATGTATACATGTTTCGTACCTTCTCACTGATGTGATCATCAGGAGATAGTCTGTTACTGATAATTACTCCTAGGTCCTTCTCCTTTTCTGATATGTGTAGGGTTGATCTTCCTAACTTATAATACCAATCTGGTCTTTTCTCACTTTTACCAAATTTTATTACATGACACTTATCCACATTAAATTCCATTTGCCATTTATTGCTCAATTCATGAAGCTTGTTCAATTCCTCTTGCAGCTCTTTGCAAGAATCTATGTTAGTAATTTTCTTTTGAATTTTTGCATCATCTGCAAACATATTTAGATAGCTTCCTCTCTGCGTTATATATTCACTTTAATACCCACCCAACCCCTTTTAAATACCATAGAGTCAATAAGTGGCTTGATGCTAGCTTTTCTATCTATCTATCTATCTATTGCTAGACGCCTCAATCCTTTTCCTTTTTTTTCCAATTATCCAATCCAATCCCTTTAGTTTTGAGAAATCTTACATAAGAGTGTTAGGCTAGTCCAGTGTAGTTCAAGTTCAGTCGATGTGAAATAAAAATTAGCCTCAAAATTTCATTTATGGAAAAGTACTTTTAACTCCAAACACTATGAAAACAGTATGCACTCCAGTAGGGTATGCTTAGTGAAGTTTGCTGTTCACACTGTTACAGCACTGCTACTGATTCAATGGATAATGATAAAGTAAAAACCCTTATCAGTTACCTTACTGAGATCACTTCAGATACTAGTTCTTATGGGAAATTAAAAAAAAAAAAAAATCCTAAGTTAGGTTATTCAGCACATTGGGTACATAACTACACATCACTGATTGGCATATTTTAATACCAATCGTTTATTTAAATCTGCACACATGTGCAGTAACATAAACCCTGTCGTGTCCAGTAGCACAGGATATATTTATATACTGTACAATCAGTGGAAATGCATTAAACATAGTAATAAAAAAAAAAAAAAAAAAAAAAAAGCAAAAGTTAGCACCAAGCCAATGAAAATATGGCACTGAGGTGGAAGGGGGTTGGGTGGTTATTAAAGAGAAAATATAAGGCTGAGAGATAAGACACATGAAGTACAAGAGGAGGTGAATAATAAGCGCCAGTACCAAGCTAAAACAATGACTACATGGCACTATAATGGAAGAGGGTTTGGTGGGTATTAAAGTGAAAATGTAAGGCAGAGAGGTAAGACAGATAAAGTACAGGAGCAGAGTGGGAAGAGGGGATGGATGGAGATTAAAGTGCCCCTTTTGCGACAAGCAGGGATACTGAGGAAGTATTGTCCCCCCTCCCCAGAGGGGTACTATCAATGGAAACTAAGCCAGCTCCCAGTCACAGTTATCTCACAAATCCTTTCCCCTCGGGGAGGGGGGGTAGAATACTTCCTCAGTATCCCTGCTTGTCGTAAAAGCCGACTAAAAATCCTTCCCCTTTTCCCCGTCTGCTTCTTGTACTTTATCTGTTCCACCTCTCTGCCATATATTTCCAATACCCACCCAAGTTAGTGCCATATAACTTAGTCATGGAGTGGAATGGATTATTAAAAAAAAAAAAAGAAAAGAAAGGAAAGCGAGCACCAAGCCACTCAATGACTATATGGCACTACAATAGGAGTTGCATGGGTATTAAAGTGAAAATATAAGGCAGAGAGGTGGGACAGATAAAGTACAAGAAGCAAAGGGGGAAAAGAGGACGGATGAAGATTAAAGTGTCCCTTTTAGACAGTTTTTACGACAAGCAGGGATACTGAGGAGGTATTCTATCCCCCTCCCCCCCAGGGGGAAATTTAGTCATTGAGTGGCTTGGTGCTCGCTTTTTTTTTTTTTTTTTTTTTTTTTTCATGCCATTCCATTCATGAGTCCTTTTTCTCATCCCTCTTAACCACCTGTGAGGTCTACAAATACCTGTACACTAGTCAAATTTAACACAATGAGAACTACTCAACTACAGACCAGTATCACTGACCAGTGTTGTAAGATACTAGACAAGCTGATAAGGGAAGCTTGGGTAAAACATCTAGAACATGGTTTGATAAAAAAGAGGCAGTTCAGGTTTAGGAAGGGAAAATCATGTGTTACTAATCTTCTAAGCAATTATGACAAAGTTAGAGAAACATTACAGAAAAGAGAAGGATGGATGGGCAGTATCTATTTAGATTTTAAGAAAGCATTTGACAGAGTACCGCACCAAAGACTTTTATGGAAGCTGTACTATCAAGGAGGTATCCAAGGCAATCTCCACTGTTGGATGCAGGATTTTCTCAAAAAAAAAGGAAATGAGAACAATATTAAGGGGAAATTACTCATCATGGAGGGAAGTGACCAGCGGAGTTCCACAGGGCTCAGTTATGTTTTTAGTATATATAAATGGCATTGATAGTAATATTGGAAACGGAACCTATCTAAATATGTTTGCAGATGATGCAAAAATTCAAAAGAAAATTACTAACATAGATTCTTGCAAAGAGCTGCAAGAGGAATTGAACAAGCTTCATGAATGGAGCAATATATGGCAATTGGAACTTAATGTGGATAAGTGTCATGTAATAAAATTTGGTAAAAGTGAGAAAAGACCAGATTGGTATTATAAGTTAGGAAGATCAACCCTACACATATCAGAAAAGGAGAAGGACCTAGGAGTAATTATCAGTAACAGACTATCTCCTGATGATCACATCATTGAGAAGGTACGAATCATGTATACATTGCTTGCTACTATGAGAACAGCATTCACATATATTAATGAAGATAAGCTGAGGAAGATATTCATCAGACCAACTCTGGAGTATGCATCACAGTAGTCTGGAATCCTCATCTCATAAGACACAGATAAGATTGAAAAAGTACAACGGGCCACTACAAGATGGGTACCAAGCTTAAGGGATTTAAGTTACTGAGAAAGACTGGAAAGATTGAATTTACCAATGCTGCAGGAGAGGAGGAGGAGACATGATTATGCTATATAAATGCATATCAGGGGAACAGAAAATAGACGTAAATGAATATATATCATGTGCGTGAAGCATCAGCAAGAGGACATTGCAAAATACAGCATAAAAAGAGAGGTGATAAAGATGTAAGGAAATTCAGTTTCCCTAATAGGACAATTGATCAGTGGAATGAACAACCGAATGAGGTAGTGTGTGCCAAAACTATTTATAATTTCAAGGATATGTCTGATGAAAATGGTTTAATACACGGGACAGTACGAGCTTGACTCATTCCTGTAAAGATACAAAGCTAAGGCAATCCTCACGCCTAACAGATTAGATAACTCGTCCTCAGATGATTAATTATATCTATGTTTATCCAACCTAACTCATTCATACCTTAGAAATTCGAATTTTTACTGCTTTCCGCCTAATCTAATTTAATTTAAGGGCGGAAACTACCCGAGAAAGCTTTGAGACAAATGATAAGAGAAGCCGGAATGACCATTTGCCGTTTGTAAACAAAGGGCGAGAGGCTCCGATCATGTTACCCCTACAGAGATCAGAAGACAAATGGCATACTTGTGGCGGCCTCTGGCAACTCTCGCGCATGCGCTGTAGGGGGCGGACAGGGGGACAGATCATAACGCTACACCGCCACCAAGACAGAGTGCCTAGGCATCATATGGGCACTTGAGCACTTCCGGGCATACCTCCCTGGGACCCAAGTCACCATCATCACTGATCACCAGTCTGTCCAGTGGTTGCGGCAGTCTGACACCTACAATGCCCAGCTCATCCGATGGCGAGAAACCCTGGAGGAATTCAACTATGAAATCTCATACCACCCCGGCAAACTCCTTACCAACGCGGACACCCTCTCCCGGCTCCCCATCCATGCCACCCAGCCAGAGCCAGACCTCCTCCAGCAGTGGCATCACAAAGAGCGGCCCCCCTGGATTCCCCGACACCTTTTCATAAAACTGTATCGCCAGGGCGGCCACCTACTTACCCCATCAGGACATATCCTCCTAGCCCCTGACGCCGCCGTCGATGCCCTATGACACCTGCACACCCACAACGGCATTCACCTGGGCACCAAAAAACTATTGCGGGTCTTCAATGACACCTACTGGACGCAAAATCCTTCCGCCCTTGCCAAGGAAATTATCACCGCCCACAAACCTTGGCAGCTGTTGGCGATCGACGTAGTGGGGCCCTTACTTCCAAAATCAGGCTATAAATACGTGATCACTTTCATCGACACTTACTCCAAATTCGTCGTGGCCTGCCCAGGAAAGGAACACCACGCTGTTGCAGTGGCCAACGCCCTCGTTCGACACATATTCCCCTACTTTGGCATCCCACAGGCGATCCACTCAGATAACGCACCTGAGTTCACTAGTAAGATCTGAGAGGAGCTGGGCCATATCTTCGGTTATAACATCTGCCACTCATCCCCTTACTGACCCCAAGGAAATGCCGTATGCGAGCGCAGCCATCGCACACATGAATCAACTCCGCACCCGAATAGAAGCTACTCAAAACAACGACTGGCTCGCCCATGTAAAAATTGTGCAATGGGGCATAAACTCCTGCCCCCAGGAGGACGAAATTTCATCATATGAGCGAGTGTTTGGGGAAACGCCCCTTCGGCAGCATTTGCATCCCCCCACCTCGGCCCCCACAACAGACCCATTACACCACCTCAAACGCTGCCTGACCCATCTCCAAAACAACCTGGACCTCAGCTCCGACACTGCCTCCAACCCCTACAAGCCAGGAGACACGGTTATGATAGCCCAGCTCCCCACCCCCCACAAGCTCGCTCTGCGTTTCACGAGACCCCACACCATAATCCGCATCCCTAACCCCTATCAGGAAACCGTCGAGTACCACAGCACTCCCTGCATCCTCCGAAACCGGCACGTGTGCCCCTTTCGCACTCCTGCCCCCACCGCCCCGGCCCCGTCCCACTCTATACCCCTGCACCATCCCCCCCTACCACCTACGACTGCTACATCTCCTCCTCCCCCTCTCTCTCTCCCTCCCCCTCCCCCGCTGCCTCCAACTCACCTTCCGCCACGCTGCATCCCACCTCACCTGACAACCCACCGACACCCCGCCGCTCCCCCACACCCTCACTGCCCGCCACCTCCTCTCCCACGTTCAGCCCCGCGCTTTCCACTTACATTCCCACACCCCTTATGCCCACCAATGCCCCCACAACTCCCAGCCCGCCGCCCGCACGCACCCCCACGACACCACCACCCACCCACCCCACACCCCGCGCCGTGCCGCCCACACCCCTGCCACCCCACGGCCGCCTTCGCATGCCCCACACGCCTCACACACACGCCAATCCCGCACACCCACACCCACCCTCAAAACAACCATCACACGCTCCGGGTGCTTCTCCCACCCAACCGCCAGACACACCAACTCTCTCACCCCACCCACCTCGCCACAAAATCACACCCCTACCCCTGCCATAAACCATCTCATACTCACAATACACCAAGCACAAATCCCAGCCACCTACACTCCCCAGAGACTCCACACCGCATTGCCCTGGCATAAAACCCCACACTCACCGTCCATCTCCAGCATTCAACACCTCCCTGCACCAGAGACAACAACCAGTGCCATGAAGATTCAACAAGCTGTATGAGCGCCGCCCCTTGGACGGAAACGAGTCTGAGGGCCTCATCACCTCCTACGACTCCTCCGCTCTGCCACCGACTCATCCACCCTCTTCCTCACCTGCGATGAGCAACAAGACGAAAACTCCACCACTGCAGCCTGGCACACCCTCCTCCAACACCTACAGCCAATCTGTGCCACCTACGACACCAAAGTTTACCACCTCCAGTCACAGGGACGTGACTTTTTCCCAGCAGATGGTAGTAAAATGCAGTATAGTGCCACAGGAGGTGCCCCGACACCCCCACAAGGAGCCCATAGAGGAACAACGACAGCACGACGGAACTCGGAGCGACAACGGCATAAGTCCACCTCGACACCCCCACAAGGAGCCCATAGAGGAGCAACGACGGCGTGACGGGACTCTGAGCGACAGCGGCATAAGTCCGCCCAGGCCGTGCGCCCCTATGACCCGGAGCTCGCCCGCCGCCACCATAGCAGGAATACCACACTACCTTCCGGGCGAGCCTTCACCAACCAGCTTCAGGGTGGAGCTGTTTCTCCAGCTCCTGCCAGCACCCGAGACGGCTGATAGCCACTCAACCCTCCTGAAGGAGACAGCCAGTAGCCTCTCTGAGGGGAATAAGGAGACAGCCTGCAGCCGCTCCCGCCTTAGTAAGGAGATGGTCTATAACCGCTCTGAAGGTGTCTTCCTAGAGACAGCCTGTAGCCGCTCAACCCTCCTGAAGGAGACGGCTGGTAGCCGCTCTGAGGGCAATAAGGAGACGACCTCCAGCCGATCCCACCTTCGTCAGGAGACGGCTTGTAGCCGCTCCAAAGGTGTCTTTAGGTCTGCTGGTAGCTGCTCCCTTCCCCAGGCCACGGCCAGTAGCCGGGCCTTGGCAACGGCTGGTAGCCGCACCCCTAGAAGGCCACGGCCAGCAGCCGGGCCTTGGCAACGGTTGGTAGCCGCACCCCTAGAAGACCACGGCCGGTAGCTGGGCCTTACAGCAGGAGATGGCCGGTAGCCGCTCCTCCACCAGAAGCTGACACCTGTACTCCGGCCCACGACCCAGAGGAAGTCCCAGGCCTAGAAGAGCACTGGAGAGGCCCCATGGTCTCCCTCGGCCTCCACTCCCTGCAACCGGCTCTGAAGGAGGCCCACCTGATGGACCCTGACGCAGACCGGTGCCACAGCCCCTTCCTGACGGCACTGCCAATCACCGGGGACCGCAGCCCTCAGGAACCCCAGACCGCCCCCAGGGCTCCCGGGCGGGACCTCCCTGCAACTCGACGCCAGAGGTCTTCTTCCTCCGTTAGGCACCTGACCGAAAGATTCGGGTAGTTATTCAGCCCCAGCCCTGAAGGCCGTACTCCTGCCTCCAGCCCCGAGAACGCGGGGCCCCTCGCCACCTGCAGCCCCGGATGAGAAAGGACACCCCTGCATGTGATCCCAAGGCCTCTGGATGCAAAGGCCCCCGGCAGTACCCAGCCCCGTCAATAGTGCAGCTGTGACGTCTCTGCCGCCCCTCTTACCTGACTGCCCTGACGCCCAGATCCAAAATCAGTCACAGTGATTATGCAGTGTCTGTGATTATTAGTACAGAGGCAGAACAGTGAACTAACCTGCTAGTGGAAGTCAGTGATGACACCAAAGTGGTGGAGTGAGTAAGTGGCAGAGCAACCCCAAATACGACCACTTAGTGAGAGTCGGGTCTAGCAGAGTGCATATACGACTATCAGAAAATATCTCCTGATACTAAGACCTTATCCAGACCCAGTGCCAAAGAAACTCACCAACACGGAACAGTATTAAGCGACTCCACGAATATAGAAAACCCAGACTTCCTATAGATAATAATATTTTGCCTCGAGTGTTATCTGACCTGAGCAGTATGCTGCGTAATACTGATAGCCCATCCCTATATATAAGAGTTTATAATTGTCCAGTGTACTTGTAACAGTGACATCTATTCGTTCCCCTGTCCTACTCAGTGATACACGTGTAAGGTTGTTGCTTTGAGTTTTTGTGTCCTGCCTCTCTCCTACTTGTCTAAGCTCCGGTCTAGAAAGAGAGCCCCGCCACACTAGGCGTTTATAGGACGGGAAGCCGGCACCAAAAACACCTAGCATTACACAAAGCTCATCTACATGTGATCCCGGTGAACTGCGGGTTGAAGCTGGCCTGATCTTGCAGTTCACCATCATCTTGTAGAGGGAAAGGAAGGGAGTTAAGGGACATCTGTATAACTAGGCAGAGGAGGCACTCTTATGTCAGTGCCACCACATGAAGGCATCCCTCCCCACCATGTGACTGAAGACAGCAGGTTGCATTAGTAAATAATTATTGGAAGTTCATATAAATGGCCTTCTTTATTTTATTTTAGCTTATTTTCTTTCATGTTTATTTATCACCCATGCCTTTTTTTGCCTTATTCGTAGCATAAAGGCCCAGGGCTACACTACCCAGTCCCAAATGAAGTGTGACCGGCCTCATTCACGTACTACTACTGCCAGCCTCAGTGGCATTATGTGAGCAACAAACCGCAACATCTCTCAGATATAAACTCTCATGGGGCCCATCAATGGCCTGCCTTAACCCACTGTACCACCAAGCAACATCTGATTATATGGTTACCATGCGGCACAGAAAATTGTTGTCATGGGTTACAGTAAATCATTTATCACTCAGTTTAGAGTCACCTATAGGCTGTGCTATATCAAGTGAGTGGATGGTGGGTTCCCTCCCTAGTACATGAGGAGCAGCGTAGCTCAGTGGTAGAGTGCTCGACTCTAGACTCCAAGATCGAGAGCTCACACCCTGCCCGGGTAGCTGCCTTGCTGGGAGGGGTGGTGCTGTCCCGTCACCCTAGCAGGACTATATGATCTATCGAGGTTTAGCTTGGGGGATTATTCCTTCCTTCCTCCATAGTACAATGCAACATAATGGGAATATCGAGGTGTAATACACAAAATAAACTGCTCAGGAAGAGGTGCTGTGAAGCCTCCAATGTTACCTAGAATACAAACTTAACATCCATTGTCTCACCAGTGTGAGGCCAGAGATGCCGAACATCTCAAGAGTGCGACGCCAACAATGCCAAGTTACTCACCAATGCAATGCCAACAGTGCCAAGTATCTCATCAGTGCAATGCCAACAGTGCCAAATTCGTACCAGTGCAATGCCAACAATGCCAAATACCATACCAATGCAATGCCAACAATGCCAAATATCATACCAGTACAATACCAACAATGCCAAATATGATACCAGTGCAATACCGACAATGTCATATATCGTACCAGTACAACGCCAAATATTGTACCAGCACAATGCCAAATATTGTACCAGTACAATGCCAACAGTAAGTCACAGAGCCCAAGGGAAGAGTCTAAGATCTCCAAGAGTAGGATGCTGTTGGAGGCCAAGGGAGAGACTGAAGTTTCTAAGCCAGTGGCGATAACACTTCTTCCATAGCATCTTATTCTACATGTTACACCTCAATATCCTTTTTTATGTTATCAATACAAACTTTGTCAATTTTTATATGATATATATAGATAACAAACTAAGAGAAGCTATGGAGATTAAGTAACTGTTTCTATAGCAATTTATGCTGCATGTTACACCTCAGTATCCTTTGTATTAAATGTATGCGAGTGGGACTGAAACAGGGTTGTGTGATGTCTCCATGGCTGTTTAATATATACATGGATGGGGTTGTAAAGGAGGTGCAGGGTAGGGTAGTGGATGTGGGGGTGGCTCTAATGAATGAATGAGGGTGAGATTTGGAAGCTTCCGGTGTTGCCTTTTGCTGATGATACAGTATTGTTGAGTGAAGATGAATGGGAGTTGCAAGGTTTGGTGAATGAATTTGGGACAGTGTGTAAGAAGAGGAATCTGAAAGTTAATGTAAACAAAAGTAAAGTTATGGTGTTTGAGAGGAATGAAGTCACAGAGTGTGCAGTGAGGTTGGATGGTGAGGATATGGAGAATGTGAGTGCATTCAAGTACTTGGGTAGTGTGACGAGTATGGATGGAACTTTGGGGGATGAAGTGCGTGAAAGGGTACAGCAGGGAAGGAAGGTTGTTGGTACACTGAAAGCAGTGATGAGAAATAGGGAGGTGAGTATGGAAGTTAAGAAGTCACTGCATGATAGTATTGAGATCCCTACCTTGACGTATGGAAGCGAGGCACAGACCTTGCAAGAGGGGAACAAGTCAAGAGTGAGAGCAGTGGAAATGAGTTACTTGAGAGGAGCATGTGGAGTGACGTGGAGGGACAGGTTGACGAATGAAGAAGTGAAGGAACGCTGTGGGGTGGATGTGGATGTGGTTGAGAAGATTAGGAGAAATACACTGAGGTGGTTTGGACATGTGAAGAGAATGGAGAATGAAAGACTGACTAGGAGGGTGTATGTAGGTGAGGTGGAGGGAGGGAGAGGGAGAGGTAGACCGAGGATGAGGTGGAGGGATGGAGTTGAGAGGTATATGAGGGAGGGGGGGGTGAGTTGGGGGGAGGGTAGTCAAATGGTGGGTGACAGAGCGACTTGGAGGCGTTTTGTCTGCGGCCACCCTTTGCGGGATTAGGGCGTCGGGCTATAGATAGATAGATTAGCCAAGATTTCGGAGGCTTAAACAATGAATGAATGGGAGTGTGACATAAACAATTTGGCAAACTCTGGTTACGAGTTTATTCTTTTTCCTGGCTCTCATGACCCTGCTTCCTCCCACATAGGAGTGGGAAAGGAGGTCTGGGTTGATGTAAGAGAATGCTGTGATGCAATATGCAGATTATATTAATGAGGAAGAGGTGTTACGCAGCTTCCTATGTCACCTAGAATACAGTCCTATGACCCACTGTCTCACCAGTGCAAAGCAAACCATGTCGAATATCTCACCATGTAGGAGCTAAGAAGAAGTCCGTAGAGTCCGAGGGAAGAGCGGAAGACCTCCACAATGAGGGTGCGGTTGAGGGCAGATTCATCTGTAGCAGTAGCCAGGGCAACAGAAGAACCTGACAATAGAGAAGATTGTATAATATCATCATCATGTACACCTCTTTTCCCACACTAGGACTGAGTGAGGTATGGTCCTGAGAGCCAGAAAAACTAACTGAAGTCTGTCCAGCTGAATGAATGGGCCACAGTAACACCACTGTGCTCTTATCAACCACACTTAAATATAGTGTTACTGTATATCATTGTCACTGAATCTGTTCATCCATCTGTCTATCAATCATTGTCAATATATTAGTATCTATCTATCGATTCATCCATCTACTTACAGCACTTACCAAGCATTTATACACACAGCACACACCATATTAGTGGGCCCAGTAGTCAGACCAGCGGCAAACATTACATAACTGGAGAACATATGTGCCTCGAAGAGTCCGCGATCTGTACGGGCCTTCTCTGCTGAAAAATCCTGCAAAATGAAGAAAAGATGATGGACTCCATTTCGTTTCTTTTCATCATCATCATCTAGACCTTTTTTCTTACCTAAGGATCGGATGAGGCAGTGTCCAGAAAAAAAAGGGGGAGGGGGGGGAGAAATAATCAACAGCATGTCCAATGAATAGGGCCACTCATCAATCACTCACACTGAAGCCCCCAGAATCCTGAAGGTACCCCACTAGCACGTCTTTCCACACGTATGTGCTTCATAATTATCTTTCACTAGATTTAGACCAAGGATGAGATGCAGGGATGGAGAGGAGAGATATACAAGAGAAAAGGGTGCGACATGGAGTTAATGCAGCCAAAATGGTAGAGGAGAGGGCAACAAGGAGGCAATTTATTTCCTGCCGCTCCTTACGGGATTAAGGCATACGGCTATATATAGATTGGTACGGTAACTGGCTAACAGGCAAAGCAAATCAATGCCGGGCAGCATATTTCCGTTCTGTATGTGTATTCGTCTCACCTTAGGCAACCCTCTGCCAGGAACGATGCTCGCCCTGTCGTTTCAAAACTAACCAAAGGCTCTTCTCGAAAATACGGTAAATGTGTTTCCCAGCCAAAATTACATTTATGATCCCCATCTAACCTAACCAAACCTAACCTATCACACTAGGGCTGCTTGGCTGAGGTGGCTGGCTGTGGTATTGAGACGAATACCACACAGAACGGAAATATACATGTCGGGCACAACCAAACTGATTACAGTGGCATCAGTACCAGAATACAGTATAAAATATGAGAGTGACAGAAGTTAAGCCAACTGATATGCAAACCAAGTATCAATACAAGAATATAAAATACATTACCAGAGTGCGGGAGGTTCAGCCAACTGATCAGAATGTATACTGCCTCACTCATATACATTCTCCTGGCCATTCTCATTCTCCATTCTCTTCACAAAACACAACAGTTACATACAATGCTCCATCTCCCCTTCCATCATCAGGTTGTCCTCCTTCCAACTCACACCATCCCATCCCTTGAGCTCATCTTTGATCACCCCTTCCCCCTCAGCCACATAGTTTATTAGTTGATCTTTTTCCATTCTTTGTATAAAGAACATCGGTTGCCTACATCTGCCAATCTGTCTCCCCTCTTACTTGCTTCACCATCAAGCTGCCTTTCCTTCACCTGACACCACAACCATTCACACACCTCTCAACACTATCCCACTAACTCACATACACTCTCCTAGTCTTTCTTTCTCTCCCAGCTCAGATAGGACACAGCTACCTTCAGCTGATCTGCTCTTATGATGGTAATGATGAAACTGCATATCACCTTTCGATCGAGTCTGGCGTAAGTCTTTATTTCCAAACTGCCCTCTTACGCTTTCTATCCTTCTACCTGTGCCTTTATCTACAGGTTCGTTTATGGTCGTTCTACAGAGTTAACCTTACTCCTAGTCCTTCATTTATGCACCAGGTAAACTCTGGAACTGTTTCCCTCTGCCTGTATTACCGGCTAGCTATGATCTCCAGTCTTTCAAATGCAGGGTGTCCAGGCATCTCGAAATGATCGGAGCTTGAATTTGGCTCTCTCTTGTATTTTGTTTTTTTCTCAGAAGGAACAGTTTGCGAGCTCATGACCTTTGGTTCCATCTTCCTAGCATACAAAAAAACTCACCCACATACTCTCCTAGTCAGTCTCTCATATTCTCCTAGTTCAAAAATGACATACCTTGAGCATGTCTCCTAGTACAACGGCAGTGATGAGTCCATACACAGCAAATGCCTCACACAGAAGGATGGAAATAAGACTCCTGCTACCAGCGTTTGTTCTTTTTCACGCTTATCCCCCAGGATACTGACACCGGTCACGAACATCCCTCTGTGGAGTTACTTAGGTTTGTTACTGTGTTGGGTAGATTCTCACACTAACTTAACCTGAAATTGCTAATGCTAGTCAAGTACATCCCTCTGTGGAGTTACTTAGGTTTGTTACTGTGTTGGGTAGATTGTCACTCTAACTTAACCTGAAATTGCTAATGCTAGTCAAGTACATCCCTCTGTGCAGTTACTTAGGTTTGTTACTGTGTTTGGTAGACTGTCACTCTAACTTAACCTGAAATTGCTAATGCTAGTCAAGTACATCCCTCTGTGGAGTTACTTAGGTTTGTTACTGTGTTGGGTAGACTGTCACTCTAACTTAACCTGAAATTGCTAATGCTAGTCAAGTACATCCCTCTGTGGAGTTACTTAGGTTTGTTACTGTGTTGGGTAGACTGTCACTCTAACTTAACCAGAAATTGCTAATGCTAGTCAAGTACATCCCTCTGTGGAGTTTGATTAGGTTAGTTACACTGCTAGGCTATCTACTGTATACTTTTTGCATTCTAACTTGGCCTAAAATTGCTCTCTCTCCATCCTGAAAGCAAAGCTGTAGCAATAGATTATCACTACAATATGGTGTTATATTCTTCTCACTCTAACTTGGCCTAATACTACTATCTCGCCATTCTGAATGCTGAGTTGTAGCAGCAGCTTAACACTATACTGTGACTAAAACAGTGTATGTGAGTGAAGTGAAGGGGGAGAAGAGAAAGAGGGGGAGACCATGGATGAGATGGAGACATGGAGTGGACGTACATGAGAGGAGGAATGTATGAGCTGGAGGGAGGGCAGCCAAATGACAAGACAGGTAAACGAGGAGGTGATCTGTATACGACCACCCCTTGCAGGATTAAAGGCATCTGGCAATAGACAGACAGGTAGACAGACATATGTTGTGAAATACACCTCTGTCATACAACTCAAATTATCACTTGATGCCCCAACTTGTTTTTCAAGATATGTGTTGTACCAACTCCTACAGATAAATGTATCACGTGTTGCAAGGGTGGCCCAAGTGTGGTGACAGTCCTGATATAGACACAAGATAGAATGACAGACAGACAGTCACGTAAGTGGGTAGACAAAGATCGACGGATAATACACAGACTGACTGATATATACACTGATAGATGAATAAACAGACACACATACAAAGATAGTATAGACTTATAGACAGAAATATATACAGACATGTAGATAGGCAGACAGACAGACAGGTAGACTGCCAGACTGACAGGCAGACAGATACACAGAAGACTGACTGACAAACTGATAGACAGAGGATTGTCGTGTGCAGCGGAAAAAGTGTGGTGAGAGTAGACAGATAGCCAGACTGATAAATATACATAAATAATGACAGACAGGTAAACTGACAGATATACAGATTCCCTACTCACACAGAAACCCCCAGCCCAGCGAGGCCGACAGACAGACCAATGCCAAGTGCTGCCCAAGTGTGGTGATAGTCATGTTAGCAGCCATCCTACATCCAGCCTACCACTCTGCCCGGTTAAGGTGTAGCCCAACCCTGTAAGAGATCATAATCATCACTATCATTTACTACCACTAGCATCGTGATCATCATCGTCATCATTTGCTACTACTACTACTACTATTGCTACTGCTACTACTACTACTTACACTTCTGATGTTTCAAGGCAGACATTCAGGGCTTGACATCACCAGAACACATTTTGACAAACGAACACCATCAACCAGCCTTCCATCCACGCCAAAATCGCTTGGATACATCACGTCACACGAGGAATTTTTAGAGGTTGCTGCACGTCCATCTGCCCCACCGGAACTTATATTGCAGTTTAGGATGTACCAGGACAGAAATTCATAGCCCAGCATCTCCAGGATGTATTTTGACGCTCGAACCAGATAAAAGAAAAAAAAATAAAATAATCGCGTGACGAGAGGAATAGAGGCAACAAGTATACATTTACAACAATATTTCAAATCAAATCAAATCAATTGTATTGTGGGCGGATACTGGATGTTTATGGGTTGTAGTTATAAACGATTTTTGTCTAATTTCCACGATACATAAAGTTTGCAAAGCTTTCATTTTGGTTTATTCCTTGCTCTGTTTTTCGGTGGTTTCTTTATGAAGTGTACGGCACTCATAATAGTGAAAGTAAAAAATAAGCATACGCAAACTAGTCACTGAAAGTTTTGTGAATATGACAAGAGGTTCGTGAACTCCCACCACTTGAACTGTATTATTATTATTATTAGTAGTAGTAGTAGTAGTAGTAGCAGCAGTGGTAGTACCAGTACTGAGATGCCTTTAGAACTGGCGATTATGGATAACCAGGTATTATCTGGTGAAAGAATGGCTACAGAAGTGTTAAGGCAATATCAAAAGCCGCAGATGGAAGAGGATAAATTAAACCACAGATGATGATGCTAAAAGGATACTGAGGTGTTATGTACTGAATAAATAGCTAAGGAACAGCTGTTTACTAAATACCCAAACCCAACTCACCAATTGCCATCAGAAGCAGTAGGATGAGGATGAAACTGAAGTTACGCAAAATCTTAAAAACGTATCTCATGCCTGCAGGTCATTCCACTGAAAAACAAATATATAAATAAATAGACCCAGTTAAATAGACACGTAGATAGATAAAATACATATATACCTGTACGGATTAATTACTGTTATTAGCCTCTTAATTCAGTACACTATGATGTCTTGAGAGAGAGTCTTCGTGTGTGTGTGTGTGTGTTCTTACCTTACCTAATTGTTCTTACCTAATTGTATCTTTACAGGAATGAGTCAAGCTCATACTGTTCCGTGTCTTAAACCATATTTATCGTACATATCCTTAAATTCATGAATTTTTTGGCACACTATTTCATTCGGTAGTGCATTCCACTGATCAATTGCTCTATTTGGGAAACTAAATTTCCTTACGTCTTTAACACCTCTCCTTATGCAGTTTTTTTGCAGTATCCTCTTGCTGATGCTTCCCCATAGATTGAGTAATCATTTATGTCTATTTTCTCCTTCCCTGATATGCATTTATATAGCATAATCATGTCACCTCTTTTCCTTCTGTCCTGTAGTGTTGGAAGATTCAGTTTATTAAGTCTTTCTTTGTAACTTAGATCCCTTAAGATTGGTACCCATCTTGTAGCGGCCCTTTGAACTTTTTCAATCTTGTCTATGTGTTTTTTGAGATGGGGACTCCAGACTACTGATGCATACTCCAGGGTTGGCCTGATGAATAATGTTATTATCTTTTTTAGCATGTCTTCATTTATGTATGTGAATGCTATTCTCATATTTGCAACCAGTGTATGCATGTTCCTTACCTTCTCACTGATGTGGTCAGCTGGAGATAGTCTGTTATTGATAATCACACCTAGGTCCTTCTCTCTTTGTGATGTGTGTAGGGTTTTATTTCCTAACTTATAATCCCAATCAGGTTTTTTTTCACTTTTACCAAGCTTGATTACATGACACTTGTCCACACTGAATTCCATTTGCCATGTATTACTCCATTCATGAAGTTTATTTAATTCTTCTTGTAGCTCTTTACAGGAGTCTGTGTTAATAATTCTCCTTTGTATTTTTGCATCATCTGTAAACATATTTAGATAGATTTCATTTCCAGTGTTAGTCTGTATCATTTATATACACTAAAAACATGATTCGTGCCAGCACTGAGCCCTGTGGTACTCCAGTAGTCACTTCTTTCCATGATGAGTAATTTCCCCTTAGTACTGTTCTCATTTCTCTTTTTATGAGAAAATCTTGCATCCAACAATACAGTTTGCCTCGAGTTCCTCTTTGATGGTACAGTTTCCATAAAAATCTTTGGTGTGGTACTGTGTCAAATGCTTTCTTGAAATCTAAATACCGTAGATACTGTCCACTCATCCTTCTCTTTCCTGTAATGTGTCTGTTATTCTGTCATAGTAGCTCAACAGATTAGTAACACATGATTTTCCTTTTCTGAAACCAAACTGTCTTTCTGTTATCATATTGTGTTCTTCTAAATGATTTACCCAAGCTTTTCTTATAAGCTTTTCTAATACCTTTCTTACAACACTGGTTAGTGATACTGGTCGGTAGTTGAGTGGATTTTGTCTATTCCCTTTCTTGAATAAGGGAACGATGTTTCCTTTCTTCCAAATATCAGGTAGTTTACCTTGACTCAAGGATTTCTTGAAAATTAAAAATAATGGTTTACCTAACTCCTTTGCACATTCACTTAGCACCCAAAATGAAATTTCATCAGGACCACTTGCTTTTCCACTGTCTAATTTGCTTAGCTCCTGTATTACTTTTTCTGATATTTGTATATCTGGTAGGATGTATGGGCATGCATGTTCCACATAATCCCTCTAAAATTTTTCTTCCTCTGTAAAAACTGATTGGAAATTCTTGTTTAATGCTTCACAAATATCCTTCTCTTGTGTATAGGTGATTCCCTTGTCTGTAATGGATTGTATTTTATCTTTTACCTTGGTTCTGCTTCTGATGTAGCTGTAAAATAGCTTCGGTTGATCACTACTGGAATATAAGGGGAGCGAATGATGAGGTGAAAGAGAGAGAGATTGTCCAGGTGCTTGAGGGTGTGAAAGTGGATGTATGTGGAATAACTGAAACAAAATGGGGAGGAGAAAATGTGAGAGAATGGGAGTATGGATGGGGTATATGTGCAGGAGTAGGTGAGAATGAGAGGGCAAAGGAAGGAGTATGTATAGTTGTGAGTAAAAGATGGAAGAGGAGCATAAGACAGTATGGATCAGTTGGGTCAAGGATTGTGTAGGTAAAGTTGAAAGTTGGAATACAAATGTGGGCGATTGTGTGTGTGTATGCGCCAACGCAAGATCATGCTAGAAGAGTGAGAGAAGAGTTCTGGACAAATGTAGAAGTGTGCATGGATAAGTTTGGAAGGAATGAGAGAGTGTTTTTGATTGGTGATATGAATGGTAAAGTTGGGAATGTGAAGATGGATGGAATAGTTGGTGAGTGGGGTGTGCCTGCTGAGGTAGATGAGAATGGGAGTGCATTAGGGGACATTTGTGCTGGGAGGGGGTTGGTGATAGCCAATACCCTCTTCAGGCATAAAATGATCCACAGGTATACATGGCGAGTGATGAGAAGGGTGGGTGGTGAACTGAATGAAAGGAAGGCAATGATTGATTATGTGTGTGTGGATGAAAGGATGCGAAGATGTGTAACGGATGCAAGAGTTTATAGAGGTTGGGGGAGTGGACTTTCTGACCACTACTTGGTGGTGGTCAGAATTAGAATTCAAGTAAGATGGAGGAATAGAAGAAGGGAAAGACGAGAGGAAGGAGTAGTTGCAAGGAGAGTGGAAAGGTTACAAGAGGATGAGAAAATGACAAAGTATAAGAAAGAAGTGGAGGAACGATTGGGCAAATATGAATTGGAGCAGATGGGAGATGTGGAAGGTGTGTGTAGGATATTTACAGAAGAAATATGTGCAGCATGTGATGTGGTGTGTGGAAGGAAGAGAAGACGGAGGGGGGTGCAAGGAACAGCGTGGTGGACTGAAGAGGTGAAACAGGCTGTGGCACAAAAGAAGAAAGCATACAATGAATGGATGAGAAATAGGGGCGTGGAAGAAGTTGAGAGGCGGAAGAGAGAGTTATATGTAGAAAGAAAGAGAGAGGTGAAAAGATTAGTAAGAGAGAGTAAGAAGAGAGTGGATGAGGAATTTGGAAGGAATTTGAGTGTAAAGTGGAGGGACTGTAAGAAAATGTTCTGGAAAGAGGTGAAAAGAGTAAGACAGGGTGGAAGTGAAGTTAGCAGGGGAGTGAAAGATAAAAATGGTAGATTACTAGTGGAAAAGGGAGAAAAAGTGAGCAGATGGAGAGAAAACTTTAAGGATTTGTTGAACGTAGAGGATGGAAGTAATGCGAGTATAAGTGGCTGGGGAATGGCTGGGAGAAGGAGGGAGGTGAGAAGACAGGAAGAAATCAGTAGGATAGAAGTTGTGGAAGCAATGAAGAAAGTTAAATCAGGGAAAGCCCCAGGAATTGATGGAGTGCGTGGTGAAATGCTGAAGCATGGGGGAGAGACAGTAGTAGAATGGATGTGGAAGATGTGCAGATTGGCCTGGGAGGAAGGTAGAGTCCAGGAGGATTGGAAGTCAGGTATAATTATTCCCTTGTACAAAGGAAAAGGGGAAAAAGAAGTGGGTGGTAATCATAGGGGCATTTGTCTTCTTAGTATAATAGGAAAAATGTATGGTAGGATACTTATTGACAGATTTAGAGAAAGAACAGAGAAATTAGTTGGACAAGAACAGGGAGGCTTTAGGAAGGGAAGAGGTTGTGTAGATCAGATATTCATTCTTAGATCTTTAGTGGAAAAGTTTCTAGAGAAGGGAAAGAACTTGTATGCGGCTTTCATGGATTTGGAGAAAGCATATGACAGGGTGGATAGACAAGGATTGTGGAAAGTGTTAAGAATATATGGAGTAGATGGGAAGTTGTCGAATGGTGTGAAGAGTATGTACGATGGTGTGAAGGCTGCAGTGCGTGTGGATGGTGAACTAAGTGAATTTTTCTCTTTGAAAGTGGGATTGAAACAGGGATGTGTCATGTCTCCATGGTTGTTCAATCTGTACATGGATGGGGTAATAAAAGAGGTACAAGGTAGGGTAGTGGATGTTGGAGTGGCCCTGGTGAGAGAGGATAGTGTTTGGAAACTCCCTGTACTATTGTTTGCAGATGATACTGTGCTGTTGCGTGAAGACGAACGGGAGCTGCAAGGCTTGGTGGATGAGTTTGAGAGAGTGTGTAAGAAACGGAATCTAAAGGTGAATGTAGGGAAGAGTAAAGTGATGGTCTTTGAGAGAGGTGAAGTCAGTGAATGTACAGCGAGGTTGGATGGTGAGGAATTGGAAAATGTGAGTACGTTTAAGTACTTGGGTAGTGTGATGAGTAAGGATGGAGGTTTGGAGGGTGAAGTGCTTGAAAAGGTACAGCAAGGAAGAAAGGTTGCTGGTTCTTTGAAAGCAGTGATAAGAAACGGGGAAGCGAGCATGGAAGTGAAAAAGTTACTACATGACAGTATTCTGATACCAACTCTAACGTACGGAAGTGAAGCTTGAACGTTGTTGGAAGGACACAAGTCAAGAGTGAGAGCAGTGGAAATGAGTTATTTAAGAGGAGACTGTGGAGTCACATGGAGAGACAGGCTGACGAATGAGGATATAAAGGAGCGTTGTGGTGTTGATGTGGATGTGATAGGAAGCGTTATGAGGAACACAATGAGATGGTTTGGCACGCAAGATCGTGCTAGAAGAGTGAGAGAAGAGTTCTGGACAAATGTAGAAGTGTGCATGGATAAGTTTGGAAGGAATGAGCGAGTGTTTTTGATTGGTGATATGAATGGTAAAGTTGGTAATGTGAAGGTGGAGGGAATAGTTGGTGAGTGGGGTGTGCCTGCTGAGATAGATGAGAATGGGAGTGCATTAGTGGACATTTGTGCTGGGAGGGGGTTGGTGATAGCCAATATCCTCTTCAGGCATAAAATGATCCACAGGTATACATGGCGAGTGATGAGAAGGGTGGGTGGTGAACTGAATGAAAGGAAGGCAATGATTGATTATGTGTGTGTGGATGAAAGGATGCGAAGAGGTGTAATGGATGCAAGAGTTTATAGAGGTTGGGGGAGTGGACTTTCTGACCACTACTTGGCGGTGGCCAGAATTAGAATTCAAGTAAGATGGAGGAATAGAAGAAGGGAAAGACGAGAGGAAAGAGTAGTTGCAAGGAGAGTGGAAAGGTTAAAAGAGAATGAGAAAATGGCAGAGTATAAGAGAGAAGTGGAGGAACGATTGGGCAAATATGAATTGGAGCAGATGGGAAACGTGGACGGTGTGTGTAAGATATTTACAGAAGAAATATGTGCAGCATGTGATGTGGTGTGTGGAAGGAAGAGAAGGCAGAGGGGGGTGCAAGGAACAGCGTGGTGGACTGAAGAGGTGGAACAGGCTGTGGCACAAAAGAAGAAAGCATACAATGAATGGGTGAGAAATAGGGGCGTGGAAGAAGTTGAGAGGCGGAAGAGATAGTTATATATGGAAAGGAAGAGAGAGGTGAAAAGATTAGTAAGAGAGAGTAAGAAGAGAGTGGATGAGGAATTTGGAAGGAATTTGAGTGTAAAGTGGAGGGACTGTAAGAAAATGTTCTGGAGAGAAGTGAAAAGAGTAAGACAGGGTGGAAGTGAAGTAGCAGGGGAGTGAAAGATAAAAATGGTAGACTACTAGTGGGGAAGGGAGAAAAAGTGAGCAGATGGAGAGAACACTTTAAGGAATTGTTGAACGTAGAGGATGGAAGAAATGCGAGCATAAGTGGCTGGGGAATGGCTGGGAGAAGGAGGGAGGTGAGAAGACAGGAAGAAATCAGTAGGATAGAAGTTGTGGAAGCAATGAAGAAAGTTAAATCGGGGAAAGCCCCAGGAATTGATGGAATTTGTGGTGAAATGCTGAAGCATGGGGGAGAGATAGTAGTAGAATGGATGTGGAAGATGTGTAGATTGGCCTGGGAGGAAGGTAGAGTCCCGGAGGATTGGAAATCAGGTATAATTATTCCCTTGTACAAAGGAAAAGGGGAAAAAGAAGTGTGTGGTAATCATAGGGGCATTTGTCTTCTTAGTATAATAGGAAAAGTGTATGGTAGGATACTTATTGACAGATTTAAAGAAAGAACAGAGAAATTAGTTGGAGAAGAACAGGGAGGCTTTAGGAAGGGAAGAGGTTGTGTAGATCAGATATTCATTCTTAGATCTTTAGTGGAAAAGTTTCTAGAGAAGGGAAAGAAGTTGAATGCGGCTTTCATGGATTTGGAGAAAGCATATGACAGGGTGGATAGACAAGGATTGTGGAAAGTTTTAAGAATATATGGAGTATATGGGAAGTTGTTGAATGCTGTGAAGAGTATGTACGATGGTGCGAAGGCTGCAGTGCGTGTGGATGGTGAACTAAGTGAATTTTTCTCTTTGAAAGTTGGTTTGAAACAGGCATGTGTCATGTCTCCATGGTTGTTCAATCTGTACATGGATGGGGTAATACAAGAGGAACAAGGTAGGGTAGTGGATGTTGGAGTGGCCCTGGTGAGAGAGGATAGTGTTTGGAAACTCCCTGTACTGTTGTTTGCAGATGATACTGTGTTGTTGAGTGAAGATGAAGGGGAACTGCAAGGCTTGGTGAATGAGTTTGAGAGAGTGTGTAAGAAACGGAACCTAAAGATGAATGTAGGGAAGAGTAAAGCGATGGTCTTTGAGAGAGGTGAAGTTAGTGAATGTACAGTGAGGTTAGATGGTGAGGAATTGGAAAATGTGAGTACGTTTAAGTATTTGGGTAGTGTGATGAGTAAGGATGGAGGTTTGGAGGGTGAAGTGCTTGAAAGAGTACAGCAGGGAAGAAAGGTTGCTGGTTCCTTGAAAGCAGTGATAAGAAACGGGGAAGTGGGCATGGAAGTGAAAAAGTTACTACATGACAGTATTGTGATACCAACTCTAACGTACGGAAGTGAAGCTTGGACATTGTTGGAAGGACACAAGTCAAGAGTGAGAGCAGTGGAAATGAGTTATTTAAGAGGAGCCTGTGGAGTCACGTGGAGAGACAGGCTGATGAATGAGGATATAAAGGAGCGTTGTGGTGTCGATGTGGATGTGATACGAAGCGTTATGAGGAACACAATGAGGTGGTTTGGCCATGTGGAGAGGATGGAGGGTGAAAGACTGACGAAGAGAGTGTATGTGAGTGAGGTGGAGGGGGGAAGAGGGAGGGGGAGGCCGAGGATGAGATGGAGGGATGGGGTGGAGAGGTATATGAGAGAGGGGGGTGTGAGTTGGGAGCAGGGCAGTGAAATGGCGGGGGACAGGGCGACTTGGAGGCGATTTGTTTGTGGCCACCCCAAACGGGATTGAGGCGTCTGGCAATAGATAGATAGATAGTATAATAGGAAAAGTGTATGGTAGGATACTTATTGACAGATTTAGAGAAAGAACAGAGAAATTAGTTAGAGAAGAACAGGGAGGCTTTAGGAAGGGAAGAGGTTGTGTAGATCAGATATTCATTCTTAGATCATTAGTGGAAAAGTTTCTAAAGAAGGGAAAGAACTTGTATGTGGCTTTCATGGATTTGGAGAAAGCATATGACAGGGTGGATACACAAGGATTGTGGAAAGTGTTAAGAATATATGGAGTAGATAGGAAGTTATTGAATGCTGTGAAGAGTATGTACGATGGTGCAAAGGCTGCAGTGCGTGTGGATGGTGAACTAAGTGAATTTTTCTCTTTGAAAGTGGGGTTGAAACAGGAATACGTCGTGTCTCCATGGTTATTCAATCTGTAAATGGATGGGGTAATAAAAGAGGTACAAGGTAGGGTAGTGGATGTTGGAGTGGCCCTGGTGAGAGAGGATAGTATTTGGAAACTCCCTGTACTATTGTTTGCAGATGATACAGTGTTGTTGAGTGAAGACGAAGGGGAGCTGCAAGGCTTGGTGGATGAGTTTGGGAGAGTGTGTAAGAAACGGAATCTAAAGGTGAATGTAGGGAAGAGTAAAGTGATGGTCCTTGAGAGAGGCGAAGTCAGTGAATGTACAGCGAGGTTGGATGGTGAGGAATTGGAAAATGTGAGTATGTTTAAGTACTTGGGTAGTGTGATGAGTAAGGATGGAGGTTTGGAGGGTGAAGTGCTTGAAAAGGTACAGCAGGGAAGAAAGGTTGCTGGTTCTTTGAAAGTAGTGATAAGAAAAGGGGAAGTGTGCATGGAAGTGAAAAAGTTACTACATGACAGTATTCTGATACCAACTCTAACGTACGGAAGTGAAGCTTAAACGTTGTTGGAAGGACACAAGTCAAGAGTGAGAGCAATGGAAATGAGTTATTTAAAAGGAGCCTGTGGAGTCACATGGAGAGACAGGCTGACGAATGAGGATATAAAGGAGAGTTGTGGTGTTGATGTGGATGTGATAGGAAGCGTTATGAGGAACACACTGAGATGGTTTGGCACGCAAGATCGTCCTAGAAGAGTGAGAGCAGAGTTCTGGACAAATGTAGAAGTGTGCATGGATAAGTTTGGAAGGAATGAGAGAGTGTTTTTGATTGGTGATATGAATGGTAAAGTTGGGAATGTGAAGGTGGAGGGAATAGTTGGTGAGTGGGGTGTGCCTGCTGAGATAGATGAGAATGGGAGTGCGTTAGTGGACATTTGTGCTGGGAGGGGGTTGGTGATAGCCAATACCCTCTTCAGGCATAAAATGATCCACAGGCATATATGGCGAGTGATGAGAAGGGTGGGTGGTGAACTGAATGAAAGGAAGGCAATGATTGACTATGTGTGTGTGGATGAAAGGATGCGAAGATGTGTAATGGATGCAAGAGTTTATAGAGGTTTGGGGAGTGGACTTTCTGACCACTACTTGGTGGTGGCCAGAATTAGAATTCAAGTAAGATGGAGGAATAGAAGAAGGGAAAGACGAGAGGAAGGAGTAGTTGCAAGGAGAATGGAAAGGTTACAAGAGGATGAGAAAATGGCAGAGTATAAGAGAGAAGTGGAGGAACGATTGGGTAAATATGAATTGGAGCAGATGGGAGACGTGGAAGGTGTGTGTAGGATATTTACAGAAGAAATATGTGCAGCATGTGATGTGGTGCGTGGAAGGAAGAGAAGACGGAGGGGGGTGCAAGGAACAGCGTGGTGGACTGAAGAGGTGAAACAGGCTGTGGCACAAAAGAAGAAAGCATACAATGAATGGATGAGAAATAGGGGCGTGGAAGAAGTTGAGAGGCGGAAGAGAGAGTTATATGTAGAAAGAGAGAGGTGAAAGATTAGTAAGAGAGAGTAAGAAGAGAGTGGATGAGGAATTTGGAAGGAATTTGAGTGCAAGGTGGAGGGACTGTAAGAAAATGTTCTGGAAAGAGGTGAAAAGAGTAAGACAGGGTGGAAGTGAAGTTAGCAGGGGAGTGAAAGATAATAATGGTAGATTACTAGTGGAGAAGGGAGAAAAAGTGAGCAGATGGAGAGAACACTTTAAAAATTTGTTGAACATAGAAGGTGGAAGTAATGAGAGTATAAGTGGCTGGGGAATGGCTGGGAGAAGGAGGGAGGTGAGAAGACAGGAAGAAATCAGTAGGATAGAAGTTGTGGAAGCAATGAAGAAAGTTAAATCAGGGAAAGCTCCAGGAATTGATGGAGTGTGTGGTGAAATGCTGAAGCATGGGGGAGAGATAGTAGTAGAATGGATGTGGAAGATGTGCAGATTGGCCTGGGAGGAAGGTAGAGTCCCGGAGGATTGGAAGTCAGGTATAATTATTCCCTTGTACAAAGGAAAAGGGGAAAAAGAAGTGGGTGGTAATCATAGGGGCATTTGTCTTCTTAGTATAATAGGAAAAGTGTATGGTAGGATACTTATTGACAGATTTAGAGAAAGAACAGAGAAATTAGTTGGACAAGAACAGGGAGGCTTTAGGAAGGAAAGAGGTTGTGTAGATCAGATATTCATTCTTAGATCTTTAGTGGAAAAGTTTCTAGAGAAGGGAAAGAAATTGAATGGGGCTTTCATGGATTTGGAGAAAGCATATGACAGGGTGGATAGACAAGGATTGTGGAAAGTGTTAAGAATATATGGAGCAGATGGGAAGTTGTTGAATGCCGTGAAGAGTATGTACGATGGTGGAAAGGCTGCAGTGCGTGTGGATGGTGAACTAAGTGAATTTTTCTCTTTGAAAGTGGGGTTAAAACAGGGATGTGTCATGTCTCCATGGTTGTTCAATCTGTACATGGATGGGGTAATAAAAGAGGTACAAGGTAGGGTAGTGGATGTTGAAGTGGCCCTGGTGAGAGAGGGTAGTGTTTGGAAACTCCCTGTACTGTTGTTTGCAGATGATACTGTGTTGTTGAGTGAAGACGAACGGGAGCTGCAAGGCTTGGTGGATGAGTTAGGGAGAGTGTGTAAGAAACGGAATCTAAAGGTGAATGTAGGGAAGAGTAAAATGATTGTCTTTGAGAGAGGCGAAGTCAGTGAATGTACAGCGAGGTTGGATGGTGAGGAATTGGAAAATGTGAGTATGTTTAAGTACTTGGGTAGTGTGATGAGTAAGGATGGAGGTTTGGAGGGTGAAGTGCTTGAAAAGGTACAGCAGGGAAGAAAGGTTGCTGGTTCTTTGAAAGTAGTGATAAGAAAAGGGGAAGTGTGCATGGAAGTAAAAAAGTTACTACATGACAGTATTCTGATACCAACTCTAACGTACGGAAGTGAAGCTTGAACGTTGTTGAAAGGACACAAGAGTGAGAGCAATGGAAATGAGTTATTTAAGAGGAGCCTGTGGAGTCACATGGAGAGACAGGCTGACGAATGAGGATATAAAGGAGAGTTGTGGTGTTGATGTGGATGTGATAGGAAGCGTTATGAGGAACACACTGAGATGGTTTGGCACGCAAGTTCGTCCTAGAAGAGTGAGAGCAGAGTTCTGGACAAATGTAGAAGTGTGCATGGATAAGTTTGGAAGGAATGAGAGAGTGTTTTTGATTGGTGATATGAATGGTAAAGTTGGGAATGTGAAGGTGGAGGGAATAGTTGGTGACTGGGGTGTGCCTGCTGAGATAGATGAGAATGGGAGTGCGTTAGTGGACATTTGTGATGGGAGGGGGTTGATGATAGCCAATACCCTCTTCAGGCATAAAATGATCCACAGGCATACATGGCGAGTGATGAGAAGGGTGGGTGGTGAACTGAATGAAAGGAAGGCAATGATTGATTATGTGTGTGTGGATGAAAGGATGCGAAGATGTGTAATGGATGCAAGAGTTTATAGAGGTTTGGGGAGTGGACTTTCTGACCACTACTTGGTGGTGGCCAGAATTAGAATTCAAGTAAGATGGAGGAATAGAAGAAGGGAAAGACGAGAGGAAGGAGTAGTTGCAAGGAGAGTGGAAAGGTTACAAGAGGATGAGAAAATGACAAAGTATAAGAAAGAAGTGGAGGAACGATTGGGCAAATATGAATTGGAGCAGATGGGAGATGTGGAAGGTGTGTGTAGGATATTTACAGAAGAAATATGTGCAGCATGTGATGTGGTGTGTGCAAGGAAGAGAAGACGGAGGGGGGGTGCAAGGAACAGCGTGGTGGACTGAAGAGGTGGAACAGGCTGTGGCACAAAAGAAGAAAGCATACAATGAATGGATGAGAAATAGGGGCGTGGAAGAAGTTGAGAGGCGGAAGAGAGAGTTATATGTAGAAAGAAAGAGAGAGGTGAAAAGATTAGTAAGAGAGAGTAAGAAGAGAGTGCATGAGGAATTTGGAAGGAATTGGAGTGTAAAGTGGAGGGACTGTAAGAAAATGTTCTGGAAAGAGGTGAAAAGAGTAAGACAGGGTGGAAGTGAAGTTAGCAGGGGAGTGAAAGATAAAAATGGTAGATTACTAGTGGAAAAGGGAGAAAAAGTGAGCAGATGGAGAGAAAACTTTAAGGATTTGTTGAACGTAGAGGATGGAAGTAATGCGAGTATAAGTGGCTGGGGAATGGCTGGGAGAAGGAGGGAGGTGAGAAGACAGGAAGAAATCAGTAGGATAGAAGTTGTGGAAGCAATGAAGAAAGTTAAATCAGGGAAAGCCCCAGGAATTGATGGAGTGTGTGGTGAAATGCTGAAGCATGGGGGAGAGACAGTAGTAGAATGGATGTGGAAGATGTGCAGATTGGCCTGGGAGGAAGGTAGAGTCCCGGAGGATTGGAAGTCAGGTATAATTATTCCCTTGTACAAAGGAAAAGGGGAAAAAGAAGTGGGTGGTAATCATAGGGGCATTTGTCTTCTTAGTATAATAGGAAAAATGTATGGTAGGACACTTATTGACAGATTTAGAGAAAGAACAGAAATTAGTTGGACAAGAACAGGGAGGCTTTAGGAAGGGAAGAGGTTGTGTAGATCAGATATTCATTCTTAGTTCTTTAGTGGAAAAGTTTCTAGAGAAGGGAAAGAACTTGTATGCGGCTTTAATGGATTTGGAGAAAGCATATGACAGGGTGGATAGACAAGGATTGTGGAAAGTGTTAAGAATATATGGAGTAGATGGGAAGTTGTGGAATGCTGTGAAGAGTATGTACGATGGTGTGAAGGCTGCAGTGCGTGTGGATGGTGAACTAAGTGAATTTTTCTCTTTGAAAGTGGGATTGAAACAGGGATGTGTCATGTCTCCATGGTTCTTCAATCTGTACATGGATGGGGTAATAAAAGAGGTACAAGGTAGGGTAGTGGATGTTGGAGTGGCCCTGGTGAGAGAGGATAGTGTTTGGAAACTCCCTGTACTATTGTTTGCAGATGATACTGTGTTGTTGCGTGAAGACGAACGGGAGCTGCAAGGCTTGGTGGATGAGTTTGAGAGAGTGTGTAAGAAACGGAATCTAAAGGTGAATGTAGGGAAGAGTAAAGTGATGGTCTTTGAGAGAGGTGAAGTCAGTGAATGTACAGCGAGGTTGGATGGTGAGGAATTGGAAAATGTGAGTACGTTTAAGTATTTGGGTAGTGTGATGAGTAAGGATGGAGGTTTGGAGGGTGAAGTGCTTGAAAAGGTACAGCAGGGAAGAAAGGTTGCTGGTTCTTTGAAAGCAGTGATAAGAAACGGGGAAGCGAGCATGGAAGTGAAAAAGTTACTACATGACAGTATTCTGATACCAACTCTAACGTACGGAAGTGAAGCTTGAATGTTGTTGGAAGGACACAAGTCAAGAGTGAGAGCAGTGGAAATGAGTTATTTAAGAGGAGACTGTGGAGTCACATGGAGAGACAGGCTGACAAATGAGGATATAAAGGAGCGTTGTGGTGTTGATGTGGATGTGATAGGAAGCGTTATGAGGAACACAATGAGATGGTTTGGCACGCAAGATCGTGCTAGAAGAGTGAGAGAAGAGTTCTGGACAAATGTAGAAGTGTGCATGGATAACTTTGGAAGGAATGAGAGAGTGTTTTTGATTGGTGATATGAATGGTAAAGTTGGGAATGTGAAGGTGGAGGGAATAGTTGGTGAGTGGGGTGTGCCTGCTGAGATAGATGAGAATGGGAGTGAATTAGTGGACATTTGTGCTGGGAGGGGGTTGGTGATAGCCAATATCCTCTTCAGGCATAAAATGATCCACAGGTATACATGGCGAGTGATGAGAAGGGTGGGTGGTGAACTGAATGAAAGGAAGGCAATGATTGATTATGTGTGTGTGGATGAAAGGATGCGAAGAGGTGTAATGGATGCAAGAGTTTATAGAGGTTGGGGGAGTGGACTTTCTGACCACTACTTGGTGGTGGCCAGAATTAGAATTCAAGTAAGATGGAGGAATAGAAGAAGGGAAAGACGAGAGGAAGGAGTAGTTGCAAGGAGAGTGGAAAGGTTAAAAGAGAATGAGAAAATGGCAGAGTATAAGAAAGAAGTGGAGGAATGATTGTGCAAATATGAATTGGAGCAGATGGGAGATGTGGAAGATGTGTGTAGGATATTTACAGAAGAAATATGTGCAGCATGTGATGTGGTGAGTAGAAGGAAGAGAAGACGGAGGGGGGGTGCAAGGAACAGCGTGGTGGACTGAAGAGGTGAAACAGGCTGTGGCACAAAAGAAGAAAGCATACAATGAATGGATGAGAAATAGGGGCGTGGAAGAAGTTGAGAAGCGGAAGAGAGAGTTACATGTAGAAAGAAAGAGAGAGGTGAAAAGATTAGTAAGAGAGAGTAAGAAGAGAGTGGATGAGGAATTTGGAAGGAATTTAGTGTAAGGTGGAAGGACTGTAAGAAAATGTTCTAGAAAGAGGTGAAAAGAGTAAGACAGGGTGGAAGTGAAGTTAGCGGGGGAGTGAAAGATAAAAATGGTAGATTACTAGTGAAGAATGGAGAAAAAGTGAGCAGATGGAGAGAACACTTTAAGGATTTGTTGAACATAGAAGAGGGAAGTAATGAGAGTATAAGTGGCTGGGGAATGGCTGGGAGAAGGAGGGAGGTGAGAAGACAGGAAGAAATCAGTAGGATAGAAGTTGTGGAAGCAATGAAGAAAGTTAAATCAGGGAAAGCCCCAGGAATTGATGGAGTGTGTGGTGAAATGCTGAAGCATAGGGGAGAGATAGTAGTAGAATGGATGTGGAAGATGTGCAGATTGGCCTGGGAGGAAGGTAGAGTCCCGGAGGATTGGAAGTCAGGTATAATTATTCCCTTGTACAAAGGAAAAGGGGAAAAAGAAGTGTGTGGTAATCATAGGGAAACAACTAACTAAAAAAACAAACAAGAAGCCTCGGACAAGGACTGACCAAACGATGACGACCCAGGACCGGACAAAGGACTTGGTAATGAGTACATGGAATGTAAGAGGAGCAAATGATGAGGTGAAAGAGAGAGAGATTGTCCAGGTGCTTGAGGATGCGAAAGTTGATGTATGTGGAATAACTGAAACAAAATGGAGAGGAGAAAGTGTGAGAGAATGGGAGTATGGATGGGGTATATGTGCAGGAGTAGATGAGAATGAGAGGGCAAAGGAAGGAGTGTGTATATTTGTGAGTAAAAGATGGAAGAAGAGCATAAGACAGTATGGATCAGTTGGGTCAAGGATTGTGTGGGTAAAGTTGAAAGTTGGAATACAAATGTGGGCGATTGTGTGTGTGTATGCGCCAACGCAAGATCGTGCTAGAAGAGTGAGAGAAGAGTTCTGGACAAATGTGGAAGTGTGCATGGAAAAGTTTGGAAGGAATGAGAGAGTGTTTTTGATTGGTGATATGAATGGTAAAGTTGGTAATGTGAAGGTGGATGGAATAGTTGGTGAGTGGGGTGTGCCTGCCGAGATAGATGAGAATGGGAGTGTGTTAGTGGACATTTGTGTTGGGATGGGGTTGGTGATAGCCAATACCCTCTTCAGGCATAAAATGATCCACAGGTATACATGGCGAGTGATGAGAAGGGTGGGTGGTGAACTGAATGAAAGGAAGGCAATGATTGATTATGTGTGTGTGGATGAAAGGATGCAAAGATGTGTAAAGGATGCAAGAGTGTATAGAGGTTGGGGGAGTGGACTTTCTGACCACTACTTGGTGGTGGCCAGAATTAGGATGCAAGCGAGATGGAGGAATAGAAGAAGGGAAAGACGAGAGGAAGGAGTAGTTGCAAGGAGAGTGGAAAGGTTACAAGAGGATGAGAAAAAGGCAGAGTATAAGAGAGAAGTGGAGGAACGATTGGGCAAATATGAACTGGAGCAGATGGGAAACGTGGAAGGTGTGTGTAAGATATTTACAGAAGAAATATGTGCAGCATGTGATGTGGTGTGTGGAAGGAAGAGAAGGCGGAGGGGGGTGCAAGGAACAGCGTGGTGGACTGAAGAGGTGGAACAGGCTGTGGCACAAAAGAAGAAAGCATACAATGAATGGGTGAGAAATAGGGGCGTGGAAGAAGTTGAGAGGCGGAAGAGATAGTTATATATGGAAAGGAAGAGAGAGGTGAAAAGATTAGTAAGAGAGAGTAAGAAGAGAGTGGATGAGGAATATGGAAGGAATTTGAGTGTAAAGTGGAGGGACTGTAAGAAAATGTTCTGGAGAGAAGTGAAAAGAGTAAGACAGGGTGGAAGTGAAGTAGCAGGGGAGTGAAAGATAAAAATGGTAGACTACTAGTGGAGAAGGGAGAAAAAGTGAGCAGATGGAGACACACTTTAAGGAATTGTTGAACGAAGAGGATGGAAGTAATGCGAGTATAAGTGGCTGGGGAATGGCTGGGAGAAGGAGGGAGGTGAGAAGACAGGAAGAAATCAGTAGGATAGAAGTTGTGGAAGCAATGAAGAAAGTTAAATCGGGGAAAGCCCCAGGAATTGATGGAATTTGTGGTGAAATGCTGAAGCATGGGGGAGAGATAGTAGTAGAATGGATGTGGAAGATGTGTAGATTGGCCTAGGAGGAAGGTAGAGTCCTGGAGGATTGGAAATCAGGTATAATTATTCCCTTGTACAAAGGAAAAGGGGAAAAAGAAGTGTGTGGTAATCATAGGGGCATTTGTCTTCTTAGTATAATAGGAAAAGTGTATGGTAGGATACTTATTGACAGATTTAGAGAAAGAACAGAGAAATTAGTTGGAGAAGAACAGGGAGGCTTTAGGAAGGGAAGAGGTTGTGTAGATCAGATATTCATTCTTAGATCTTTAGTGGAAAAGTTTCTAGAGAAGGGAAAGAAGTTGTATGCGGCTTTCATGGATTTGGAGAAAGCATATAACAGGGTGGATAGACAAGGATTGTGGAAAGTGTTAAGAATATATGGAGTATATGGGAAGTTGTTGAATGCTGTGAAGAGTATGTACGATGGTGCGAAGGCTGCAGTGCGTGTGGATGGTGAACTAAGTGAATTTTTCTCTTTGAAAGTTGGTTTGAAACAGACATGTGTCATGTCTCCATGGTTGTTCAATCTGTACATGGATGGGGTAATAAAAGAGGAACAAGGTAGGGTAGTGGATGTTGGAGTGGCCCTGGTGAGAGAGGATAGTGTTTGGAAACTCCCTGTACTGTTGTTTGCAGATGATACTGTGTTGTTGAGTGAAGACGAAGGGGATCTGCAAGGCTTGGTGGATGAGTTTGAGAGAGTGTGTAAGAAACGGAACCTAAAGATGAATGTAGGGAAGAGTAAAGCGATGGTCTTTGAGAGAGGTGAAGTTAGTGAATGTACAGTGAGGTTAGATGGTGAGGAATTGGAAAATGTGAGTACGTTTAAGTATTTGGGTAGTGTGATGAGTAAGGATGGAGGTTTGGAGGGTGAAGTGCTTGAAAGAGTACAGCAGGGAAGAAAGGTTGCTGGTTCCTTGAAAGCAGTGATAAGAAACGGGGAAGTGAGCATGGAAGTGAAAAAGTTACTACATGACAGTATTGTGATACCAACTCTAACGTACGGAAGTGAAGCTTGGACATTGTTGGAAGGACACAAGTCAAGAGTGAGAGCAGTGGAAATGAGTTATTTAAGAGGAGCCTGTGGAGTCACGTGGAGAGACAGGCTGACGAATGAGGATATAAAGGAGCGTTGTGGTGTGGATGTGGATGTGATACGAAGCGTTATGAGGAACACAATGAGGTGGTTTGGCCATGTGGAGAGGATGGAGGGTGAAAGACTGACGAAGAGAGTGTATGTGAGTGAGGTGGAGGGGGGAAGAGGGAGGGGGAGGCCGAGGATGAGATGGAGGGATGGGGTGGAGAGGTATATGAGAGAGGGGGGTGTGAGTTGGGAGCAGGGCAGTGAAATTGCGGGGGACAGGGCGACTTGGAGGCGATTTGTTTGTGGCCACCCCAAACGGGATTGAGGCGTCTGGCAATAGATAGATAGATAGTATAATAGGAAAAGTGTATGGTAGGATACTTATTGACAGATTTAGAGAAAGAACAGAGAAATTAGTTGGAGAAGAACAGGGAGGCTTTAGGAAGGGAAGAGGTTGTGTAGATCAGATATTCATTCTTAGATCTTTAGTGGAAAAGTTTCTAAAGAAGGGAAAGAACTTGTATGTGGCTTTCATGGATTTGGAGAAAGCATATGACAGGGTGGATACACAAGGATTGTGGAAAGTGTTAAGAATATATGGAGTAGATAGGAAGTTATTGAATGCTGTGAAGAGTATGTACGATGGTGCAAAGGCTGCAGTGCGTGTGGATGGTGAACTAAGTGAATTTTTCTCTTTGAAAGTGGGGTTGAAACAGGAATACGTCGTGTCTCCATGGTTATTCAATCTGTAAATGGATGGGGTAATAAAAGAGGAACAAGGTAGGGTAGTGGATGTTGGAGTGGCCCTGGTGAGAGAGGATAGTATTTGGAAACTCCCTGTACTATTGTTTGCAGATGATACAGTGTTGTTGAGTGAAGACGAAGGGGACCTGCAAGGCTTGGTGGATGAGTTTGGGAGAGTGTGTAAGAAACGGAATCTAAAGGTGAATGTAGGGAAGAGTAAAGTGATGGTCCTTGAGAGAGGCGAAGTCAGTGAATGTACAACGAGGTTGGATGGTGAGGAATTGGAAAATGTGAGTATGTTTAAGTACTTGGGTAGTGTGATGAGTAAGGATGGAGGTTTGGAGGGTGAAGTGCTTGAAAAGGTACAGCAGGGAAGAAAGGTTGCTGGTTCTTTGAAAGTAGTGATAAGAAAAGGGGAAGTGTGCATGGAAGTGAAAAAGTTACTATATGACAGTATTCTGATACCAACTCTTAACGTACGGAAGTGAAGCTTGAACGTTGTTGGAAGGACACAAGTCAAGAGTGAGAGCAATGGAAATGAGTTATTTAAAAGGAGCCTGTGGAGTCACATGGAGAGACAGGCTGACGAATGAGGATATAAAGGAGAGTTGTGGTGTTGATGTGGATGTGATAGGAAGCGTTATGAGGAACACACTGAGATGGTTTGGCACGCAAGATCGTCCTAGAAGAGTGAGAGCAGAGTTCTGGACAAATGTAGAAGTGTGCATGGATAAGTTTGGAAGGAATGAGAGAGTGTTTTTGATTGGTGATATGAATGGTAAAGTTGGGAATGTGAAGGTGGAGGGAATAGTTGGTGAGTGGGGTGTGCCTGCTGAGATAGATGAGAATGGGAGTGCGTTAGTGGACATTTGTGCTGGGAGGGGGTTGGTGATAGCCAATACCCTCTTCAGGCATAAAATGATCCACAGGCATATATGGCGAGTGATGAGAAGCGTGGGTGGTGAACTGAATGAAAGGAAGGCAATGATTGATTATGTGTGTGTGGATGAAAGGATGCGAAGATGTGTAATGGATGCAAGAGTTTATAGAGGTTTGGGGAGTGGACTTTCTGACCACTACTTGGTGGTGGCCAGAATTAGAATTCAAGTAAGATGGAGGAATAGAAGAAGGGAAAGACGAGAGGAAGGAGTAGTTGCAAGGAGAGTGGAAAGGTTACAAGAGGATGAGAAAATGGCAGAGTATAAGAGAGAAGTGGAGGAACGATTGGGTAAATATGAATTGGAGCAGATGGGAGACGTGGAAGGTGTGTGTAGGATATTTACAGAAGAAACATGTGCACCATGTGATGTGGTGCGTGGAAGGAAGAGAAGACGGAGGGGGGTGCAAGGAACAGCGTGGTGGACTGAAGAGGTGAAATAGGCTGTGGCACAAAAGAAGAAAGCATACAATGAATGGATGAGAAATAGGGGCGTGGAAGAAGTTGAGAGAGCGGAAGAGAGAGTTATATGTAGAAAGAAAGAGAGAGGTGAAAAGATTAGTAAGAGAGAGTAAGAAGAGAGTGGATGAGGAATTTGGAAGGAATTTGAGTGTAAAGTGGAGGGACTGTAAGAAAATGTTCAGGAAAGAGGTGAAAAGAGTAAGACAGGGTGGAAGTGAAGTTAGCAGGGGAGTGAAAGATAATAATGGTAGATTACTAGTGGAGAAGGGAGAAAAAGTGAGCAGATGGAGAGAACACTTTAAGGATTTGTTGAACGTAGAAGGTGGAAGTAATGAGAGTATAAGTGGCTGGGGAATGGCTGGGAGAAGGAGGGAGGTGAGAAGACAGGAAGAAATCAGTAGGATAAAGGTTGTGGAAGCAATGAAGAAAGTTAAATCAGGGAAAGCCCCAGGAATTGATGGAGTGTGTGGTGAAATGCTGAAGCATGGGGGAGAGATAGTAGTAGAATGGATGTGGAAGATGTGCAGATTGGCCTGGGAGGAAGGTAGAGTCCCGGAGGATTGGAAGTCAGGTATAATTATTCCCTTGTACAAAGGAAAAGGGGAAAAAGAAGTGGGTGGTATTCATAGGTGCATTTGTCTTCTTAGTATAATAGGAAAAGTGTATGGTAGGATACTTATTGACAGATTTAGAGAAAGAACAGAGAAATTAGTTGGAGAAGAACAGGGAGGCTTTAGGAAGGGAAGAGGTTGTGTAGATCAGATATTCATTCTTAGATCTTTAGTGGAAAAATTTCTAGAGAAGGGAAAGAAATTGTATGGGGCTTTCATGGATTTGGAGAAAGCATATGACAGGGTGGATAGACAAGGATTGTGGAAAGTGTTAAGAATATATGGAGCAGATGGGAAGTTGTTGAATGCCGTGAAGAGTATGTACGATGGTGGAAAGGCTGCAGTGCGTGTGGATGGTGAACTAAGTGAATTTTTCTCTTTGAAAGTGGGGTTGAAACAGGAATGTGTCATGTCTCCATGGTTGTTCAATCTGTACATGGATGGGGTAATAACAGAGGTACAAGGTAGGGTAGTGGATGTTGGAGTGGCCCTGGTGAGAGAGGATGGTGTTTGGAAACTCCCTGTACTGTTGTTTGCAGATGATACTGTGTTGTTGAGTGAAAACGAAGGGGAGCTGCAAGGCTTGGTGGATGAGTTTGGGAGAGTGTGTAAGAAACGGAATCTAAAGGTGAATGTAGGGAAGAGTAAGGTGATGGTCTTTGAGAGAGGTGAAGTCAATGAATGTACAGCGAGGTTGGATGGTGAGGAATTGGAAAATCTGAGTACGTTTAAGTACTTGGGTAGTGTGATGAGTAAGGATGGAGGTTCGGAGGGTGAAGTGCTTGAAAAGGCACAGCAGGGAAGAAAGGTTGCTGGTTCTTTGAAAGTAGTGATAAGAAACGGGGAAGTGAGCATGGAAGTGAAAAAGGTAATACATGACAGAATTATGATACCTACTCTAATGTACAGAAGTGAAGCTTGAATGTTGTTGGAAGGACACAAGTTAAGAGTGAGAGCAGTGGAAATCAGTTATTTAAGAGGAGCCTGTGGAGTCACATGGAGAGACAGGGTGATGAATGAGGATATAAAGGAGCATTGTGGTGTTGATGTGGATGTGATAGGAAGCGTTATGAGGAACACACTGAGATGGTTTGGCACGCAAGATCGTGCTAAAAGAGTGAGAGAAGAGTTCTGGACAAATGTAGAAGTGTGCATGGATAAGTTTGGAAGGAATGAGAGAGTGTTTTTGATTGGTGATATGAATGGTAAAGTTGGGAATGTGAAGGTGGAGGGAATAGTTGGTGAGTGGGGTGTGCCTGCTGAGATAGATAAGAATGGGAGTGTGTTAGTGGACATTTGTGCTGGGAGGGGGTTGGTGATAGCCAATACCCTCTTCAGGCATAAAATGATCCACAGGTATACATGGCGAGTGATGAGAAGGGTGGGTGGTGAACTGAATGAAAGGAAGGCAATGATTGATTATGTGTGTGTGGATGAAAGGATGCGAAGATGTGTAATGGATGCAAGAGTTTATAGGGGTTTGGGGAGTGGACTTTCTGACCACTACTTGGTCGTGGCCAGAATTAGAATTCAAGTAAGATGGAGGAATAGAAGAAGGGAAAGACGAGAGGAAGGAGTTGTTGCAAGGAAAGTGGAAAGGTTACAAGAGAATGAGAAAATGGCAGAGTATAAGAATGAAGTGGAGGAACGATTGGGCAAATATGAATTGGAGCAGATGGGAGACGTGGAAGGTGTGTGTAGGATATTTACAGAAGAAATATGTGCAGCATGTGATCTGGTGTGTGGAAGGAAGAGAAGACGGAGGGGGGTGCAAGGAACAGCGTGGTGGACTGAAGAGGTGAAACAGGCTGTGGCACAAAAGAAGAAAGCATACAATGAATGGATGAGAAATAGGGGCGTGGAAGAAGTTGAGAGGAGGAAGAGAGAGTTATATGTAGAAAGAAAGAGAAAGGTGAAAAGATTAGAAAGAGAGAGTAAGAAGAGAGTGGACGAGGAATTTGGAAGGAATTTGAGTGTAAAGTGGAGGGACTGTAAGAAAATGTTCTGGAAAGAGGTGAAAAGAGTAAGACAGGGTGGAAGTAAAGTTAGCAGGGGAGTGAAAGATAATAATGGTAGATTACTAGTGGAGAAGGGAGAAAAAGTGAGCAGATGGAGAGAATACTTTAAGGATTTCGTGAACGTAGAAGATGGAAGTAATGAGAGTATAAGTGGCTGGGGAATGGTTGGGAGAAGGAGGGAGGTGAGAAGACAGGAAGAAATCAGTAGGATAGAAGTTGTGGAAGCAATGAAGAAAGTTAAATCAGGGAAAGCCCCAGGAATTGATGGAGTGTGTGGTGAAATGCTGAAGCATAGGGGAGAGATAGTAGTAGAATGGATGTGGAAGATGTGCAGATTGGCCTGGGAGGAAGGTAGAGTCCCGGAGGATTGGAAGTCAGGTATAATTATTCCCTTGTACAAAGGAAAAGGGGAAAAAGAAGCGTGTGGTAATCATAGGGGCATTTGTCTTCTTACTGTAATAGGAAAAGTGTATGGTAGGATACTTATTGACAGATTTAGAGAAAGAACAGAGAAATTAGTTGGACAAGAACAGGGAGGCTTTAGGAAGGGAAGAGGTTGTGTACATCAGATATTCATTCTTAGATCTTTAGTGGAAAAGTTTTTAAAGAAGGGAAAGAACTTGTATGCGGCTTTCATGGATTTGGAGAAAGCATATGACAGGGTGGATAGACAAGGATTGTGGAAAGTGTTAAGAATATATGGAGTAGATGGGAAGTTGCTGAATGCTGTGAAGAGTATGTATGATGGTGCGAAGGCTGCGGTGCGTGTGGATGGTGAACTAAGTGAATTTTTCTCTTTGAAAGTGGGGTTGAAACAGGAATGTGTCATGTCTCCATGGTTATTCAATCTGTAAATTGATGGGGTAATAAAAGAGGTACAAGGTAGGGTACCGGTAGTGGATGTTGGAGTGGCCCTGGTGAGAGAGGATGGTGTTTGGAAACTCCCTGAACTGCTGTTTGCAGATGATACTGTGTTGTTGAGTGAAAACGAAGGGGAGCTGCAAGGCTTGGTGGATGAGTTTGGGAGAGTGTGTAAGAAAAGGAATCTAAAGGTGAATGTAGGGAAGAGTAAAGTCATGGTCTTTGAGAGAGGCAAAGTCAGTAAATGTACAGCGAGGTTGGATGGTGAGGAATTGGAAAATGTGAGTATGTTTAAGTACTTGGGTAGTGTGATGAGTAAGGATGGAGGTTTGGAGGGTGAAGTGCTTGAAAAGGTACAGCAGGGAAGAAAGGTTGCTGGTTCTTTGAAAGAAGTGATAAGAAAAGGGGAAGTGAGCATGGAAGTGAAAAAGTTACTACATGACAGTATTGTGATACCAACTCTAACGTACGGAAGTGAAGCTTGAACGTTGTTGGAAGGACACAAGTCAAGAGTGAGAGCAATGGAAATGAGTTATTTAAGAGGAGCCTGTGGAGTCACATGGAGAGACAGGCTGACGAATGAGGATATAAAGGAGCGTTGTGGTGTTGATGTGGATGTGATAGGAAGTGTTATGAGGAATACACTGAGATGGTTTGGCACGCAAGATCGTGCTAGAAGAGTGAGAGAAGAGTTCTGGACAAATGTAGAAGTGTGCATGGATAAGTTTGGAAGGAATGAGAGAGTGTGTTTGATTGGTGATATGAATGGTAAAGTTGGGAATGTGAAGGTGGAGGGAATAGTTGGTGAGTGGGGTGTGCCTACTGAGATAGATGAGAATGGGAGTGCGTTAGTGGACATTTGTGCTGGGAGGGGGTTGGTGATAGCCAATACCCTCTTCAGGCATAAAATGATCCACAGGCATACATGGCGAGTGATGAGAAGGGTGGGTGGTGAACTGAATGAAAGGAAGGCAATGATTGATTATGTGTGTGTGGATGAAAGGATGCAAAGAGGTGTAATGGATGCAAGAGTTTATAGAGGTTGCGGGAGTGGACTTTCTGACCACTACTTGGTGGTGGCCAGAATTAGAATTCAAGTAAGATGGAGGAATAGAAGAAGGGAAAGACGAAAGGAAGGAGTAGTTGCAAGGAGAGTGGAAAGATTACAAGAGGATGAGAAAATGGCAGAGTATAAGAGAGAAGTGGAGGAACGATTGGGCAAATATGAATTGGAGCAGATGGGAGACGTGGAAGGTGTGTGTAGGATATTTACAGAAGAAATATGTGAAGCATGTGATGTGGTGTGTGGAAGGAAGAGAAGACGGAGGGGGGGTGCAAGGAACAGCAAGGTGGACTGAAGAGGTGAAACAGGCTGTGGCACAAAAGAAGAAAGCATACAATGAATGGATGAGAAATAGGGGCATGGAAGAAGTTGAGAGGCAGAAGAGTTATATGTAGAAAGAAAGAGAGAGGTGAAAAGATTAGTAAGAGAGAGTAAGAAGAGAGTGGATGAGGAATTTGGAAGGAATTTGAGTGTAAAGTGGAGGGACTGTAAGAAAATGTTCTGGAAAGAGGTGAAAAGAGTAAGACAGGGTGGAAGTGAAGTTAGCAGGGGAGTGAAAGATAAAAATGGTAGATTACTAGTGGAGAAGGGAGAAAAAGTGAGCAGATGGAGAACACTTTAAGGATTTGTTGAACGTAGAGGATGGAAGTCATGCGAGTATAAGTGGCTGAGGAATGGCTGGGAGAAGGAGGGAGGTGAGAAGACAGGAAGAAATCAGTAGGATAGAAGTTGTGGAAGCAATGATGAAAATTAAATCAGGGAACGCCCCAGGAATTGATGGAGTGTGTGGTGAAATGCTGAAGCATGGGGGAGAGATAGTAGTAGAATGGATGTGGAAGATGTGCAGATTGGCCTGGGAGGAAGGTAGAGTCCCGGAGGATTGGAAGTCAGGTATAATTATTCTCTTGTGCAAAGGAAAAGGGGAAAAAGAAGTGTGTGGTAATCATAGGGGCATTTGTCTTCTTAGTACAGTAGTGCAACAACTTTCGCTACAGCAGGATTCGCGGAATCCACTTTCGCGGCATGCACCAAATATTCCCTAACTTCCACTTTCGCTTGAAAAAAATCGATTTTCGCGCACAAATTTTGGGTTTGGGATAATATTTTGAACTTTGAATTTCCTGCACCGCCCACCCGCAACCCACCGCCATCTTGAATGACGTCATGCCAACACTCTGTCCACCCATTCCCGCCATTGTGTATGAGCGTGCTAGCTCCACTGTGTTGGATTCTCACGGTTCAATGACCTCTACTATACCTGGTAGTGTGGGGAAAGGGCCTGGTGGTGTGGGGGGAGAGCCTGGTGGTGTGGGGGGAGGGCCGGGAGGCAGTGGTGGTGATAAAAAGTGGCCGGGACATTCAAAGTCGGGAGGAAAGGCCAAGGCCAAGGCCATAGAGGAGCTTAACCTGGATGAAGATTTCGATGGATTTGTTCAAGAGAACCTAGCACAAAGGGAAATTCAGCACAGAGTGGAAGTGTTGCATCAAGCTGCATCTGAGGAGGCAGAGAGAGAGAGTGGTAGCGATGCAGCAAGAGGTGGCACCAATACGTCTGGCGTGGCTAAATAAGCCCGCCACGCGCCTCGGATACTTACCCCCAACATCCATTAAACACCTCAACCTGGTCTCTGTGGTACGTTTCTCCTCATATTATGTCTACTGTACAGTTTTTATTGTTTGTATCACACAATGCAATGTACAATAGTGATTTGATGTACTGTATTGCAAGTGAAAATGAAAATCTGATGTTACTTTAGGATAACCGGGAACCAATTAGCCTTTTTGCCATAAAGACAATGCCCCAACTTTCGCTAATTTCACTTTCGCGCATTATTTTTGGACCCAATTAGGCGCGAAAATTGGTGCCCCACTGAATAATGGGAAAAGTGTATGGTAGGATACTTATTGACAGATTTAGAGAAAGAACAGAGAAATTAGTTGAAGAAGAACAGGGAGGCTTTAGGAAGGAAAGAGGTTGTGTAGATCAGATATTCATTCTTAGATCTTTAGTGGAAAAGTTTCTAGAGAAGGGAAAGAAGTTGTATGCGGCTTTCATGGATTTGGAGAAAGCATATGACAGGGTGGATAGACAAGGATTGTGGAAAGTGTTAAGAATATATGGAGCAGATGGGAAGTTGTTGAATGCTGTGAAGAGTACGTATGATGGTGGAAAGGCTGCAGTGCGTGTGGATGGTGAACTAAGTGAATTTTTCTCTTTGAAAGTGGGGTTGAAACAGGGATGTGTCATGTCTCCATGGTTGTTCAATCTGTACAAGGATGGGGTAATAAAAGAGGTACAAGGTAGGGTAGTGGATGTTCG